>NC_047666.1:65699952-65999952 GCF_011762505.2 Arvicanthis niloticus | reverse complement strand
AAAGGCAGAATATAGGAACTAGATGGTAAAGAAGATTGCTGTAAACTATCTTCTGGTTATGGCCGGACTGTATTGATTATAAGCAAACAGCAGCCAAGGACACCTGCACAAGATACCTTCAACATCCACCATGGATGGGGAGCTGCCACGAGGCCCGCCGCTTTGTGATCGTTAATGCTTTCCAGCAGAGAGCGTGTCATTTCCATCAGTGCAGTAGCAGCTGGTGAGTTGCCCATTGCTCCTGCAAACAAGCCTAAGAAACTCAGTGCGTCAAAGAAGGGGGAGGGAGGAGGCACAAAATTCAGAGGAAGAAAGGATGACAGTGAGCGGTGGAGGGTTGGCTATAATCACAATACACTGTGTGCATGAATGAACACACTCAAAGAATAAGGAAAATAAGTGAAATATCCCTAACTATCACCAGATACAATGATTTCCTTCTGCGCTGACTTGTGGAATGCACTAGCAAAATGATAGGATGGTTCGCCAGTTGTGTAAATACATCTAACGTGAGACAGACAGAATTATCTTTTAGACCAAGGACCTCATTTTATGCACTTGAATGTTTAAGATGTATAGTCACTCAGGATTCATCCTTCATTGTTTTGAATGAGCAAGAGACAGTATTGAGTATCACGAATAAGTTTAGCAAGTTGTGTTTAATTCCCTTTGATGGGAATGAGTATTAAGCCAGGTGTACAGCTGCAGAGGTACTCCAGCCAGAGAATGTGACAACAACGTAACTCAAGATGATTCTGTAACTACGGCATAAAGAACATCTGAAATCAATGTGTACTGGCAGCATTCACACCCAGTGTGTACTGGCAGCATTCACACTCAGTGTGTTCTGGCAACATTCACACTCTTGCATTCTTTAAGCATTTTCTCAGTCATTGGAACATATCTCATACTCCATATTTTTAAATTTAATTTAATCTGAAGTGAACAAAGGAAGAATGAAGGCTAATGACCAAAGTCATTGTGGGCTCTGCTAAAAAGCTGCTCTCTCTCTCTCTCTCTCTCCCTCTCCCTCTCCCTCTCCCTCCCCCCTCTCCCTCTCCCTCTCCCTCTCCCTCTCCCTCCCCCCTCTCCCTCTCCCTCTATCTCTCCCTCCCCCCACACCCCCACAAATATTGTCCTAGCGTGATGAGATTTGCTACAGATACTTCAAAACTCAGAGTAAATTTATGTTTAGACTTCTAGCTAAAGTAGTATTTGATCATGTATCAAAAACACTTGAGAAATTTCAAGAAAATCTGCTTTTTCCTGAAGTATATAAACCCTGATTTTATGTGTGGTTTTTTTTTTTAAGATAAATACAATTGTGGCTGTTGATTTAATATCCCACAAGACTCTGACTGTCTCTGGTTGGACAAACACTATATGATAATAATGCCCAAATACCTCAAACTCAATTTTTTAAACAAAAAAATGTATTGAGTGTTCAGAAAAAGTGTTTCCTAGACTGCAGCCTGCAGCCTAAGGCAGTAGGTTTTGGTTTTGTCTGTCTATTTATTACCCACACAGAGGCTCACAGTAGAATAGCATGGCCCCAAACTCACTCTGCAGCTGTAAATGACCTTGAACTCCTAGTCCTTCTTCTCATCTCCTCAGTACTGAGATTTCAGGTGTGTGCCAACAGGCCTGGAAAAATCCATATCTGTAGGTTTCATCTCTTTACAATACTTCAGACCAATCTATTCAATTGCCTAGTTGGCTTTGCTATGTAGTATTATTAAAGGTGTTTTTATTTTATGCACAATGGGAATAAAGTGAGATTTTTAATAAATGATTAATTAACACAGCACCTCAATAAAGAACAGAGGATTCATTCCTGACTCTTGATCTTTCTTTTAGATTCAAGTCCCAGCATCCACATATCAGCTCAGAACCGCCCATGTGATGGTGATTCTTAGTTGTCAACTTGAAATGAACCACAGTCCAGAAAATGGAAAACACACCTACAAGAGATTTCTTGCTTGGTTTGAAGTAGGTGAATCCACTTCTAGTCTGGACCTTTGATGTGGGAAGACACACGCCATTAAACGACACCGTGAAGTGAGAAGACACGCCTTTAATCTGGGCCACACCTTTTGCAGGACATCTATATAAGGAGAGAGAAGAAGGAAGCTTTTGCATTTTGCCTGTTTGCCCTCACCTTGCTAGCACATCCATTCCTTCACTGGCATGAGAGCCTACATACTGAGATTCTAGTATCTACTGAAGACCAGCTGAGACATCCAGCTCTGTGGACTGAACAACTAGTGGATTCTTGGACTTTCCATTCATAGCCAGCCATTGTTTGAGTATCTGGGTGGCAACATGTAAGTCATACCAATAAATCCCCTTTATAATATTAGAGAAAGTTTCATTATAAACTCTGTTACTTTAGAGAACCCAATATAACCTGTAAATCCAACCCCAGGGGATCTGTCGCCCTCTTCTGACATATAAGGGAACTGCATGCAGGTGGTTCACAGGCAGGCAAAATATTGACACGCATAAAAAATAAAATTAAAATTGATCTAAAAGCTATTTTTACTGAAAAAGCTAAACTGGCTATTTGAGAAATAAACTTAGTTCACAACTAGTAGTTAACTAATTCATATTGGGTCAGTTCCTTCATAATATTAATATAAGTAGCCATTCATGTAAAAATACATACAATTACATTCATGTAAAAATACAATTGTCCTATGCTTCAAAACAGAAAGCAGAAGAAAGACAGGTTTTGTTTTCTGCTATTTAAGTAGAAGAGACAAATAATCAATTAGCAATGTCAGAAGCAACATGGGTGAAAAATTGTAAGTTCTACCAGGGAGAATAAAAACAGTCATGATGAGGGAAGGAATTCTCCTGCTTGGGAATCGTGTTCAACAATGTTGTCTTACGAATTGGTTCAAAATGTACAGGCTTCCTAGGAAACAAGAGATTAAAGCATTTTATGCTCGGACCCTAATGTGGGCAAAAATCTCCCGATAACAAAGACCTTTGGGTTTGAAGAAGTCTCTGAGGAAGTCTACTGGGTCTGAAATAGTAAACACGTTTTTAAATATTTGCTTTTCTTTAGGAAGGTGTTGAGTTTTGTGATTGTGAAACAGGCATTCAAGAAAGAACAAAATGGAAATCCGGTATTACTCTAAAGCAGTGTGAACGGAGTCTGTGTATCACCAGCTCTTCGTGACCTCCAGGACCACCTTCTGCTTGTTCTGAAGTGGGATTTCCATAAACTCCACAGGCCTCACACAGAGTCAGCACCTTCTGCCCTGCCCTGCTCAATTCAGAACTCATGCTGGTGGTGTCATTTAAGCACTAAAGCAAATGGCCCAGCATACTGTAAGTCAGAGGAGTGCAAGTGGGATTCCAGCTAATCTTTTTAAAACTCTCTCATAGAAAACAGTAAAATGGACATAAGGGGGCATTTGGAATTTCAATTGTACAGGATAGTAATTTCTAGAAATCTACTATAACACACTGCACTTATTAACAGTATTAAATTCTGCTCTTAAAACTTGCTAAGATGGTAAATTTCATGTCAAATGTTTACACCATGAAAAATAGTTCAAGAAAAAATACTTTTAAATAGAAAATGATTAGATTAATTCATTAGATGTACAGACAATTTGTTTCTAATCTTACTGGTGTCATGGGATAAAACTTTGAGGCAGTAAAAAGAATCGTATGTATCTGGACCCCCCAAAGGTCTTGTTCTATGAGGCATTAGTTTGTGTGGCTGAGTAATTTCTTCAAAACTAAAATTTGACTTACATTATTTTTGGTCAGGGTTATCTTTCATGATAATCATTTTGCCTAAAAATTAAAACCTCCATTTTTTTTTTTTTTTACCGTTTCCCTTTGATATAGGACAATAGCATCCATAGAGTCTCCCTGTTCCTCCTTCTAATACTTAAAGGTATCACAGGTCAGTGAACAAAGAGAAACTGGATACAGTTCAAATCATAAAAGGCTTGACAGAGACATTAGTGTTATGTGGACTCTCAAATATTTTCTAATCCCAAATAAGAACTTCCTTATTTATACTAAAAGAAAATACCTGGCCTTGGAAAGATCTCAGTAACACTTAGATTTTGTTTGGGGTTGTTGTAGTTTGGTGTTTTGTTTTTCTTTTTGTTTTTTTCACCGCCCCACTCCTCCCCTCCCAAGCTTTCATCCTGGAAGAAGGAGGAAACAAGGAAGCAATGTCTCTGTGCTTGGGCTGAACCGAATTAACCAAACATTGTTGTAATCATTTGCACAGTGACAGATCAATTAGGCAGAGTCCAAGGCACAGCAAAATATTTATGGTCCTCCTCCTTCCTGGAACAATGCAAACCACTGCCTGGCAGCCAGCCTGCGATCGCTCACTCTTCTAAGCAAACTGACCTTTTCTTTGGCTTGGGATGTCAGTTAAGCTAGCCATAGACTAGGCTGAATAAACATGCATGGAACCATAGAGACAGAACACTGTACAGTAGCCACGTTCTACAACAGCACAAAGACCATCACCAAGGTTGGCTCAGGCCCAGATTCTCTACTGATTTATCAGTCTCAATATTTACTGGGTTCATGCAGTTGGCCAAGCACCGTTCTAAATATTTTGTCATTAATAATTCATTCAATCTTTATTTAAAATCCATGTTGAGGATGCTTCTGCTTTCCTCACTTGACAGACAAGGACACTGATTTTCTTTTTCAAGAGATTTCAGCTTTCCTAATAATGTTCAGTTTTGCCCCCAAAATGAACAACAAATATTTCTTTACAAGTTTCATACTGTAACATTATATCACTTTTTCTAGTGAATAAATGCTAAACAAATCTTAATTTGTAATTAGTAACGCCTCCCCTTTGAGACAGTTATAAAACTCCAGCTTCTGTCTTATTTGAATTTTTTGTTTGTTTGTTTTTAGTTTTGTTTTCATTTTTCAAGACAGGGTTTCTCTGTGTAGTCCTGGCTGTCATGGAATTAACTCTGTAGACCAGGCTGGCCTTGAACTCAGAGATCCACCTGCCTCTGCCTCCCAAGTGCTGGGATTAAAGACCCTGTGTCACTCCACCTGGCCTTATTTGAATTTTTCAGGATAACCTCCTCCACTGCTGGCACAGGAGGCACTCAGTCAACTTGGTGAACGAATGAATCCATGGACAAGGAAGATCTATGTAGTCATCTGAGTCGGAGTTGCCTCTTGTGAAGTTATAATCTGGAAATGTAATTCCTCCAAGAGAAATGGAAAATACCTATCAGAAATGGTTGCTATTTAAGATATAGGTATAACATTATACTCCCGGAAAACTCAAAATACTTTCTTTTTTCTTACATATTTTTTATGTAAGAAATTATTTGATTTATTTACATTCCAAACATCCCCATTCCTGGTCGCTTCTACCAGAATTCTTCACTCATATTAAATTAGCGCTGCTAATTCATAATGTCTTAGTGTCTTTCTTTCTTCCTTCCTTCCTTCCTTCCTTCCTTTCTTTCTTTCTTTATTTATTCTTTAATTTTTTTTATAGTCCAGTTGTTATCCCCCTCCTGGTCCACCCTCTGACTGTTCCTCATCCCATACCTTCTTTCCTGACTCCAAGAGGATGTCCCCACCCCCCAATCCTCACTCCACCAGACATTCCTACTCCCTGAGGCCTCAAGTCTCTTGAGGTGCATCTTCTCTCACTAAGGCCAGACCAGGCAGTTCTCTGCTATATATGTGTTGAGGGCCTCATATCAGCTGGTGTATGCTGCCTGGTTGGTGGATCAGTGTCTGAGAGATCTTGGGGGTCCAAGTTAGTTGAGACTGCTGGTCTTCCTATGGGGTCACCCTCCTCCTCAGATTCTTCCAGCTTTTCCCCAATTTAGCCACAGGGGTCCCTAGCTTCTGTCCACTGTTTGGGTGTAAATATCTGCATCTGTCTCAGTCAGCTGCTTGTTAGTCAAAATACTTTCAAATGCCTCTATACAACATAGCCGTAAGACATGGAGGGAATATTCAGAACTTCGGTGGACAAGCAGAACCAAAGCAAAGTGAAATCATCTGTCCTTTTGTCTCTGTTCTCCAGAGTCCATGTGCTTCTGTGCTAGAATTCATGGACCAGGCAGACTAACACATGAGCTTGTGTGAAGGATAAAAATCTGATCACTCATGGTTTTAAGGTCTATGGAAATGAGATGCCTGCAGAAGCCTGGCATTTGGGAAGAGAAAGACAGAGTCTTTCCTGGGGTCAGGGTGGGAGGTACAGGAAGACTTCCCGGAGTCTATAATGAAGGCTGTCATCCAAGCAGTAGGTAGGAGTGCCTGATGGTGAGGACAAAGGTGATCTCCACTGAAAGACCTATTAGTGAGATCAAGGAGAAAGATGTAGAGTTGAAACCCATCTCATTTTTCTCTGCACCAGAAAGTGATAGCTACAGAGAGAGGCAGCAGCCATTCCTACAGGGCCTCATAGGTCAGGCTTGGGTTCAAACTTTGAACAGCTTTTGCAATGCAGAAAAAGCGCTCTTTACCTTCCTGATGTAAGTGGTCAGTATGAGTGTTTGTCTAACGAGCCTTGTGTCCACCAAAAATATGACTCTTTGAAGACAATAGTTTACAAAGAGAGATCAAGGAAGCAAAGTTTAAAATAAAAAGATAAAAGTGAATTCTTCAGGCACCTAGATAAAATGACAACCAAAAGTCAATTCCTCCTTTGGTTTCTTCCTTTCTCATGTTTCCTTTTTACGTCTTCTTGTTTCCCTGTCTCTTTCTTTCTCTTCCAGTATGGGAAGCATCAGAGTCCATTTGTACAGAGGGAACCCAGGGAGTCGTGCTGGGAGCAGGTTAGGTGCTGAGGCAGGGAAGGAGAGCCAGGCAGGGAGGAGCACAGTCAAGGGAGGAGGGGGATTTGAAGATGGAGAGATGTGCTGGGGAAGTTTGAAGATTTATCAGATCACAAATAACTAAATTGGTTAAGTAAATAAATAAAGGATTATTGATAATGAGCACCAAGCTTCACCGTAATGGAGAATGTACCTGTAAACACGTCAAGTCAGAAGTCCAGACTAATCCTAAAGTATTAGATTAGAATCTAATAGAATCAGTGTGAATTAGAGATCCAGATAGGTATGTTTTTCTTACCTTGTCTTGTTATCCTTTGTTTTTTGAGACCAGGCTGTCCTAGAACTCACCAGGGATTCCAGGCTGAAACTCACAGCAATCCTCCTGCTCTAACCTTTCAGCACTAAGATAATAGGTGTGAGCCACCACGGGGCTTCAGCTTTTTCTTTCCCCTCCTCCCATTCTTTCTTTTCCTCTTTCCTTTGTCCTTTTCTTTCTTCCTTGCTCTCATTAATGAGTCATCTAATGGCCAAAACCAAACGGCACTCCATTAGTCATAATAACATAATTCCCCCCAAACCTGTCTCCTAATCACTGTCACCTAATGAAACCATAGGCTGAGCTGGAAGACTGCCCTGGTGGTTAAGAGCACAACATTGGCTGCTCTTCCAGAGGATCCAAGTGAGGGTCTGTACCTCCATCCTTTTCTGGTCTCTGAGATACTCAGACATTCCGCCAAAACATCCATACACATACTTTTTAAGTTCACAATGAAGAAGAATAGGAGAGCATGGACAGCAGGGCATGAGTGAAAAATGTCCCAGACTGAGGGGCCTGCATCCTTTGAGAAACACTCACAAGCCATAAAACTTACATTTACTTATTATTTCAACTAACATACACTTACTGCAGACTTACTGTGTTTGAAACTCTGTGTTCTTGCCTGGCACAAAGTCCTGGTGGTGAACTGTATAGATTCTGTCCTTGGGGAAAACACAGCACAGTGAGTAGCTACTAAATGAATGTATTTCAGTACAGAAATCTAGTGTTTTCTAAAGCAAAATATGCATCTTGTAATATACACATTGATGATAATATACCAATAGGAGTTTGAAATGTCTCAGGTATACAAGATGGATCCAAGCTCAGAGTCCCTGCCATGCACTGGACCGAGTGTCCTTCTTACTTGCAGTATCCAAATGTAATGCGTGGGGAGCTGATGAAACCCTCTGTGAACGTGTATGATTGACATGGGCACCGCCATGTCAAGGACCACAATGCCTCAGACACACGGGAATGGCAAGGACTTCCCCTGGCCCATGTGCCAATGTTGACAGTGTATACAGAAACTGTGGCGGACTACTCTCTTTTCCAGAGCTTTTACAGTCTGAGTCTGTTCCCCTATAGAGACTCCCCTACAGAGACACCTACAAAGATTAGTAAAACCCGCCCCTCCTCAAGCTATAGACAATAAATCCACTTCCTCCTCCACTCAGATGCACAAAGATACTGAGTTTCCAGGCTACTGCTATTGCATCTCCATCAGATCACGTGGTCTACCTGATCTCAGCCTTTTAGTGTGTGTGTGTGTGTCTGTGTGTATCTGTGTGTCTGCGTCTATGTATGTCTCTGTGTGTGTCTGTATATCTGTGTGTGTGTCTGTGTGTCTGCATGTGTGTCTGTATCTCTGTGTGTGTCTGTGTGTCTGTGTCTCTATCTGTCTGTTATCCTTTCTTCATTCCCTTATTATCCCAATCATGTGAATCCCTAAAGCCATGCAGAGCAAGGCAGTAATGCTTGCAAGCGCTGCTCGGATCACAGGAGAAGGGAACTCCATGGTCAATTTAACATGTGCAGTTCTGGAGGATGAGAAGCATGAGATGATATATAGTAACATAAAGAAAAGCCAAGTCAAATAGAATGCTGTAACTGGGTTAAGTAGTTAGTAAGTCATTTCACATGGAAATCATTATGAACTGTTCCACATTTGTGTTTCTTCTTCCAAATAGTCAAATTCTTACATTGCTCTTTGAAATTTTTAAATTTTTATTTAATTTTTACATGCATGAGTGTTTTACCTGCATGTGGGTGCCTGGCACCCTGAAAGGCCAGCCAGAAAAGGCCATTGAATCCCCTGGGACTGGAGTGACAGACACTTGTATGCCACCATGTAGGTGCTGAGACTTGAACCTAGGCCCTCTGGAAGTAGACCGTCAGTACTCCTAAGCCAGCTCTCCAGCTCCTGCTTCTTGAATCTCAAAGAACAAAACACCTGAGGTGACTTGAAATTTATGCTGTATAAGCAAATTTACTTTGGCAATGATTTTAGGACTCAAATTAGGAATCCCCTTGTCTAATACAGAACCAAGGGCTGGGAGCTTTAATGGTTTTGATAGTCAGTGGTGAGCACAATGAACAGAATTTAAATGGCCTTAGTTGTCTATCCAGTCCTTTCCTCTGTGCATACACATCCTCTGAAGCTCTTGGCAGGCACTGATTTCAAAGCTGCAAAGAGACCCGAGGAAGCCAGCTTCTCACAGCCCAGACTGCCTGGGAACTACAATTTTAATAGATAGTCTATAACCCATCTAACTAGTAGTATAAACTAAACAATACTAAAATTCATTATGGGGCAAGTGGCTCTGACTTTTAGCCTTCAATACTGATCTATGAAATTAAGTCTAAGAACTGATTTCATTCACTTTGAAATGTGGACAATTCAGTGAAAAGGAGACTTTTACAGTCTCAGAGGCTGATTGATTGATTGATTGATTGATGCATTGTGGTGCTGCCCTGGAGGAGGGACTCAGGCCTTCTGCATGCTAAGCAAGCACCGTGACTCTGAGCTGCAAACTCAGCCTGTGGCTTTTTTGTGACAGGGTCTTGCTGTGTAGCTCAGGCTGCACTGGGACTGACAGTGACCCCCACTCAGCCCTGCACATACTGCTGTCTTGGAATGAGCCACCATGGCCAGCTAGAAATTATTACAAATCATCTATTATAGCAGGAGTAAATGAAATAGAGCATAAAAGACTTAAAAAGGAAACCATCTTCTTGCATTGAGAAAACTTGGTTAGTAAATAATAAATAGAAATACTAAACGCTACATTAAGAAACACTGAATTTGTGAGCAGGTGTGTGTGTGTGTGTGTGTGTGTGTGTGTGTGTGTGTGTAGGCAGGCTGCTGGGGCTCAAACCCAGGGTCTTGGGTGTGCAAGACAAACCTTCTACCACTGAGTTATACCTCCATTCTGGTTTGTTGAAACAGTGTCTCACTATGAAACAGAGACTGGTCTCAAACTCCTGTGCCTTCTGGCTTTGCCTTCAACTGGGGATGGGACTTCAGGCCTCACACATGCAAGATAAGCACCTACCACTTGGCTCTGTCCCCAGCCCTTGACTGGATTGCAGGTACATATACCCATGCCTGGCCTTAGTCAATGTTTCAGTTACAGAAAATATGGACATTAAAAACAAAGCTAGGAGGGCATTTAAAACATCAAGGAGAGAAAAGTAAGCATGCACTTATTATTACATAAAATGAATTGGCTCAAAGGCCCGGAACTATACCCCTGCTTCCCGGAACAGGTGATATACTTTGGCATTAATATCCATGGAAGAAAAGATTCTTTCTTCACAAGAAGATCAGCGGCAGCCCTGGCTTCAGGAACCTCCCAAAGGGTGCTCACATTTTCAACTGGGCTGTGTTATTAGAACAAAAAGCCCTTCTTCCCAGTCAAAGTGCCCATTCTTGCCTGTGTGTCGAACAGTCACTGCGCTTTTGAAGCCTCTATTGAGCTGTCTAATGACACCACTCTTGACTCCGAGGGACTGTCCAGAGGCCTTAGAACAAGTGTGTCCTCCCTGAGCAAACAGCAGCTTGTCCAAGCTGTCAATCCGAGGAATAAGCAAAGCTTTGTAAGTGAAGGGATTGGAAGGAGAAAGTAAGCATGTGAACAGGAGACTTGGGGCAGTGAGGATATGGTTCCACCAGCCAGGCCAACAATAGTGCTCCCATGCTTTCTCTGGATTCCACGACAGTATATATGTGGCAGGCTGACACTGGCCAGAATCCTTCACGTGTCTGAGCCCTGTGGCCCATGTTCTGTAGTGCACTGAAACACTCTGGCTGATTAAAGAACTGGCATATTCTATGAGCTTTGTGTCAAATTATATTGGGAACTATTAGAGGCTGATACTCTAATAAAAAAACAAAAAATAAATTTTGAAGACTATGAGCCAGGCATGGTGGTGCACACCTTCAGTCTCAGCACTCAGGAGTCAGAGCAGGCAGATCTCTGTGAGTTTGAGGCCAGCCTGGTCTGTAGAGTGAGTTCTGGAACAGCCAGGGCTACAAGGAGAAACTTTGTCTTGAAAATAACACAGAGAGAGAGACAGAGAGAGAGAGAGAGAGAGAGAGAGAGAGAGAGAGAGAGAGAGAGAGAGAGAGAGAGAAACATCTACTGAGCAGATGTAGTAAGTTTTCCTTTTAGATTTTTACAGAAATTATATCACTCCATAGTTCTCTCTTTAAAAGAAAGTTATTGTAATTTAATGTTGTTCTCCTGACACAAAATAATCCCACAGTTTACTGTTCCTAAACTCTACTGCTAGCATTTTGACTTCCAAGTATTTTCAATATTTAGTTATTTTATGTTAAAATGCATTTAACCATCAAATAGCTGACACCTTAGCCATTACAATCAGGTCAATTTACAAGTGACAGAATAAGATTCTGTCAGAATGGAATCTATGAGGTCCTAGTTCCAACACTGCTTTGACCCACTTAATCAGAATTAGCCAGGTATTTCCTTGAACATGTAAGGGTATTTCTCTTTTGGAAAGAGAGCTGTGAAATTATCTCTAAGGCAATTACACAATACAATAATATAACATAAAATTGGGAAATCAACAAAAGATACCTAACTTATAATTTCCCTGAGTTAAGAAAAACATCTTTTAAAGAAAAGCCAGGGAGAGGGCTGAGTGGATACAGGGCTTGCCGGTGGGACACAGGGAGAGAAGGTGGGGCTTCCCTGTAAGAAATATGAGCTCTGCCTCATTCTCAACAAGAAAAACATTTCAGTTGGTGGCTAAACAAAGCTGCCTGTCCCTCCTTCCACGTGGGCCAACTCCAATCAGCTGGAGACCACAGAGAGCAAAAAGGCCATGTTCTGCCTGACTTTGGAGCTAAGACATCAGGTTTTGCCAGCCTTGCACTAGGATAAAGGCACTGCTAGCTCTGGATCTGAGCTGTTGGAACAGGAGTGGAAATTACAGCATCAGCCATCGTATCTTGTACCGCAACTGTCATGACAGTGTGACTAAACATGCTTTATATTTACTTTCACAGAAATAATGTCAGAATCAGGTGAAAATTAAAATGGTCCTGAGGCAAACCGGATGTAAGAAAATACCTTGAAACTCCATCTCGGGCTGAACAATAAAGCTCACCTCCCTCAAACACATCATCACTGTGGCACAGGGATAGAACAGAGTGGTGGGAAGATTAGCATGTACAACACAAGTCACAGTTAAATATAACCTTTCAGATATCACCACAGAACACAGTGAGCTCGGCACCCAGGCCCAATGGGTTTCCTAGCTTACTTGACATTGCCCTGACCTTCACAGAGTCGGCCAGACCTACCCAGCTAAGGATATTCCAATTTATTTTAGGGTTTGTTTTTTTGTTTTTTTGTTTTTTTTTTTTATGTTGCAAGAAAAAAAAAAGATATGCAGAAAATAGGACACAACTTCTCAGCACCTTTCTTGTCCTTCAGAGTTAGTTTTAGATTATAAAAGTTAGTTTTATAATCTGGGAGTTGATGAGAGACATAGGAAGAGTCTAACTCGGGGGAACCCCTTTCATTTTCTATTGCAGAGACAAGAGAAGAAAGTCGCACCTTCTCTCTCAAAGCTAACACACAGGCTCCGGGTTCAGCTTGTGTGTGGCCTATCAGCTTCGTTATATTATTTCCACCCAATCTCAGTTCCTGGAATTCATACCTCTAAATGGTTTTGAGCCAACACATAAGTCCATGCTGAGGCTGTGTCTGAGGTTCAGTGCTTTGCTGAGTCTGTGTTTCTCCCAGTTTCAGCCTGCAGCTTCTTGCAGAAGGAGGGTGGCTTTGGAGATGGAATGCACGTTTCGTTTTTATGACTCACCCACATCATTCTTCCTACTTGCGCATCCGTAGCTCCAAGCTCTTGATATTTCCTCTAGCATAAAGCCAAAAGTTAATACGTCTCCACTGATGATTGTTAGATCATCTTCAATAAAAGTCCATTCCACATTTGTTTGTCTGCCTGGGTGAGGTGACATTTAAGGTTAGTGGACTGTTGGCAAATGGAAGAATTAAAATCGAGCTTTTGTTCGTGGAAGCTGGCACGTACTTGGCTCTGCCGACTAGCCAGGTGGAAGTACTCACTTGACCTTCCTTAGGGACACCTGTCTCTCCCCCCAGTCACCTCTTTTCAATCACTCGTCCACAGCTGCACATTGTGCCTGGAAAGTTCTTGCCCAACAAAGATGAAGTGACACAAGAATTAAGTATCTGAGAATGGAGGGGCACCTCGACTTGTAAAACAAACTTATTGCTCAAGGAGGAAAAGACAAGTTCCCTTTCAAAAGATTGCCACATCGGGAACCGAGTAATTTCATTTAGTCTGAAGCATAATTAGCTGAATACAGGTTACTGGTCTTGAGTAATCCTTGAGTTATGTTGACTTTACCATTTCATAAAGGTGAGCTTGAAGTTCAAGATGTTCTCAGAAATGTCAGAATAAACTTAACATTTATTCTGCGTCTTAAAATGGACCATGATTAATTATGGCCTTAAGCAGGCCATGCCAGGACCACTGTGGTGCCCTGCTCACAATCACAATGGCCAGGGAAACAAGCACACGCTGCCCAGGTCTGCTCTCTCACCAGCCAGCTGGCAGCACAGACTTCCTCATTCAGTTTCTGAATGGCTGCACCATGCAATCATAGCGATAACCACAATGCTAATATCACCCACATGTTATAACAAGTCCTGAACCTTTGTCTAACTGTCCTCACATCGTATGTCTTGTTGTTCATGAGGCCTAGTGGCAGTAATGCCACCTCCTACTTCCTCTATATGGACTCTCTATCCTGCCTATTTTGGCGATGGTCTTGCTTCACTAACTGCAGCAGTATCCACCTCAGTACCAACCGGACTTTCTTCCGTCTTCAAATCCTCATCAGAACAGCTTCAAGTTTAAGATCCCAGATAAGATCCAAAGTCACCACCCAGGCCCTTTTCTTTGTAACTGTTGTCGAACAGTTTCTGTAGGTTTTGCCCCAACCACCACCACCACCACCACCATTCTAAGTCCACTTTCCTGGTCTGTGTGGAATGTAAGAATTGTTATACTTATGACTTTCTTTTCTTTCCTTTTCTTCTCTTTCTAACCTCACTGTGTATCTTGAATTGGCCTTGATTTTCTTTCCTACCTACAAAATTCCTAATCCTGTTATCATTTCCAATCCCCTAAGCACCTCCTCATTAGGCTCCTTTGTAATCTTCTCGTTCACAGCGCTAACATAATTCCACAGAACACTGAACGTAGCTCCAACATAAACTGCCAATTATGTCCACTGGCATTGGCG
This sequence comes from Arvicanthis niloticus, assembly GCF_011762505.2. Lineage (NCBI taxonomy): Eukaryota > Metazoa > Chordata > Mammalia > Rodentia > Muridae > Arvicanthis > Arvicanthis niloticus. The sequence goes on along the minus strand of NC_047666.1, from coordinate 65,985,509 downwards.
TCTATATTTGCATCTTCCTCTGAGTAGACTGTGAGGTGTTCTTAGGAAGCATCTGATACTGTTCACTGGGTTGTCACCATACCATGGCACAGCCCAAGACCCTTATAATATACATTATCCACACCCTGTACTTATTTCTCTGCTGCATGGCTTATGCTGGTTGCAATAATAATCTGTCTGATTAGCCATTAAATCTTGGTCTTTCTGGTAAGAAGATTGCTTCAGCCACTTATATTTACCTCTTTCTATCTACCACCTACCATAACACTAGTAGATTAGTATGCATTCACTTAAGAGCACCCTGAGTGCCGGGCAGTGGTGGCACACACCTTTAATCCCAGCACTTGAGAGGCAGAGGCAGGCAGATTTCTGAGTTCGAGGCCAGCCTGGTCTACAGAGTGAGTTCCAGGACAGCCAGGGCTACACAGAGAAACCCTGTCTGAACAAAACAAAACAACAACAACAACAAAAAACAAAACAAGAGCACCCTGAGTAAGTATAGTGGTAAACACCAATGACCTGCATGGTATTGAATCTATCAGGGGACAGAAATTCGTGTTACTGTCCTCACTGATTATAGATTCACAGTCAATGCTTCTAAAACAAACGGCAGCCTGGGAAGAGGCACACATAACAGACTTACTGAATACAAGTTTTAGATAACACGAAAGAGCTCAGAAATGGGGACACAAAGGCCCTGAACTATCCATTTTAGTGCTTAGGTATGATGGACACTAAGCTCAGAAATGTGGTTGGTCCAAATGTATGCGACCTTGTGATAACACAGGAGAGGATCCCATCAAAGCCCGAGTGCTGTCGCTCTTTGTGCGGATGTTCCTGGCTCCTGAGAACAAAGTGGGACTCCTAGAATGAGGTCCTTAGGTCTACTATCAGCTGAGGTGGATCAGGGAACTTTTTTTTTTTTTTTTTAATAACAATGATTAGTCAGCTTTGCATTGCTACCAAAAAATAACCAGGCAGCTAATTTTGTAAAGAGAAAGGGTTTATTTAGTTCAGAACTTAAGAGTCTCAAAGTCCGTTGGTTTGACCTTTGGTGATGGCATTGGATACTCAACACACAAAGGCTCAAGGGCTTATGTGTGGAAGACCTTAGCTCTCCAAACAGGAAATCAAAGAGAGAAACTGGTATTTCACAATCCCTTCCAAGGGGCAGCTTCAAAACTTCAGAGGCCCAGCAAAGGGTCCTCCATCTCCCAACAGCACCATCTTGTGGATCAAGCACTCATTACAATGGACCCTTGGGGGACTAGGCTACCATTCAAGCCAGCTCTGAGGGACGGTCTCTGACTGTAGGGTGGCCTTTGGGGAAGAGGGGCTCTTATTTCTATGGCTCCCTCCTCAAGAGACAGGAACCCTTAGTTTTTTGGCCCTCCTTGGTGAGAAAATGGAAGACAGGAGTCAGTCCTTCAGGAAGACGTCTTAGGGCGGGTGAGGTCCGGAGTGCAGTCCTCCAGGACACAGATTGCTAAGACTCAACATTACCACGCATATCTAACTTTGTTTCTTTTCTTGCTCAGCTTTCGGCTCAACAGAACCCACTGAGAATGTGAGCATATGGCTCACTGGCCTCGCCTATGTTTGTTTTAGGTAGCATTAAGGCCAGATGGAAACACCTCTTTCCCTCTCCTGTCTCTCCTTCCTTCCTTATGTCCTTTCTGTCCCTTTCCAGCTTCTCTTCATTTCTCTACTCTTTCCTTCTTTCTGTCTTTATTTCTTTCTTAGTATTTTATTTATTGTGCCCTTAAACACAGAAAATTGAACCCTATTTATAAGTGACTTTCTTCTATAATGGCTGCTTCCACAGTGTGTGATGGTTGCAGCTTTAGGACTTATTCCCATTAAAGTATTACATTTAATTAACACAGTTCTGATACTCATTTAATATTATACTTTGATACATGTGTATGTTATATATTATTCAATCAAGATGATTAACATTATCATCTCTGTGGCTGAATAATATCACATTATATGTCAATATATAGATAGGCAGACAGACAAATGTTACGTTTTTCAATGTAACTGAACATCAATGGATTCCTTGGCTGACTACTTGTCATGACTTCCGTGAAAAGAGTTGCAATAAATATGAGATATAAGTATCTCTTTGACATAACCTCTTCATTCCCTTTAGATATATGCCCAATATCATGTGATAATTCTATTTTCATATTTTCAAGGAAATGTAAAGATATTTTTCATAATGATGATGTCATTTTGCATTTACCTCCAATAAGGAAAGGTTTCTCCTTTTTTCCACATCTTTGGCTAGTATTTGTTATTCTCTCTGTCTCTCTCTCTGTCTCTCTCTCTCTCTCTCTCTCTCTCTCTCTCTCTCTGTGTGTGTGTGTGTGTGTGTGTGTGTGTGTGTGTGTGTGTGTTTTGATAGTAGCTGCGGTGGCTGGAGTAGATATCTCATCACACTTTTACTATATATATATATATATATATATATGTGGTTTTTTTTCCCTGCATGAATGTCTGTGCACTACATGAGTGCCTGATGCCTCCATAGGTAGTTAGAAGGCATTGGATCTTCTGATGGTTGTCAGCCTCCCTGTGGATGCTGGAATCAAACCCGGTTCTCTGGAAGAGCTTCCGTTTTTTTGTTTTGTTTTGTTTTACTATTAGTGTTTTTGAGCATTTCCACAGACTTATCTACAATTTACACATGCACCCTTAGGGAATGCCATTCAGATAATTTGCCCATTTTAAAGTCCAATTGTCAGTTTTACTACTCAATAAAGTTCCCTATTTATTTTCAGTATTACTCCCCATCAGGTAAGTAGTGTCTATAGATTAAAGTCAGTTTCTGTCTTTCCTACCCATTCTCACATTCCTCAGTGCCTATGAACTCACTTCTTCACCACGTGAAGTAAAAGGAATGTTTAAAAAAACAAGACAAACAAAACAAAAGCAAAAACAACAAAACAAAGGAAAGTCATTGAAAATGGGAGACTTACCACACTGGAGATTTGATGGACGTTTACCAGATTCAACTGGGTGTGGTGGCTTTTGTCAGCAATTTCAACACTGGGAGGATCACTATGAAGACTAGCCTGTGCTTGACAGGGTGTTCCAGGCTATCGGCATGTGCTACAGAGTGATTAATGATAATAATAATAATAATAATAATAATAATAATAATAATAGCAACAATAATAAAAAGAAAACTGATTTCAGCATTTTATTGGCATGAACTTACAATTAAATTGTAGTACTTTTGATTGATATTTAGTTTTTGCCAGTGGGGCTTATATTTTTACAGTTTCTCTAAATTTTTCATGATATTGGAAGATACAGTGAACATGGTATGTAAAACATGACTAAGAAAGTCATGCTAACTATTGACTACAAGCCAACATTCTAACATTGAATTCTATATTGTAAAATTATAAAAGTGCGACAACATATTTAACTATCCAGACGATGCGTCTGTATTGCAAGGTGTGATTCCCTGAACACATTTTTCTTTTGAGAATCGAGATAAGGTTTTACAGAGAAATTCTCTTCCAAACATTACTCCCTCAGTATGCAGCATTGCTGCAGCCCTGTGTGGAGGATCAAAATCATATGAACTTCTACGTGTCACCCAACTACTTTCTTTGTTTTTCTCTTCTTCCTGTCTGACTCGCACTGCCGACTCCAGCCAGGCCAGCATCCAGCGAACTTTAGCAGGAAGTTACACATAAACGGATACCCCCTGGCGAGGTAACCTGAGAGGTGATCTGAAGTGATCATTCTCAGGAGCCTTGCTCCAAAAGGTAATTGATCTTCCCTTCTGTGAGACTATAAAAGCAAAGGTAGACTTAGAGCCAGAGGAGGGAAAGCAAGCGGAACACCCAGGTAGCTGACTTCTAGTGAGAGGAGGGAAAAGACGAGTCTCCTAAAGTCACCCTCCAGGCTCTGGGACAACATGGTGCCTACCATCTTGCTCAGTGCCTTTCTGCTTCATCTCACTGATGTTGTGGCTTCAGAACCGTAAGGGAATTCTAAACTCTCTGTATCCAAGTACTGACAATATCATTTTGATAAATGGATTCTGTGTTAAAATCTAGCTGCTTCATTATTCTATTTCAACTTGAGCAAATGCTGGTCTGCCCTCTAAGTGTTGAGCAAATGCCAGAATGAATACTATATTCTTAGGACACCACTGTATGCATCCAGTTTATCATTATTCTGCCTGTAAAAAAAATGCACAGTTTGGGGAATCCTTCAATAGCTCAAGTTGTTGTGTGTGGATGTAAACAAGCCTCTAGATTTGTTTGCCAAGCGCTGGCTGTTCTCTTTGTTCAGGCAATACATCCTGTGGGTTTCTTCCGTGGTACAGCGATTTTCCTCAGAAAAAGCTTGTCTTCATCTTTTAAATCTCAACGAGTCTGTGTCCTTGAGTGTCACGTTAGAATATGACGGATCCAGTACTACTATCTTTGACCAGCACGTGGAAGAGGGGAACTTCTACGCTTGTGCAAATTTCAAAGTGAGGCACCAAATTCAATGCTGCGGGAAGACGGACCCGCTTTCTTAACGTTTCTTTTCAATAATACATCTTAGTTTTTGAGTGATTTGATTTGCAAAATCTAGGGGGAGGATGTGAAAATTTCAAGAGAAGCAAGAAACAAAGGGAAAATGTTTAATACACAGCAGATCTTGCTGTTGCTGCTGCCGGCAATTTTCTATTATAGGAAATGAGGCAACTGCTGTTTTAGAGAGAGCATGTTTCACAGAGCCTAAAAGGGAAAGGTGGGCTAAAGGATGGAGGGCTTTGGCTCAGGAATACATAAAAAATAGACTTCAGGAAGACATGAACCTGAGGTTGTTAGAATATTGAGCCAAGCAATTGCAACAGGTGACCAGGGAGTCAGGGAGTCTTTGCTGGGAAGTGAGGGGTTTACAAAGCTTTGTCTGTCTCTCCATCTAAATGAAGACACACAGCCTTCCCCTCTCTGCTCTTCTTCATAAACAGGTGTCTCACATGTCCTCAGAGCAGTTGGCCTTTGTGACATTACTTGTTCAGGGAAATGCTCTTAAAATCTCTGAAAGAAGAGCTGTAGCCATCGCTGCCGAGGAGACCACCACTTTTGTGCAGACAGATACACCGGTCCACAAACCTGGAGACACAGGTAAGTCACTTTAAAAAACACTTTCTCCAAATTAACCTGTAAAAATGAGTAAGATTTGTCTTTAACACCATCGGCTGCTGCTTTCCCATAATTCCTATAGTTACGAGACAGTGTTGTTAGATTGGAGAGCTTGTGTGTGGCTTCATAAGACTCTGTGCATTCTTTGATTGCACATAAATCCTACCGACGAGGCTTCATGGTACAGTGGTTACCAGAATGCAAAATTGTAATTGTTTGATCTAAACCAATGATCCATTACACACTCATTGGACAAACTCATTAATTCTCCTTCTTAAGCCAATTCTTTCATTCTTAGGGTACTGGTAATGAAAGTTTCTTTGGACTTTCAGGGGGAAAAAATGAGAGTCTTTGTTAAAAAAAAAAAAATAATGCCAATAACCGCAAAGACCTCACCAGCAACATTTATGAATTCTGCTGTTCTATTTTTATGTCAATTGATATAAGATGAGAACGTCAGCCAGAGCCTCTCTGCTTTCTTAACTATTGTTCTAGCAGAATTAACTAATGTGGCATAAAGAATACAGAGCTATAATTCAAAGTCTCTTGCTTCAAAGCTTAGCTCTGCTGACCGGTGATTGACCTCTGGCAAGTAAATTCTGATCCTTGAGATATAATGTATTCATCTGTAAAATGAAAGGGTTAGAGATGAAACCACCTGTGAATAATATCCGGATTCATACTGCATATTTCTATGATTTGAAAAAAAAAAAAAGAAAGAAACAAAAGACCTGAACGTAAAATGTATTTTGGCTTAGACAATAGACACTTATTTCTGGCAGCTGAAGAAGTGGCCGATGTGAAAGTGTAGGGGTGGCTTCCTCCCAGGATTCTCTGGGAAATGTGACTGTGTCTTGGGCAGGGGAATTCCTCCAAGGAGTCTCTACTGTCCTCTAAACAGCAGGCTTATGTAGGCTTCTTTCCTTTTTCTTTTAAGTCAGCCCACAAGGCAGTACATTTCATAATGATGTTTTCACATTTAATATTGCAAAGATAGTGCCTAAAGAGAGATTTTCACTTCCTGGTGTTCTCTTTCCTGCTCTTACTAAAATATTAGAACAAACTGTACCTTTTGCAGAGCTGACATCTTTCTTTTGCAGTTCTGACAAAATACCTTAATTTTGCTAGTATTGTTTTCAAGGAAAATTATACTCATCCATTCCCATAAATGTCTTATATATATGCTTCTATGGATAATAAGTCTGTCACTAATTTTGTTCCAAGATATCTCAGCCTTATGTCTGTTGGGGTAAAAGCTTCTAAAGGTAGCTGGTGTCAGCACTGGGGACAACAAGAATCATTAACAGAGAGATAATAAGTTCAAAGAGAGATTTTCCTCAATAAACTCCTAACCTGAAAGGGTCAGATCAGAGCTGTGGGAAAAGCACTGTGGAATCCTGTGATGGACAAGCAATTACTTATGTATATTTCTTAAAGCAATTATTACCATAAGGCGGGGATCACAAGAAAATCACTTTACAGCCACACCCTCTTTTCCTTAGTTCACTTCCGAGTTGTGACACTGAACACCTGGCTGAAGCCTGTTGATGACTTGGTGAGTTCATAACTGCTAAAGGTACAGTGGGCTTGAAATCCATTCATCAAATCCACTGCTGTACAGAGAACCTTCCAGAAATGTAAGCCAGCGTACTTCAGATACCTGCACACCAGGCTTATTCCTGTACTATACATGATAGCCAAGGGGTGGAAGCAGCCTAGGTGTCCATTGGCAGATGGATAAGGCAAAGGTGGTGTGTAGGCATGCGGAATTTTATTTGACCATAAAGAATGAAATTATGTCAGTTTCAGAAAAATGAATGGAACTAGAGGTTCTGGTATTAGGTCAAATTAGCCAAATTCAAAAGATAAATACCATGTTTTCTTTCATAGTCAGGATTACACACAGACACACACACTAGAGTGAAAGGAGAGGCGGGTGAACAGGTGAGGGTAATATGAAGTGAACCCGATCATGATGTAATGATATATATGTATGACAGTATCACAGCAAAAACCATCGTTTTTATACACTAGCTAAAAGAACTGATTAAAAAATAAATCTTGGAACTAATACTATTTGGCAAAAGAATGTTTCATTAAAGTATCAATCTGTGTTTTTTTCTTTCAGTATCCCTTGATCACCGTTCAGGTAAGACATTTACTTTCCATGTCCAGTTATCCATATCCAGTTTAAAAAAAAAAAAAATCAGATTAGGAATGGGGTGCTTCCAATTTTAAGTTTTATATAACTGAAAATTAAGATGATTAAAACAAACATAAAAGAAATCTGTGTCTGAAGACAATTAGAAGTACAATTAAAATGTAATTTTGAAAACTCTGAAGATACTTAGGAATCCTGATTTCTTATCCATGAATCCCTAAGTATAATGTGCTGAGAATTGGAAAACAGAGACTTGTTTGTTTTTCCCACTGTGTATTATAATTGTAAATCATAACATTCAAACATATTTTATTAATTTTTAAATTAGATATTTTACACTTATCATATAATTGGTTGTATTTACAGCTTACTTGTAAATAACAGCAGATCTCAGCACCTGTATTTTGTCTCTGTGTGCAGTGAGGGATACCATTGTTAGCTATTTCTAGGGCTATGAGATCTAGGCTCAAAATTCACAGTTATATGGGCAAACACAAGATACTCATAAACTTCCTACCGTCCTGTCTACTGTGTGGGTGCTTTAAGCATTTCATATGTGTAACAAACAGCTCATTCTTTAAGTGACATGAACTTCAGATTAGCAGTCTCACGTTCTCTGCGTTACCCAGTCGTTTGCTTTCACATCTGACCCGGGTAACGCTGTGTTCTACTGAAAGAAACACAAAGCTTAATTAACACTGGCTTATGTGAGTAAAAGTTCACCATTCACAAGTCACAACCTGTCCGTGTGGACATTTTGAACAGCACCAGTGTTATGGAATCGGGTGTCTTAGCTTCAGTGTGTGTAAAGTCTGGCTCTTTGGGGAAGAATTTATTCTGCCCTGCAACATCCATTCACATCTAAGCCAGCATGGGGTCTCATGGGCGGCCGAACAGAAAGGAGGTCCAGGATATTCAATTTTCTAAACATTAAGGAGAGGAGAACAAATCACTAAACCTTTTGAAATGGTAGTAACAATTTTGTTTCCTTACATAATCTATTAAGCAAGAAGCCTTTAAATCAAATCTTTTCAACATAATCTCTTTAATCAGAGTTGGAAAGTGTAAAATGTTTATTGAGGTGAACTTGTGTGTGTGGCAACAGGCTGACAGCAAATGAAGGTTATATTCTGACAACTGTGCCTTGCCTTTTAAAATCACAAAAAATTCCACTTAGGTGTTACTACATAATCCATGACCAACATAGAAAGGGACCAAGTGGAAATCCGTGACAATGATTTTTAATTAATTAAATAATGTATTGATTTAATTACATCATTCATGAGTGCATGGGTGTTTTGCCTGCATGTATATATTTGCATCATATGCATGCAGTGCCTGCAGAGGCCAGAAGAGAGCATCAGATCCCCTGGAACTGGAGTTGCATATGGTTGTGAGCCACCACGAAGGTGCAGGGAATAGAACCTACATCTTCTAGAAGAGCAACAAGTGCTCTTAACTACTGAACCACCTCTCCAGCATCACTGTGAAGTCATTTTAAATGTTTGTTAGGATGAGTGTTCTCTTATATACTCATTGGTATGAGTCCACTCTGCTTTGGGGAGCACTATTCTGGACTCATTATGTTGAATTTTTAATTCTTTTACTACTCTGCTCTGGAAAGATAAAAACTAAATGTATCAGCTACAAATTATTTTTCACATGAATATTAGTTTTAATAAAAATACCTATTGAATTTGAATATGTTGCAGTAGTTACATTGTTTCTGTAATTGAAGTCATTAGTTAAGTATTAGGGTAGTTCACTCTTTACTCCCAGTAACTATGGAGAACACCCAGAATAAGGGGAAAGGGGAATTTTCACACACAACCTCTGACTGTCGTTCTTCATTCACTGTCTTCAAGGACCCCCAAAGCAATGTGATTTTTCAATGGATAAATGTGACCACTTTCAGAAACATCACCCAGCTCTCATTCCAACTGACTCCGGAACCAATATTGGGGGATTACACAATCGTCATAAAAAAACAATCAGAAATGACGGCGGTGGATCATTTCACCGTTAATCAATATGGTAACCAAGTACTGTTTCTGATTCTCCTATACACAAGTTCAAAGCAACAGAACACAATGTTTTAGACACAGGCACAGGAACTGAAGCTCAGATTGGGTCTCTGCTGTCTGCTCTTCTGTTCCATTCGGGGTCCTCTCTATGCCTCATTCTGAGCCTAGGTCTTACTTTGATTCTTGCCCACCCCTCCCCTCACCTAAGAAATATCTCATTTTCTGAAATTCAGGTACTCTTCTAGAAAGGATCTAAGACATTAAAACATAACAGTGGGTGATGTTTTTTTAGGCTAAATAAATAAATACACTAACTACCATCGTCACCAACACCAACAACAAAAGAAACAGAATAAACTGGCCTTTAATGAGGCAGCTTCACAGCCCCCAGCACGCTGGCTGGGGCCTTTGGAGGCAAACAGCATGCATGAAAACAGTTTGCTATGGTTGTTCTAGTTTTGCTCTCCAACTTTGTCAGCTGAAGGGTGGTTTTTGTTTGCTTTTCTGTCTTCAGTATTGCCCAGATTTGAAGTTGAACTCACTGCACCCGAGACAATAACTATTGCGGACCATCAATTTGAAATGGTGACATGTGCAAAGTAAGTGTTTATTCATTTATTTCCCCCACAGGGTAAATCATCTTAAGCTTAACCATAAAACTTGATTTATATACTTACATTAAAATTATTGTCGAAATTTTAAGAGTTTGAAAACAATAAAGGAGAAGATAGAGACAAAACTCCAGAGCGGTCTACCAATTGCTAACACGTCATAGATGATTCCCCCTCATGCTTTGAGAAATTTTTCTCTGGTTATATTTATTCTTTTCTACCCATCCCATTCAATATTTAAAAACACGTGTCTCCATATCTTTCTTGCCTTTCTATCTATTCCAACTCCTTACCTTGCAAGTGTATCTTCATAGAAAAATTGCGATTTTACTTATTGTTCTACCATATAACATGTAATCTACTACATTGTGTTTCTAGCAATTAGTTAGTACAGTTGTAGTAGATGTCTTCTGTAAAACTGTATAGTAGCCTGATTTAGAACTGGATTGCTTACTTAAGAAATATTTCCCCTAAAGGAAATTACCAAGTCAAAAATATATAACATTCTTTTAGTCTTTAAAATGCTGTGTTGCTCCCCTAACTCTAAAAACTGTCATGAAAAGACTGACTTCATTGGCTCTTAACCATCACTGAGTGTTCTCATGTAAAAAAAAAGAAAATGAGCTATCAGAATTTCGTGGAAATAAAAACGTTTATAATTTAGTTTGAATTTATTTGAGTCCCTTAACATAAAAACATCCTATCTGATCTTAGGAACATTTATCTTCTATTTGGGAAATTATTTCTGATGCTCTTTTATCCTTTTGTGATATCTTTCCTAAAATGTGTTAACAATTTAAAACAGATAATAGTTATTAGGTGACAGCTACAAAAATTATTCCCAGGATGCCATGAGATAGGAGCTGTTATCGTCTCAGTTTTATAGAGAAAGATCAGCTGTGAGTACTGGGATAGCATCAGGCTTGAGGGTCTTCTGATGAGTAGACAGTTATACCTGGGCAGTTTGGTGCCATCTTTTGAACAAACACCTGGTGAGAGTTGTTGGATGCTTTAACAGATAACATAAAAACACTAACCTTTGGAGACTTTTTAATATATCGAAGTTGCAGTCTGTAAAAGGATACCTGGGAAACATGACTAGAGAGGGGAACTCTTCATGATCTCCCCAGAGAATCTTGGAATCAGTCTGTCTCTCTCAGAGAAGGATCAGACATTTCTCTGCCTTTCAGTGCAGAGTAACTGAATGTGTTTAACATATGTGAGATCATACATAATCTGTGCTAAAAAAAAAAAAAATGCTGGAATAAATAATATAAAGTTGGAGAAATCCAAGATCCTAAACTAGTTTCATTAGAAAACCCTTCTTAAAACCAAGAACTTACATTATCATTAAGGCCTGCAATTTATTCATCTGCCCAGTTAAATACTTTAAAAAAAAAAAAAAAAAATGGAACCAAACACTGGAAAGCCCACTTTCTTTTCTTAGGATATCCTGAAAACACATGCAGACCAAATGCTAACACAGAATCGGCAGATTCTTAATATTATTTGGGATTATAATCTTCTATTCTGACTTCTTGAAACCTCCTTAATGCTCGTGCTAGAGGGATGAATGACAATAAGAAGTTGGCATCCGCTGGGCGGTGGTGGCGCACGCCTTTAATCCCAGCACTTGGGAGGTAGAGGCAGGCGGATTTCTGAGTTCGAGGCCAGCCTGGTCTTCAGAGTGAGTTCCAGGACAGCCAGGACTACACAGAGAAACCCTGTCTCGAAAAACAAAACAAACAAACAAACAAAAACAAAAAAAAAAAAACCAAAAAAACAAAAAAGAAGTTGGCATCCTGGCTGGAGAGATGGCTCAGTGGATAAGAGCACCCTCTGTTTTTCCAGAGGTCCTCAGTTAAATTCTCAGCACAGACATACCATGACCATCCACAATGTGATCTGATGCCCCCTTCTGGTATTCAGGTGTATATTCAGACAGAGCACTTAAACATAAATATGTAATGTCAGTAGTTCTGATGTAGTCTATGTGACTGTCAGTGCCAACTACGAGGTGAAAAATGCTAGGTCAGCTGCCCACACTTCTTTTTTTTTTTTTTTTTGCCCATGAATTTAGTTTGGAACCTGGCATGCCAGATTATGTCAGCAATCTCAGGAATGAATAGGCTTTTAAGAGTGAAGAAAGAATATTGAGTCAAAGTAAAAAAAAAAAATTAATTATCTTATCATCTATAAAAGCCACTCAAATCACAACAATGAGAATGACATTTTGTCCCAAGCAAAGACAGTAACCTACACGCTCCAAAGATGTATGCTAACCTGTAAAGAATACTAGTTTATAAATGAAAGACAGAAAAATGGCCATTACGAATAGCACTGCTAGCCCAGCCTTGATCCAGCCTCTATTTCACTTGTGTTAAAAATCAAAACCCGCAGATGGTTTTAGTGACATAGGCTGGGTTGAAGTCTCACAAGCACAGTGCTCGTTGGGAGGATGGATGGAGGAAACACGGCTGAAGTGGACCTGACTTTGACCTTCACTTCCCCAAAACACCATGTTTTCCTGGAAAAGTCCAGGAAGCTCGGAGAAGTTAGTTACTTCTCAGTTTTGTAAACAAAATTACTAGAGGGAAAAATGAATTAAATGTTGTATTAAACATATGACCAACCCCAGTGCTGGAGAGTTATTGAAAGGGCAATGTAATCTGCAAGCTTAAATATGAGGGTTTTAGTCAGCTGTATTATACACAAATTTTGTGCTTGTTATTAATTCAATATATAAAGTCAAAATAATCCTCAAATTATAAAAACAACAGACAACACAATGCCTGGTTTTGCCTTTGAAGTTTAAGAAATAAAAATTGTATTGTGCTTTAGCGGGAAATAATCTGTTAACGCAATGTTGGCTCGTACCTACACCTTTGATGCCAACACGTTTAATATGTTATATGTTAGATGGTGGTAAAATAAGAATAATGTTGAAAACACTGATCTGGAAAGACTTCAGTATCCATAATCATCAAGTTTTACCTATGTTCATATGCATTTACTAACAGAACCAGCTCATTTTCCAATACTTGTAACAAATTAGATATATTTTAAATTTTTGCTCATTAAGTTTTTCTCCACTGAAATATTAGATCATCTAAAATTGAATGAAACTGTGAACTTATTTGTTTTCTAAACCAGCCAGATCCTCTTCATAAATTAAATGTCTAAGTAGACCCGAATTCTGTGGGAGAAAATAGCCTTAAAGACAGTTAGATGGAAACACCCGGTTTCAAGGCTTCATATATGATTTCTGGTGAGGTCTATAAGTGTCACTATGATGCTGCCCATTTATCATCACGATGCTCCTTTTCCCATCAGGTACACCTATGGCCAGCATGTGCAGGGAAAAGCCCAGATAAATGTGTGCAGAGAGTTCTTCTCCCCCGGGTATTGTGAGAGCGGAGAAAAAGAAATCTGTGAGCAGTTCACTGCGCAGGTGCGGACCATGGGCTAACTCCGGAGGGAAATTCTCATAGGGATTTTATGCCACTTATAGAAAGGACTTACGGCACTTTCACTGTGTGGCTGGCTAGTCGGGGTGAGAGCTAAGTCAGGTGAGGAACATGAAGATAAGACAATGCTTAGCGTAGTTCCTCGGCTTCTGGGTGCTTTGGGCTGTAGGTTTTTAGACCTGCAAAGTTGCTCATGGCCTGTACTACCTGGGTGGTCTCCACAGTCTTTCCTTGGAGAATCCTTCCGCAGGCAGTTCATTCAGAACCACCGCCACCCAGAATGTTCTGTGTTCGTTGTTCCAGACTTCTAGTTTCCTTCATTCCAATTCCTAGTTATGAAAACCTCATCTTTTCTGCTGGGCTTGACTTTTATGAATATTTTTTTTTCTGCATGTCTGTAAGTCACTAGTTTTAATTGTATCTTTTTAATTCATTTTTAAGAACTTTTTTATTCGTGTGCATGTATATGCGTATATGATGGGTGTAATAATACTGCCTAGAGCTAGTGATAGCTTTGAGGGTCAAATGAATGAGTGCATCCTTCTGATGTTTAAAATTTGAAGTTAGTACATCGTTCTTATTTTAAACTATAACTAAATTTACAGTTTTCTCGTTTCTGCTGTAAGTAGTGAAAATGTACATTTTCCCCCGTTTCAAATAGCAGACCTTCACAGCTGCTGACTTCCACTTACTCCATCTAAAAAATGTTGGTTCGTCTGCTGTTAGTTTCTCCAGGGGGTTAATTCCTTATTCTCAGGATCTCATTAGCTTTATTCGCATCCTTTAGCTATTTCACGCCTACGTTGCTTCCAGAAGACCGTCCTTGAACCCTAAGGCGTAGATATCCCCTTCTCTGGTGTAAGTCTTCTCAAAGCTGCTCTCTCTACTGTAACTCTTTCTTCGTCCGTTCAGTAACTCATCGAGGGAGACCTGGGTACACAGGGGTGGAAGGTACCTGTGCTAAAGTTCCATGAGACTCTTGGGTCCCTAACTTTTTCATTCCACCTCTGTTTATTTTTCAGCTGAAAGATGGCTGTGCTTCTCACATTATCAATACGAAAGTCTTCCAGCTGTACCGCTCTGGATTCTTCATGAGTTTAAATGTTAACGTAATGGTTACAGAATTTGGAACAGGTAACAATTGTATCTTACAGACAACTTTCTACTGCTAAGGGGAAAATGTTAAGCTAGAAATATAAATTATTAATTATAAATCAGTTGTCCCTCACTATGGTAAAATGCAACATCTTTAAAGGTGGCTCTGTGAGGAGCGGAGGGATTGAATCCAGATCTTCACATATCCTAGGATGCATGCCCCACCCTGGGGGTTTCCAAATGATCAATTTCTTCCTGATGCTATGTTTCATCATTTCTTACAGGTGTGCAGATCAGTAAAACACACCCAGTTTTTATCACTTCTGTGCTTGGCACTGTGAGCTTTGAGAACATGGACTCTTTCTACAAGAGAGGGATCACTTATTTTGGAACTGTAGGTTTGCCTGGTACTTTTAAAGGACCTTCCTTGGGTTTTTTCTGTTCATAGATTATCCCTTGAAATTTTCCTGACACTTTTATTCTAGGTCTACAATCCATTTTTAATATTACTATGTCTGCTATGCCTAGAACGTTCTAGGGCTAAAAGAAACCAATGTATAAAACAACGGTTTCTCTTGCTTTATGTGTAAACACGTATGCACAATTAGAATGGATATTTCTATTCACTGAAATTTCTCTTAAGTGATCGCTATCATGGATGAAAAATTCCTTGTAGAAATGTGGAGTCTCGAGTCCTAAGAATATTAACATTTCTGCTTTTGTACAGCTTAAATTTTCTGGTCCCAATAATACACCAATGGTGAACAAGCTTTTGCGACTGGAGCTCGATGGCAAACCTCTAGGAAATTACACCACAGATGAGAACGGGGAAGCTCAATTTTCCATTGACACGTCAGAGATATTTGATGCACAGATCAGCTTGAAAGTAAGACATCCAACAGCTGGCAGAGACTGTCAAGAACCCCAGAGGCCCCAGTGCTAGGGACGTGGAGAATAGAAGGCTCTTAGGTAGTAACATCTTTTCTGTGACTTACTTGCCCGTTCAGTACTCAGTGAGAGAAACTTTCATGTCCAGAATGTCTTCTATGGAAGTAGAAGTAGCATGTAAGAAAATCTAGCCTTCTCCCTCGCATCACCCCATGAATAGACAGGGAGCTGCCATGAGATATCTTTTCTGAACCTTCCATAGAAATTTGCAGTTAAACAGTTTGTCATGGCTTGCAATCAGGTGAAGGATACAGAACTTAAATCTAATTCTCTGACTGTAATTAAAAGTAAAAATCCAAAGCATGCCTGTAATCCTAGCACTCAAGATGCTGAGACAGGAGGATCTTGAGTTGCAGGTCACACTGGGATACATGGCCAATCATCTCACATACATGCACACACACACACACACACACACACACACACACACACTGAAAGGGAGAATGGTATTATTATCTCACTTTGTACGAGTCAATGGTTCTCTCCTTCCCACCACAACTGTCCTGAGAATAAAACTTGGCTAGTAAGGCTTGGTGGCAAGTGCCCTCACTTGGTGAGCCATCTCACAACAGCTGTGAGCTAGGGTCCTTCCTGGTTGGGAAAGATGACAAGCCCTATGTCCGGTAGCACTCCCTGTCTTAGAGGTGCCCATTGTTCTAAAGCCTTTCCTTTGCTTCCATCCTGCCAGGCCGTCTACGTCCGACCTAGAAGCTGCCATCGTTCCAGCTGGTTGTCCCCTGAGTATTTGGACGCCTACTTCTCAGCCTCACGCTTTTACTCCCAAAGCAGCAGTTTCCTAAAGATCAATCTCGAGCCAAAGCAGCTTCCATGTGACCAGGAGAAGATGGTCTCAGTGCTTTACTCCCTAAACCCTGAGGCCTACAAGGAGGCCTCAGATGTGACCTTCTTCTATTTGGTAAGCTTCAGCTGTTGGATCTGTCTAATCAGCACAGCACAGTTTAGGAGGTGTCATCTGTCAGACCTTGTCAATCTGAGTGAGCTCCGCCTACCCACTTTACTGTTGGATACTCTTGGCTCCATAAATGAGGTCCCCTTGCAAACCGATCCCAGGCACTCTGAGTTCCCCTGAGACTGAGCCACTTACGTCCTCAATCATTCCATTGTACTTCACATCCAGTGTCTATGACCATGTGTGAAGGGTTAAGTAACTTGGAAAGTTCAAAAGGATGAGCAGAAAAGGAATCTGTTCTCATCCCCTCCCACCAAGGCTTCCGGGAGAGTGAAGACAGACTTGGAAATTAAACCATCCCTATTCCCACCCCTCCACTCTCTCCCAGTCCTCAAGCACGTGTGTCCACCTTGAACACGCTGTTCAGATGCTTTAAGCTCTGGTGTTCTCAGCTGTACATTCCTAACTGGAAACATTAGTGGAATCAATTAGACTCACCAAACCGGAAAAGGAAGTAGGCCTGAGGCACAGTTAGAGTTCCGTGCATATTGAGTCATCTAGTTGGCCGTATGGGCCTTCCATTTCACAGCTTGGACCAGAGGCAAATGAGTAGATAAGGGGCAGGTGAAGCCGCTACCTCTCACATGCATTAGATGGCTTCACAGAAGTTTGAGTTTTTTTCTCTGTTCTGGCCCAACATGTGTGAAGTTCCCTTTTAATATTTGTGGAAGCTACCTTGTTACAGGACAGAACAGTCACTAGATTAGCCCGTGAGGACATGATGTAAGTTCAGTACTCACGCTGGGTCTTCTCTCTCTGGCACAGGTGTTGGTGAGAGGAGGCATCTTCCTCAGTGGACAGACGGAAGTCAGAGCTCAAGGTGGATATGATGCACTTGCTTTGGAATACGTACCTTATCTCTGTACTTTCTACAAGTCAGGACGAGCACTGACTGCCACGAGCAGGTGGAGGGCAGTAGGTAGCATGGCCCGACGTAACACTGAAGAGTTTGGAAAAGTCGATTGCTGCCTTTTTATCATCACTCTAGTTTGCTTTCTAGCCAAAAGCTACTTCAGGAAGACAGGGTTTGTTTCACCTTATAGTTCAGGTAACATCTCCATCATGGAGGGAAGTCAGAGCAGGAATTCAAGACAGCAACCTGGAGGCAGGAACTGGAGCAGAAACCATGAAGGAGCACTGCTAACTGGCTTGCTCTTGAGGGCTTACCCAGCCTGCTTTCTTGCATGCCCTAAGTCCTCCTATCCAGGAATGGCACAACCCACAGGCTAGCCCCTCCCACCTCCATCATTAGTCGAGAAAAGGCCCACAGGCCAACCAGACAGAGGCAGTTCCCTAACCGAAATTTCTTCTTCTCAGCTGACTCTAGTTAATGTCAAGTTGACAAAACTTAGCTGCACCCATTAGTCAGTTAATTATGTACATGGTAGAAAAGTGATGTCTAAGGCAGCACTACTGTAGTATCTTCATCTGTGTATAAGTCCCCTTTTTACTTGCATCGAGAGACAAGCGAGCGCCAGCACAGTGTCATCTGTGAACTGCCTGTTTCCACAGCCTGGAATGGAAACTTCTCTTTCCCAATCAGCATCAGCGCGGAGCTGGCGCCGGAGGCTGACCTGTTCGTCTACACCCTCCACCCCAGCAGGGAAATCGTTGCGGATAGTGTCAAGCTCCATATCGAGAAGTGCTTTAAAAACAAGGTGATGTTTCCTTTATCAGCAGGGTGGGCATGCTGCTTCCTGCTACCTCCTCTTAAAGGTTCGTTCTTACATGAACGTATTTATTTGGTGTGTATGGATGCGCACATGCGCACGTGCGTGGGTGCCCACGAAGTGAGCGCGTGAAGATCGGAGGGCGGTTTGCAGGACTCCATTCTCTCCTGCCACCATGCAGGTTCCAGGGATAGACCTCGCGTTGTCAACCTTGATAGCAAGCATTCTCACCCACTATGCCGTCTCTCCAGCCCTGGCTCTGTCTGCCGCCCCCCTCATAATCTTCACACAGCAATCTTACAGTTGAATTACCAAAGAATGAGAGTCACGAGGGTTATCTTGCTGATGCCTGGTCATGGGAAGCTGGGGGAGATGGGGAGAGGGAAAGATATTCCCGCAGGGAACTGAGAATGGGCAGGAAAATGTATGTACAGAAATCAGTCAGCACTTGTTTGGGAAAGACAGAATTTATTCTGGTTTTCTTCTCATGTAATTGCCTTTATCCTCATCACTTCCCTTCCTCCTCTTTAGGTTAGCATAAAGTTCTCGAAGGAGAAGGACCTTCCCGGCTCTAACACCACCGTTCATCTTCAAGCAGCCCCTGACTCCTTCTGTGCCCTGCGAGCTGTGGACAAAAGTGCCATTCTACTGAACCGTGGACAAGAAATGACACCTGACAGTGTAAGCAGCATGGTTCCCCAGTGTCCCCAGCGGTGTAGCTGCAAGCCCTGCCCTTCCTAGGATGCTTTTACTTGAGATGGGACATGTCGAAAGCATCAAGTCTTTGCATCTGTGCTCCATTCTCAGTTATTAGCATGGGTTATTAACTATGTGAGTTCTCTGTCTGGCATCCACAGCAATTCAGAACTCTATACATAATTACAACAGGTTAAGAACTCTAAAACAATGTAATATTTTAAAATCATAGTGAGAGCAGTTTTTGTTTTTTTAAGTTGGCCTCTATGTTCTTTGACAATGCCCAATTATGTTCTTGATATTAACTAGTCTCCTGTCCCAGGATGACCCAGGATGACCCAGGCCTGACTTTACTTTCTTTGCACCAGCCTTGAAAACGGATTTTTGTTTTCAGGGAGCCCTGTTCCTTAAGTATGAGATATCTATCTAGTTCATCTTTTTTTTTTTTTTTTTAATAAAATATATCCAGTTGACATGTTGTCTCTGCTCGGGGGACATGAGACACTGCCCTTATCCTGGACTGAATTTCTGTTTGTTCCGTTTATTTCTCTGCTTTATATTCCACTGGTTTTTCTTCTCCACTGCCAGTCCCTCTGTTTTAACAATAGAGATTAATTTTTGGTGTCAATCAACCCCTTTGGCCGGGTAACTCCAGGCATCTCAACTCCAGGGCACCCCTCGCTGTTCTAGTTGATTTTCAATATCCAACTTACTTCTAAGTTCTCTAGCTCAGGGAGAGAAAGCTAACTGGTATTTTTACTGTGATTACATGGGATTTACAAATTAACTTTAGTGTTGTGCCCCTAATGGGGAATTATTCCAATTCAGAATTTTAAAGTGGCTTTTTCATTTATTTTCCAAGTATAATTTTTCTGTTATTCATGAATTACATTTAAAACAGTTTTCCTATGTGAACTTTTTATTCTGTTCACAAGTGTTTCATAGTAACTGTTGCTGTTGTGAACAAGGTTTTCTCCCTCTATTTATTCTATTGTTACTTGTGAACCCAGCAGTTGTTTTGCACAATGATTTAATTTTGCTAACTTGCTAAGTTCCTTGGTTAGTTGAATTATATTTTTCATTGATTCTCTGTTTCTGTGAATTACAATGTTGCCATCAAATAGAAAGTTTCCTTCTTTTCACCCTCCCTTCCTGTCCTTCCCCCTCCCTGTTCCCTCCATCCCTCAGTCCTTCCCTCCTTCTGTCCCTCCCTCCCTCCTTCCCCCACTTGCTTCCTTCCTTTTTATTCCATGCCTCTGTATTCTCCATGCCTGATTCCAGCACAGAACTACACTGTGGGGACAGTAGCATCCTTACCTTGTTCTGGCCTGAGTAGAAAGAGAAACATAAGCTCCCAGTGACCTGCGAATAACCATTTAACCACTCCCTGTGCTTGTTTTATAAAAGGCGGCTTATTTAAGTATTATCTCTCGATTGGTGCTAGCTCTGCTACATTTCTTTCGTTCTTTCTTTTTTATTGGATATTTTATTTATTTACAGTACAGATGTCATCCCCTTTCCCCATTTCCCCTCCCTAGAACCCCCTATCCTATACCCCCTCTTCCTTTATGCTTTTATACCATTTTGATTACATTCGTGTATTAAAGTCAGTTCTAGGTTGAGGGTCTAGCAATACAATGGATGCAAATAGTCAAAGAACAAGCAATACAATAAACACAAATAGTCAAAGAAAAAGCAAGGCATTAAACCCAGTTACGTGAACACTCCCGTGATCACTGTTTCTAAGGGCTTATCAGAATGACCAAAGTATCTGAGCCTACTTCCCTGTCCTAGCCCAAGGTCATTTTCATGTCTGAAGCCTACTTCCTTATTCTAGTCTAAAATTTAGATTCCTGCCTGAAATGACTTCTTTGTTCTAGCCTAACATTTAGATTCCTGCCTGAGATTACTTCTCTGTTGTAGCCTATGATTTAGACTCCTACCTGAAATTACTTCTTTGTTCTAGTCTAATGTCATATTCCTGTCAAACATCCCCTTTCCTTGTCCTTGGCCCATGTCAGCTTCTTGCCAAGCAGCCCCAGAGGCTCTCCATCTCTCCCCCTTTTTTATTTCATTAACAAGACTGAGCCTGTCTTAGCTCTGCTACATTTCTTAAGAGATTAAGATAAAATATTTTATTGTTTTATGTGTATGAATGTCTTTTCTGCATATACATCTATGGATATTGGAAACTGAACCCAGATTCTCTGGAAGAGAAGCCAATGCTCCTAACCTACCTCTCTGCCCCCCTCTGCCCCTCTCTGCCCCTCTCTGCCCCCCTCTGCCCCTCTGCCCCTCTGCCCCTCTGCCCCTCTGCCCCTCTGCCCCTCTGCCCCTCTGCCCCTCTGCCCCTCTGCCCCTCTGCCCCTCTGCCCCTCTGCCCCTCTGCCCCTCTGCCTCTTCAGGATGAAATTAAAAGTCTAAGCCATCACACACAGTTTTGAAATTTTATTGTAGTGACTTTCTCAAGAATAGTATCACTTCACTTTTTTCTTGCTTAACCTTGAAACCCAGCCAGTCATTCCAAATAATAGCCAGTGAACCTAGCCAGTGGCCAGCTCCACAGTCAGTACTTGACCGTTCCCTTTCTCGTACCTTAAAGTTGCATTCTTCCTTCTTTGGGAGAGCACATCCTGCTTACAGCTGTGCTTCTGTATTGCTCCTGAGCTATCCCAGTGTCCGGGTCATCTTTCAGTGACATAAAGCACATTCTCTGCTAGCTTCCTCAGAAGGGCACAAGAGTTCCATCACATCTTCATACTCAGAATCATCTTTCTTTCTTTCTTTCTTTCTTTCTTTCTTTCTTTCTTTCTTTTTTGTTTTTGTTTTTGTTTTTGTTTTTGTTTTTGTTTTTGTTTTTGTTTTTGTTTTTCGAGACAGGGTTTCTCTGTGTAGCCCTGGCTGTCCCGGAACTCATTCTGTAGACCAGGCTGGCCTCAAACTCAGAAATCCGCCTGCCTCTGCCTCCCAAGTGCTGGAATTAAAGGTGTGCGCCACCACTGCCTGGCCAGAATCATTTTTCTAAAGCCTGGACATAGACGCTGGGCTAACACCTGTGACATCGGCACTTGGGAGGTACAGGCAGGAGGATCAGGAGTTGAGAGCCAACCTCAGCTGCATGAGGCCTGTTTCAAAAAACAAACAAACAACAAAAACACCTACAGAGTTCCAGGATAGCCAGGACTACACAGAGAAACCCTGTCTCGAAAAACAAAACAAAAACACACAAAAATCCAGAGCTAACAACAAACAAAACCTTTTTAAAATAAAGAAGAATGGAAGACGGGTTATATGGCTATTAAATTTGGGGCTTGTATTTTTCTCTAGGTTTCTTGAAAACCCTGCTCCTGTGTACCTCACTGTGAACATTTTTTTTTTTTAAAGGAATTATGTTTTCAGATTAATTTATTCTCTCTGGTAGGTTATTTGACCTTCTTGTTTGGAGCCCTTAGAGGGTTTTTTTTTTTTTTTTTTTTCCTCCTTTATATTTAAAATAAAAAAAAAAAAAATTTTTTTTTTTTTTTTTTGGTTTTTCCAGACAGGGTTTCTCTGTGCAGCCCTGGCTGTCCTGGAACTAACTCTGTAGACCAGGCTGGCCTCGAACTCAGAAATCTGCCTGCCTCTGCCTCCCAAGTGCTGGGATTAAAGGCATGCACCACCACTGCCCAGCTAAACTAAAATTTTTAATAAGATATCTCTTAGGATTTATTGTGTGGGAGAAAATCCAAAGTTTAGCCTGCATTATAACTTAAAAATTAAGCTTTTTGACTTCTTTCCTTTTTTGAATAATTTCATTCACGTGTTAGCTCATTTTCACGTGTGCTCAAACTCTCGAGTTTGCCCGTGACCGGCTTCGATTCTTTCTCTTTGGTTTTCTATTTCCCTTCTGGAAGCTGGCTGTGCCGGGCGTGGTGATGCACATGTGTAATCTGTTTGCTTGGGAGACACAGGGAAATCAGGAGTTCAAAGCCACGAGCCCCTGCCTCAACAAACAGACGATCAATGGCTGGTTTCTGTCTGTCACTTTTCTCTTAGGCTCTTTAGCCTTTAGAGTTCGTTTCTGGTGTGTTCGTCTTCTGAGTCCATTCTCAACTATTTCTTCCTCAGTTTTGCCCGTTTTTATACTTTCTTTGTTGAATTTCAGATTCGTGATCTTTTAAAATACCTTGCATGTCAATTTTTTAATATTCCCTTTATTCCAAAATATCTGAGCAATGCTTTTCTCACATTAGTTGATTATTTGGACTGAGGCGTTTCATTAACTAAACCGTGTCCTCTGTTTTATCCTGTTCCATCTTTCCTTCCCTTAAGCGCCATCTCCAAGGGTCCGTGTCCTCCTTTATTGACAACACTATTTCCCCCACTTGATAACCCTCACCCATGCAGTCAAGCATTTGAGCTAATGGAAGCCACCCCTTCATCTCAAGCCCTTTCCTCTTACTGGGAGCTACTGTATCCCGGGAAGATGGTTCCTATTTTGACAGGAGTTGGAGCGTTTTTTACGTGGAATGAATTTGGTTTGGGTTTCTTCCGATCCCTTCATGCTGTTCTCCCTCCGTGGTGCATGTAGTTTCCGAAGCTTTCCTTCAGCTTTACATATTCTCAACTTTTCTTGCAGTCTTTCAGAACAAGGTGCCCATAATTCTACCAGTGACTGAAAGGTTACAGGAATAATCACTGTCCCTTTCAATCGTAAAAGTATAAGTTGTTGATCTTACTCCTTGTTCACTTTTTGACTGCTGCATATGCATTGCACATAGTGCCGAGGGTCATAAGAAGAGTTTCCTATGAATATATGAAGTACTTTGGCTGCTTGTTCATTGCTTGATGCGATGTTTTATCTGGATGAGTTTAATTCATTAATACTTAGATTCAGGCAGCTGACATCATCCTCCAGGTCTACAAACTCTAGCACTGTAACTCCAGGCAGTTATCTGTGTGCCAGATTTGGAACAACCAAGAGTTCTCCATGACCTTTCTTATTTGCTATCCCCAAACCTACACTATCAGCCAGAAAAGTTTGCAAATAACATCGACTACACAAGACAATATTGGTCTCCTCATTTGAATTTTTGGAATTTTTGACTCAGTAGTAAGTGGTTATGACATAGATTTCTCCTTGACAGTTATGCAAGGAGAGCTTCAAGTCACCAAGGACCATATCTTCATCTCCTAGGTATACAACATGATCCCATATATCCATCAATATGGCTATTTCTACAATGGTCTCAACTTGGATGATGAGAGAGCAGACCCATGCATTCCTCAGAAGGACTTGTTCCACAATGGACTGTATTACACACCTACAAGCAATGTTTGGGATGGAGACCTCTCTGATCTTATCAGGGTAAGACCACAGATGAGTCTATAAAACATTCCCTCTTGTAGCTTTAGTGGTCCTGACCTCATCTCTCTCACACTATAGATTCTTTCTATACTCTTTAAAAGTACTCTTTAAAAAACAGATGTTAATCCTGTTGACTTTTTTTCTTTTTGCTAAAAAGAAATTGTATGGCTAGAATCATGGGACCATGATGAAATGGAATTCAATTTCTTGCAATCTATCTTATGTGTCAAGAGTTAAACCAAGAAGATAATTTGCAGTCTGTATTCCATGTAAAGGGAGTCTGTCAGCCACATGTGCTCAAGGGCCTTTGTGATCAGAATCACTGTGGGTGAGGAAGAGAACACTGAATTAGACAGGCTTTAGTTCAAGTCCCAGTTCTGCTGATTAACGCATGTGCACTGTATAGACATGCATGTGCATGTGAACGTGCATGTTTGCTGTTAAGACAGCGATAGTGCTGATTTCTTGTGCTCCCTTAAGCATAAATAGAAAAAAATGGAAACATTAGCACACTAATAATAACAAACATAGCGGTTATTGGAGACTTGATTTCTGTGATCCTGAGTCCTGGCTGCACAAAAAATATATATAGTTATTGTCTGTTTATTATGACTGTAGACCTCTCATAATTCTCTCAAGAAAGCAATGTATAATTTTTTGTGTCTTTCTTTGAAAGAATATGGGTCTGAAAATCTTGACAAATCTCCGTTACCGGAAACCGGAAGTGTGTTCATCCCAGGAAAACCAACCCTTGCTGAGGACACTGGATCACCCAAATGAACGGATAATCGGTGGTGTCGGTGGTGGTGCACCACCCGCTTCTGCCTGTGGGTAATCTAGAACTTCCCGTTAGAGTGGTATTCAATAGAATTCTTTGGATTGAGTGTTTGTAAGATAAAAACCTTTCAAAACAAGGGCTTATAGATGATTTAGGATATTTTAAGCAAGAACTAGAATTTCTGCAGTTCAATGAGACAGGCTGGAAATATTTTTGGTGATAAAGAATAATTAGCTTTTAATATAAAAAGAAGTCCAGGTTTTGGTTCTTTTTTATTTTTTTATTTTGTTTGTTTCTTAAGACAGGGTCTTACCCTGTAGCTCAGGCTGGCCTCAAAATAGTTGTGAAGACAACTATAAAGGATAATGCAGGCAGCAACTAGACATGGTATGATGCACGTAGCCCAGGTTGGCCTCAAGTTTTTGATGTAGTCAGGGATGACATTGAACATCTGATTATCCTGACTCTACCTCTCAAATACTGGGATCTGAAAGTATATGTCACCATGCCCAGCTCAGGAGTTACTATTTTGGTGTAGAAACACTAACTAAGCACATCATATGTAACCTATAGGCCATTCCTGTAAAGGAATGTGTTCTGGACAATTACAAGTATTAACGGCAATAAAAAAACATAAGCAAAAGTAATGCCAGTCAGAAGAGTTGGCGGGTAGCAGCACGTCAGACAAGAGTCAGTGAGGACATTTAATTCATCCAGGCTTGGCTGTGGGTGATGTGTTGTTTGTTTGTTGTAACTTTTAAACAAATACTGAAATTTGAGCACTGAAAGAGTGATACTTCGGTTGAGATTTGAATTTATGAGAAATTAAGAGCTCGTCTAAAGGGGCTGGGAGACGGCTCGATGGGTAAACTGCTGGCTGTGCTGTTGAGAGGACCTGAGTTTGGTCCCTAGTACCCACGTAAATGCCAGGCGTGCCAGTGCACACCTGTCACCCTCATGCTTAGGAGCAGCCACGGGGGTTCTCCAGGAATTATTGGCTGGCCAGTCTAGCTGACACAGTGAGGTGAACATTCAATGAGACCCTACCTCAAAAATTAAGATGGAAAAGCAAGTAAGGAGGACATCTGAAATGTCCTGTGTGACATGTACATGCACACACATGAACACACACAGCTTAACCAGGCATGTGGCATCGAGGCACAGCACATACTTTTGCACTGTCTGCATAGGGCATTTCTTTGCATCTTCCTCTCTCTCTTGTTTTAGTTTATGATGCTGCAGACAGCATCAGCCATGCAAAACTGGCCATCAAAGAGACAGTCAGGACAAACTTCCCCAAGATGTGGATATGGGACCTCATCAGCGTACAGTGAGTTTTATTTTTCCATGCTTCTTAGATTTTTCTTAAATAGATTTCTCCTCTTTGTGTTTCTATCTCTATTTTATCTTTTGATTTGTTAACTTTTATTCCTGGGCAATAAAGTAGTGAAGTATTTGGTTTTGTTTTTTTAAAAAAGTTGTTCATTTGCCCATCCCGATACATGTTTGATGGTTTGACGGTTAGTTTGCTTATTTGTTTCAGTAAAGAGTTACTTTTCCACCAAGACCTTCACTTGTATAAATTTCATGCAGGTAGTATATGCTACCTCAATTTTTTTTAAAAAAAGTATTCATAGAAATATGGCATTGCTAAAGTTCTACCCCACAGACATCAGATAAGGGCTATGTATCTAATGCCTTACCCAAATATTTCCCATACCTTCAGTCACTTTATTTGTGTGTGTTCTGCATAATCTCAGGTTCCCACTCACAGGATGTGTGTCACCAACAGCCTTTCTTTTCAGTTCCTCAGGCTCAGCAAACGTCCCGTTCCTTGTCCCCGATACCATCACCCAATGGGAGGCCAGTGCCTTCTGTGTCAATGGCAATGCTGGGTTTGGCATGTCACCCAAAGTGTCTCTACAGATCTCCCAGCCCTTCTTCGTGGAAGTTACCTCACCCTTTTCTGTTGTTCGAAGTGAACAGAGTGACCTGGTTGTCACTGTCTTCAACTACCTGACTACATGTATCGAGGTGAGCCACCTCCTTTGATCTGGAAACAAAAATCCAGCGAAGTTAAATTATTTATTATTTTTTTCACTAAATATCACCATAGCTTCTCTATTAACAAATGAAAATACATACTCTAAGGAAGTCATTTCTTTCTATAATCTTTAGAAATAATTATTTAAAATTTTAATTTTATGTTCTGTGTAGGACTGTTTTAACTGCCCATATGTACATGCACCATGTGCATTTCTGGTACCCACAGAGGTCAGAGAAGGACATCAGATCCCTTGAATTGCAGTTATGGACTGTTGTGAGCTGCCACGTGGGTGCTGGGAACTGAACCCAGGTCCTCTGTAACAGTAACTACCGCTCCTAACTGCTGAGTGACCTCTGTGACCCCAGAAACAATTGCTTTAAATCACAACAGTGGCTCTCAGTTTTAGTGAGAATAAGATTTGTGAGGATGCACAGTCTACTATTCCGTGAGTTTGTGACTGAGTCCTTAGGCATCTTTCACTTTGCTGAGTTAAAATAAAGAGAATCTTCTTAACATGACAAATGTCAGCTTCCTTCTTCTTTGAAGACATCGAAGAAACCATTGTGTAATAAGTTGTGGAAATTAAATCAAAGCAGGGAGAGAGAGAGAGAGAGAGAGAGAGAGAGAGAGAGAGAGAGAGAGAGAGAATGAATTTAAAATGCTACCCCTGTGGCCATTATTCTGTTTTTAGATTTCTGTTCAGTTAAAAGCATCTGAGCATTATGAAGCAAGCATCAACACCCAGAGTAACACTAACAGTGAAGTCCTCCAGGCTGGAGAACGGAAAACATATGTTTGGGCCGTTATTCCAAAGACACTGGGTAAGCAGCTGTGCCGATCTTTACTGGATTGACCACATTTTATCAACCTGTTTTCCTTAGATTTTATATATATATATATATATATATATATATATATATATATATATAGTTTTTAGCTTCCTTTATTCATTTCTCTATTCAAAATTCTTATAATGCAATTTCTCTATTTAAAAAGACTTTGTTTTATTTCTATGTATATGCATTTGCCTGTAAGGATGTATGTCACCATGTGCATGCAGGCACCCAAGGAATCCAGAAGAGTCCGTTGGAACCTGAATTACAGATGGTTTTGAGTTACATGACATTAGTACTGGGAACCAAACCCAGGTCTTCTGCAAGAGCAGCAAGCGCTCTTAAACACTGAGCCCACTCTCCAGCCCTGTAGCTCCTTATTGTCAATACTCCATGGTACAGAGCTCCATTCATTCACATAGAAATTATAATAAGATTGAGCCATGGCACGAATGCTAATTTGTGTGATTTGTCAACGCCACACATCACATCTCAAATGAAGACCATCCATGTTTCTTTAATGTCACCCTGATTCTTACAATGGCTGTTTTTATCCAACATTCACACAAAATGCCAATTTTACAAAAATTTCTCCTCCGTCACAATCATCAATTATGAAAGTCACTGGAATTATTTTGTTTTTTAACTAAGTGTACTAAAAAGGCCACCAGATACAAAAATACCAACCATTGGGTGAGGATTAAATACTGAGAACTTTGCCTTAGTACCTGGCCATTTAGAAAAGTAACTTTAGAAGTCTCTGGCTGCTGATGTAAAAGAAGGAGAAAGTTTAAAAGTTTAGTGAACCAGAAACTTTTAAACCCCGTGTCATTAAAAATATCTTATTTCATGTCTTGTATTCATTGTATTATTACATCAGTGAGAAATGCAAGATTTTTTTAAATTCATTGTATTATTACATCAGTGAGAAATGCAAGATTTTTTTTTAATTTATTGTATTATTACATCAGTGGGAAATACAAGATTTTTTTAAAATTCATCTGTGATAGTGATTCACCACAGGCCATTTTTCTATTACACTCAGACTTTCTTAATTTTTATGCACTGTAAGATCTTCAGATATCTCACTCTGGATTTCGAGGCAGAATCCTGCACTTGCTGCTGCATTTTTGTGGCACTCAAAGATTTTTCGAAGCAAAGAAAGAAATAAGCCAAACCCACAACAAAGAAACAGGAACAACATATTGGTTGTGTCTGCAGCACACAGATGATGTTAAGCCTTGTGAATAAGCTTTACCAATCTTCCAAGTTCTATAAACAAGGACACAGGAGATCAGTTTTGATTACATACTGTGATACCACAGAAACTGAAATCGACAAATTCCTTGCCAGCACTCAGTTTGTATCTGGTGGCCCTTATGCTATATTATATTTTACTTTTTCTGTTTGATCGCAGGAAACATTAGAAACCACAGTTATTAGCAGGTGGGGTGGTGTTTTTCTTTGATCCTGAGAAACATTAGGAACCAGTAATGTTGTTATACATCATTTGTTCCAGCCCTCAGGAGGAAGAGGCTGGCAGATCTCTGTGAACTCTAAGCTTGGTCTATACAGTGAGCTCTAGGCCAGCCAGGGCTACATGGTGAGACCCTATCTCAGAAAAAAAAAAAAACAAAAGGAAGAAGGAAGGAGGAAGGGAAAGAGGGAGGAAGGAGGAAGGGGGAAGAGGGAAGAAGGGGGAAGGGGGAAGAGGGGGGAAGGTGAAAGAAGGGGGAAGGGAGAAGAAGGGGAAGGGGAAAGGGGGAAGAAGGGGGAAGGGGGAAGAAGGGGGAAGGGGAAGGGGGAAGAAGGGGGGAAGGGAGAAGAAGGGGAAGGGGAAAGGGGGAAGAAGGGGGAAGGGGGAAGGGGGAAGAAGGGGGAAAGGGGAAGAAGGGGGAAGAAGGGGGAAGGGGGAAGAAGGGGGAAGAAGGGGGAAGAAGGGGGAAGGGGGAAGAAGGGGGAAGAAGGGGGAAGGGGAAAAGAAGGGGGAAGAAGGGGGAAGAAGGGGGAAGAAGGGGGAAGAAGGGGGAAGGGGGAAGAAGGGGGAAGAAGGGGGAAGAAGGGGGAAGAAGGGGGAAGAAGGGGGAAGAAGGGGGAAGAAGGGGGAAGAAGGGGGAAGGGGGAAAGAAGGGGGAAGAAGGGGGAAGAAGGGGGAAGAAGGGGGAAGGGGGAAAGAAGGGGGAAGAAGGGGGAAGGGGGAAGGGGGAAGGGGAAAGGGGGAAGGGGAAGGGGGAAGGGGGAAGGGGGAGGAAGGGGGAGGAAGGAAGGGGGAGGAAGGAAGGGGGAGGAAGGGGGAGGAAGGGGGAGGAAGGGGGAGGAAGGGGGAGGAAGGGGGAGGAAGGGGGAGGAAGGGGGAGGAAGGAAGGGGGAGGAAGGAAGGGGGAAGGGGGAAGAGGGGGGAAGGGGGAAGAAGGGGGAAGGGGGAAGAAGGGGGAAGAAGGGGGAAGAAGGGGGAAGAAGGGGGAAGAAGGGGGAAGAGGAAAGGGGAAGGGGGAAGAGGGGGGAAGGGGGAAGAAGGGGGAAGAAGGGGGAAGGGGGAAGAAGAGGGAGGGAGGGGGAAGAAGAGGGAGGGAGGGGGAAGAAGAGGGAGGGAGGGGGAAGAAGAGGGAAGGAGGGGGAAGAAGAAGAGGGAAGGAGGGGGAAGAAGGGGGAAGGGGGAAGAAGAGGGGGGAAAGGAAGGAGGGGGAAAGGAAGGAGGGGGGAAGGAAGGAGGGGGAAGAAGTGGGGGGAAAGGAAGGAGGGGGAAGGAAGGAGGGGAAAGCAAGGAGGGGAAAAAGGAAGGAGGGGGAAAGGAAGGGAGGAAAGGAAAAGGAAAGGAACCGGCAGCTCTTTGATGTTGTACTGTTCGATATCATTCTGTAAACAATGTCAAGGTGGTGGCACAGGTTCATAAGATAGTATTTTTCTTAAAATTTTTAAGTTCTAAGGGAGTAACTGAGTAACTTGCTGCGGGGAATCCTGAAACAAGTAGAACAAGACATATTGCCTTATCTCCAGGCAGGAGAAGCCGGTAGTGATCTAAACTTTCATGTGATGGTAAAAGTTGGCCCATCCCATTCAAGACATGATTGATCAACCTGACGTCCGCCCCACTGGAGAAGGAGTCAGTATCCTTTACCTTATGCTTGACAATATTTTCCAGGTAAAGTGAATATCACTGTAGTGGCTACATCCAAACAGAGTAGTGCCTGCCCAAACGATGCCGGTGAGGAGCATGATGTCAACTGGAAAGACACTGTAGTCAAAACCTTACTGGTAGAGGTATGTAAGTGTGAAATACGAAGTTCTTTCCGACGGGAAACAGTATTTAAGAGATAAACTAAAGCATTGTTCTTGAAATGTTTAATTGACTTTGGGCACAAACCTCCCACTTTGAACAAATTGCATTATTGTGCACACATCCTTTCTTTAATCAGTACCTCAGCCCTGGCTTGGTGTGTGGCTCAGTGGGTAAGTACTTGCCTAGCTTGTGCAAAGACCTGGGTTCTGTTCTCAGCATCTCCAAACCCAAGCAACAAATGGAGCCTCACCAAGGATGACCAACCCCCTTGAAACCTACTTTCTTATTTCTTGACTATCTTCTTGGCATGCAGCAGCCTGTAGCTGTCTCTACCCTTTTAACTGACCCTCGAGTCCAAGAGGCAAATCCTTATCTTGCTCTATGCTTTGAGCAGTTCCTGTTATTCTCAATAAAAAAAAAAAACCAATGGAACAGCTGAAAGTGTCACTCAATGACAAGGGTTCTCCTTGCACAACCTATGGGAGCTGAACCCCCTGAGGGGTATATAACGTACAGAGACGTCTACCTAGGAAGGACAGGGACAATGAATGGCTCTCAGGAACAACCGTGAGCCAGCCGTACCTATGAGAACTGATGTTTGGTCTCTTTTTCTTTATGGAAAAATGATTCAACTTATTATTTTGTTCTTTTGTTTACTTTCTAACAGCCTGAAGGTATCGAAAAAGAAACAACCCAAAGTTTCCTTATCTGCCCAAAAGGTAAGAGGGCTCGCCTGGTGATCACTTAGTTCCAGAGAAAGTTGTGAGCATGGCAGATATACTTTCTCAGCCTATGCACAAGCCACGAGCCATGAGCCCACTCGCCATGTGGATGCATTTTAACTTCCTCTTGCGGGCTTTACTTCCCGTTATGTCTTTATTGTATAATTTTTAGCAAACAAACCATATGAAATTTTGTTTGTCTAATGAGATTAGTTTTCCACGATTCTTCTACATTTTGGTCTCTTTGTTCATATAATTGACTCACAATCTTGGCCAATGGAAAACTCAGGATTTTGTTAGAGAACACTAACAACACAGTGGTTGCTCTTATATTCTCGCTATGAAGTAGTCTGTAGATTCACTACTGGCCCCCAGTTACCTGATTTGTGGCCATCATGAGTACTGTCCTGTTGGAGCCAGTCGCTGGTAACCTGATCTTAATGAATCCTTTGAGCATTCCTTCTATAAGCTATGAGTCTTATATCTTCTATTTGTCCATGCACAATTTAAGTACTAAACTGATGGAAAATAGAGAGACCACTGTCTAAAACGAAGTATACTTTGTTTCCTGGATATATTGATAGTCTAAACTAGCTCGAATTCTCAGTTTAGTTTTAAATTTTTCATTACATTCATTTGTGTGTGTGTGTGTGTGTGTGTGTGTGTCCACACATGCATGTGTAACTGTGTGTGCTCGTGTGTATGAGTATGCTTGTATATACCATGGGGGGTGGGGCGTAGAAGTCAAGGACAACTTGAAAGAGTTGTTCCCTCCTTCTACCATTGGGTCCTGGGGAATGAACTCAGATCATCAGACTTGGTTACCCTCTGCAACATCTTGCTGGCCCAAAGTCTCAATTTCATTTAGCCTGATAAATAAAACTAGCTGACAGCCTGTTCCTTCTAATACCGCTGCTCCAAAAGTCTGCTGCTGTGACTTGAGGAAGGGAGCCTTTGCAATGTTTATACGGGTATGTTCTTTCAGGTACCAACGCCTCAAAGCAAATACTTCTGGAATTGCCAAGCAAAGTAGTAGACGGATCAGCCAGATCCTTTGTCACCATTGTGGGTGAGTTTATTAACTTCTGTGTCATAGTGATTTGAAAATCTTACTTGACGTGGTCTATAAAAAAGTCCTAACATAACAGAATGGAGATATTTTCATAAGCTCTCAAGGGAGGGATTGTGGTTAGACCGTCCTTTCTGCCTGTTTTCATGTGGGATCTGAAGACATGGCGCTCTCAGACCTGCATCTCTACGAAGCACTTGCACTGGTGGGTAATGGCAGGTGCTCAGGAAAAAGGAGAGCCTGTTCTAACCTGTATGTGTGAATGCCTCTTGGAGATTATGATATGTTGTGAAACTGGGAATTTTCTCAGTATAAAGAGAGAGATGTTCCCTAAAAGTAATTTGTTTATCATCAACATTCAGACCTGTAGAAGATGGATATGTTATAGTTTATATTTCATCAGGTCAGTATCTCAAAACACAAATCAGAAGCAAGTCAGCAAATGAACACACTTCCAGTGCTTCCTCTTTGCTCTGGAAATGAGGTTTTTCAAAACTTTTTCATCCCCAAAGCCCCTCTAATTCCATACTTCAGAACCACCTCCTTCTAAATTCCCTCTAGGAAACTTGGTTTGTTTATGTGTTTTATTTATTTTATTTTAAATTGTGCATATAGGGGCAGTATATGCACATAAGTGTAGTGTCCACAAAGGCCCAAGACATTGATTTCCCCTAGAAGTGGAGTTAGAGGCAGTCAGGAGCCACCCAATATGGATGCTAGAAAATGAATTCGGGTCTCTTAACTACTGAGCCACCTCTCCAGCCTCCTATTTTTTTAAATTTTTTATTGGATATTTTATTTATTTACAATGCAGAAGTCATCCCCTTTCCCCAATTCCCCTCCCTAGAACCCCCTATCCCATCCCCCCTCCTCCTTTATGCTTTTATTCAATTTTAATTACATGCATGTATTAAGGTCAGATCTAGGTTGAGGGTCTAGCAATACAATAGATGCAAATAGTCAAAAAACAAGCAAGACAATAAACATAAATAATCAAAGAAAAAGCAAAGCATTAAACCCAATTATGTGAACACTCCCGTGATCACAATTTCTAAGGGATTATCAGGATGACCAAAGTGTCTGAGCCTACTTCCCTGTCCTAGCCCAAGGTCATTTTCATGTCTGAAGCCTACTTTCTTGTTCTAGCCTAAGATTTAGATTCTTACCTGAAATTACGTCTTTGTTTTAGCCTAGAGTGAACTTTAAATAATTTCCTGTTCCCAGCATGCCCTGTGGTTATTAACACTAAGGCAGCAGTATAGCATTTGTGTGAGTGCCTGACTCTCCCTTTCTGCCTTTAGGAGACATTCTGGGAGTCGCAATGCAGAATCTGGACAGCCTTCTCCAAACGCCCTATGGGTGCGGTGAACAGAACATTGCCCAGCTAGCATCTGACACTTACATCCTTGACTACCTGAAAGCTACCAAGCAGCTGACAGAAGAGGTCAGATCCAAGGCGCTGCTTCTCTTATCTAATGGTGAGAGGGTTAAGTAGTTTCTGCCCACAAAGGTGAAATCAATTGCAACCAATATCAAAACATGATCAGTCTTACCCTGTGGTCTCCTGGTGAGACAAAAGTGGACCTTTGAGTCCTCTGAGTCCTAGCTGTGTGTTCTTTTTTCTTTAAAATCTCTGTTCATCGTTTAGTCTCCTGACGTAGAACTGTAGTTTCAAATTGTGAATTCATCTTTATCTTTAAATTTTCTTTATTCATACATGCATACAATGCAATGTGGTCATACCCACTCCTATGTCTCTCCCTCAACTTCCACCTTACCTTCCCCTACATGCCCTCTCCAAGTTTTGTGTTTTCATTTTTTTATTGTTTTATAACCCACCAAGTCCAGATAGTACAGTCCATGATATAGGGCCCTCTCCTGGAATAGGAGCGAGCTCCCAGCGACCACACCCTCAATAAACAATGAGTCTCCTACCTGCTGCAAATATTACCAATAACCTCTTAGCATAGAACTGTGCCTAGAGATCCTCTACCCCATCTATGCGAGGGTTTTGACTGGCTTGATCTTCTGTAGGCCTTGTACAGGCAACCACAGCTCATATGAGCTCACAGTTGAGATGTCCATGTCATGCTTTGAGGACAGCATTCCATAGCATACACACCCATCCCCCATCATGGGAATCTTGCATTCTTTCTGTCTCCTCCTCTGGGATGCCCCCTGAACCTTGGCAGTCATGGAGTTAATATCAGTGAACTCGTTTGTAAATGTGTCATAGTTACCATTCTATCTTGTTTGTTGTTGCTGGGAACAGTGGCTGGAAATGAGTCTTTTGTCAGCCCATAGACCTACCTGCTTGGCTGTGTTCCAATGCAGTGACGTGATTGAACCTGAATATTGAAAGATGCATACAAGCGACATTAAAATGGGATATTGAGGACAAGCCCAGGAGGAAACGCATTTTGGGTTTTCTTCTTAGGAACTTAAAACTGAGTAAAGTAAAATATCCTTAGGGGAAGGTACTGAGTGCTAAGTACAGTTTGGAGCCAGCTTTAGGTACTGATTGCTAAGTGCAGTGCAGAGCCATAATCTTAAGGGAAGGTACTGATTGCTAAGTGCAGTGCAGAGCCATAATCTTAAGGGAAGGTACTGATTGCTAAGTACAGTGCAGAGCCATAACCTTAAGGGAAGGTACTGATTGCTAAGTACAGTGCAGAGCCATAACCTTAAGGGAAAGTACTGATTGCTAAGTGCAGTGTGGAGCCATAACCTTAAGGGAAGGTACTGATTGCTAAGTGCAATGTGGAGCCAGCTTTTAAGTAAGGTATTCTCTCTGTACACAGAGCTAGACAACCTGTGTTGTCTAGAGATCGACATTGAAGTGGTCACAGTAGCCCAGGCCAGACCTTGTATTTACCCAGTCTATTTCAGGCTTTTCCTTCTCTCCCAGGCTAAGACACAGCTTCCTACTCTGTTGTGTTTTAGGTTACCAAAATCACTTGTCTTTCAAAAACCATGATGGGTCATACGATGTGTTCTGCCAGAACAACCAGGAAGGAAGCACATGGTGAGAGATTAAAACTTTATTTTCCCCAAGGGGGGGTGGGGAGGGTGGCTCCCTTTCTCTGAGGAGAAGGAGAGAGAGCAATGGGGAAGGGATTTGTAAGGATGAGACTGAGAAGAGAGGTGGGAGGAGTGCTGTGATAGGGATGTAAAGGGAATTAAAAAAAAAAAGAAATCAGTGGAAAAAATAAAACCTCTTTGTTTTCCATAATGTAAGTTATTTTCTAAACAGGATTTGCAAGAAGCTGAGAGCAGCTAGTGCTGGGGGGGGGGCGGGTCCCAGCCAAGTGGGTTTCAAAGTGGTTTTACAGAGAAGGAAATAAAACCCAAAAATGTATTCTTTTCGGTCTGATGAGGCAACATCCCCATAGTCTCATGCAACTTGCTTAGCCGTCTGATTGCTTAGTGATGGCTTCTGGTGATGACACAGCTCTTCAGCTCCATGCAAGTGTCACATCTTACTCTGTACCTCCCAGTCTTGTCTAGGTCCTGGAAAGGGAAACTAGACAGCCCCGTAGCATCTAGTTTTAGATCACACCAGTCTTGTTTCTGGGCATGGATAATCAAATGGACTATACAGCCAGGCCCTTGAGCGGCCAAAATCCACCTGCTCTATTTTCTACACATTTGTTGTTCACCATATTTTACTGAGCCCAGTGAAAGGGCCACTGTCGATCTAGACTAGTAACTGTCAACATTAGACAAGTATGAATGTTTTACCAAAGGGAACAGTCCTGATGAACCTGTGGCGTGGTGACAACATTTTAACTCTGGCGTTTGCTTTGATGGTGTCTATTACAGGCTCAGTGCCCTTTCTTTCAAGACATTTGAGAAAATGAAGGACTATATTTTCATCGAAGAGATAGTCCCCAAACAGACCTTAATCTGGCTTGCAAAGAAACAGAAATCAAATGGATGCTTTAGAAGGGAAGAGAAGCTTGTCAGCAATGCGCAGGAGGTACGAGACTCACAGGAAGGCTTCCGTCTCCGGTTTCTCTGTGTTACCTGCCTCTGCTGCCTTCCTTCATCTGGAATGCATCATCTTTGTGAATGCCATGCCTTCTGAGTCAGCTGTAGTCTCGGGTCGTTCTTGCTTGTGTCACGTGGGTCCTCTCCATGAGCATCTGTCCGGCTTCGTGAATGTTTAACCAGGGCCTAGGCAGAAGTCTGCATATGTCTTTTGTTGAATCAGGCTCCTGTAATTATTAAACTGGGAGGAGGGAGGGAAAAGGACTCAGCAGAGAAAGAAAGCACCTGGGAATTTGGAGTCAGATAATACATTGAAGGGAGGCAGAGTTGAGTGTATGAGGAATTTCTTTCCATGCCTTAGTCCTGAGGTTTAAATCAAGGTCTCAGGTAGAAAATGCAGCTCTACCTGCATTTGATAGAGTGTGTCAACACAGAAACACAGCTCCTACCTCAAAGAAAATAAGAGATAATTTATTCTGAAGCCAAGTATGACAGACCATGGTCCAGGAACACAGATTTAGGTCATTCCAAATTCCATGTTGCAATATTGTTTGGTTAAGATTTTTTTTTTTTTTTAAGTAACAGAGCAAAGAAAGCTGTAACTCTGAGAACTTTTCAAATACATTGATGGTAACACTGAGTAGGCTGTCCCCACAAAGCCGGGAAACTCAGCCCTGGGACTCACAAGCTATCTGGTAACACTCCTAGGCCTACATTGGTGGAAACTACAAATTTGTTAAATTAATACATTCCCAGATGTTTTCTCTGTTAGTCACAAGATGTTGGGTCAGACACAGAGGAGAACAAGGAATGGCTACTTAGGAGGTTAAAGATCATTGAACTAGTTCTGGACCTGCAACATTCCAACCTCTCTGCAACCACTGAGGTCTTTGATCTCCCCTCTGTCTCACCCATCAGCAAAGTGTTTCTTTGCTTTGTTCAAATTAATACCAACACAGCCACACAAACTGCTTAGAATTCAAGCCAAATACCAGGGCACAGAATACTATGCACAACATTCCTATATTTAAAATCAAATGTTAATGAGTCTCCCCAGATGGCAAGACTTCCATTCACCTAACTTTAAAACTATATGTTAAAGTGTTTTCGTGACTAAGCTTGTTTGTTCAAGCACTTTTTCCTAGCTAGTCTCAATTCAGAGACATGGCTGTTGTTTCATGGTCTGCTCTCTTAAACGGCTCGCTGTCTCTTTGTTTTCAGGGCAGTGAGGAGGATATTGCGCTCACTGCGTATGTCGTCGGGGTGTTCCTTGAAGTTGGACTCAATTCCAGTGTATGGATTCTCATCATCGCTGGCCTCACTGGGCTGAATGCACCTTAGATAGATTCTAGAATCAGGATGAAATCCTTAGACAAGATAAGATACCAAGACAACACTTGATTCACCACCATTCTTTAAACTGATGATGTTCAAAATTCTTTTGATTCACTGATCCTTTTGATGAATAGAATTGAGGTTTCCCCCAGGTTGGATACACTCTTGGAAAAAAAAAAAAAACTCAGTTTTTCCTGTGATCTAGGGTATTTACATGTTCCCTGAAGGAAGTGCAAGTGTAGCTATGAACTTCAGATTATGAACCTCTGCTTTAGTGGGTATGATGGCACATACCAGTATTAGTGGTAATTCTGGTGTTCAGGAAATCATGGCAAAAGGATCATGACATTTGAGGCCACTCTTGCCTATTATAACCAGACCCAGACTCAAAAACAAAAGCAACTGTCACTGAAGAAGAATGTCTGCTCTCAGCAAAGCCATAGTCTAGAAGTTTGTTTCCAAGTCACTGAAGTATTTTTCAAATTGCTTTCAATCCATGGAGCATCCATTCACCAAATTTGTTCCTAAAAGAGAAACTACGTGTTTCTGGGGTCATTAGTATATCTTCAAATGCAAACCTCTATTAAAAGCATGAAAGTAAAACATTTTAAGTCAAAAAAAAAAAAAAACCTGTACATGATCCTGGAAGTTAGTCCAGTTCCTAAAGTACTTGCCTCACATGCATGAGGACCTGAGTCCAGTTCCTAGAACCCATGAACAAATGCAGGGGAACATGGAGGCACATGCCTGTCATCCTATTACTGAGGAGACAGAGAAAAGAGTATCTTGGGACTTGCTGGCCAGGAAGGCTAATATATTTGGTGAGCTCCAAGTAAAGAGAGACATCTCAATGAGGTAATTAGTGGTCTTCAGGTTGTCACTGAAATCTGTGGCCACCATGATACATGCATATACACATGGCTATGCACACACACACACACACACACACACACACACACACATAATTATATGTTTTGTGACATGAAAGAAGTTTGTATTATATCTAAAAGATTGATGATCTGATATTAAAGCACTTCACTCCTTAAATTTTGTTTCCCCCTCCTAAAATAGTAGTCCAAATTTATGGTGTTTTAAAATTATAGTGTGTGAATCTATATGGTAGGTTTATACATAAAAATAAAACATGTGAGTCTGTATGATAGAATTGGATGTAAAATGTGTTTCAGGGATACAGTATATACATTATAGGCAGAAGTTAGCTTAAGTATTCATCAAACTCCTGAAATGTTGAGGGGTTACTAAAAGCATATCTTTTCCTCTCCCCCAACCAGTTTCCTGCCCTCCGCAATGGTCTTTACTGTCTAGAAGAGGCGCTTTCCAATGGTGTCACCGATGGCTACACTCAAGCTATTCTGGCTTACACATTTGCATTAGCTGGAAAAGAACAGCAAGTGAAATCCTTACTCCCAATCCTGGATCAATCTGCTACAAAAACAAGTAAGTCTTATTACCAATTTGTCTTTGCTGGTCGGCAAAACTTCTGAGAACAAAGTGCAGATTGAATAAGCCTTCCACCAAGCGCTCTGGTGTCTCTAGAACATGTCGGCATCTATGTCTCCAAAGATCACCAGATACTTAATTTCCCTCTTTCTGTTTTCCACCAATTTTTCTCAAACGCATAAAGAAAAAAAAATTAAGCATGTTGTAGACACTAACAACTACCTCTGAAACCACTTAACACCCTAAGGAAATACCATATTTATTTCCCAGAATCTGTCACAGAAAAATATCACTGACTGGTTAATTTAAACCTCAGAATGTTTTTTCTCTTTAGAAGGTAGAAGTGTAAGATCCTGATAGCAGGAAGTGTGGGCTCATTGCTTGAAGTGGATGGCTTCTTCCTCTGCCTTCATGTGTGTCCTCTATGTGTGGACACTCTTGTCTCCCCCCCTTTTTTTGTCCATATTTCATCTTCTCATAATCACCATCAAATCAGATCATGTACCACCTTAGAAAACTCATTTTAACCTCATCATCATCTTTGAAAGTACTATTCTGAAAGCTGAGGTCAAGGCTTCAGTACATGCATTTAAAATCCAGGCCACAACAGGAATCCAGAGAATAGAACCTGTCCCCTCTGAGTGGGTAACTTATAGGAGCCTGTTTGAAAGACTTGTGGAAATTCTTTGCACAGAGGCTGATGTTTTTCCCCTGCTTTCTCAGATAACATGATATACTGGGAGAAAGATGAGAAACCCGAGACAGACAACTCTCCATCATTCATTCCTTCGGCACTTTCTGGTGAGGCAGAGAAGACGTGCTATGTGCTGTTGGCTGTCCTGTCCCAGGACACTCAGGACCTCGATTATGCCACCAAGATTGTGCAGTGGGTCGCCCAGAGGATGAACTCCCATGGAGGCTTCTCTGCCATGCAGGTGATTGGCTGATATGGGGTGAATGATTTTAATAAGGAAGATGACACTCAAGACAATGATAATGATCATCAGAGTAACAGAGCTCCTGAGACGAATGCATTAGATATCCTTTTTAAAGATTTATGCATTTTTTGTGTATATCAATGTTTTGCATGTGTGCGCACCACATACACTGGATCACCTTGATCTGGAGTTAGAGATGCTTGTTAGCCACCTTCGGGGTGCTGGGAATCAAACCTAGGTCCTCTACAATAGCAATGGTGCTCCTACCCACTGAGCCATGTCTCCAGCCCTCACATTTCATATTCTGAATTATTTAGCCTATGATTATTCATGGGCTCATTCTTGTGTTTCAGACACTCTTTCGAGGAGACTATCTTAGGTGATAAATCAGAGTTTCTCTTTAAGGAATTTAGGCTGACTGTGTCTCCATTGCACAGTGGAAGCAGAATGAAGGTCCAGAAGAGATACTCTTCCTAAGAACAGAGTCTAGGCATTGTAGATATTTGATGGTACAATGGCCAAAGACATGTCAATTAGGTATGGAGATTTCTCTATGCTTCTGTGGTCTCTACATCAGAGAAAGCAAAAGTGGGAACAGAAAACAAGAAAATGAATGACCATGAAGCTGTGGGTGATCCCTTCCCTAACAGGGAAAACTGAAAGTCTGGGGAAATAGAGTTTCATTTAATGAGGATGATGCCCTTTTCTCCTCCTTGAAGGCTGAGTCCCCATAAGATAGCAGGATGATGAATTTCCAAAGACCTCTTTCTGACTTTTGTCTCTCTTTGAGGATAAAGGGAAAGTAGTGCAGTCATCACACCGTGGTGCTTTTCTGACTAAATTTTACATTATGTCAGCAGTGGAGATGGTGATCTATTTAAAAAACTTTCAGAAAAATAAAACCAATTAATTTGCTAAAGACAGTGAATTGGCAGCAACTCGCATAATTAAGCATTCTCCAGTTTTGGTGGCATCGATTCGTGTCCTATCGGTAGCTTCAGGAATGTTTATGGAGACTGATGGAAAGTTCGTGATCAACAATGGCTGACCTATACCACTGTTCTGTTCAGGACACCATAGTGTGCCTTCTGGCCCTAACCCGATACATGAAGTTAACTGGCTCTAACCCTCAAAACACCGTCACCCTGAGCACGGAAGAGTCTAAGGAGGTTTTCCCTGTTAACAGAGATAACCGCCTTCTGGTACAGCACTCAAAAGTATCCAAAGACCACAGACAATACACGGTGGATGTAGAAGGAGATGGCTGCTCATTTATCCAGGTAATGGAAGGACCCTTCTGTCTTATAGACAGGAGAACTGAGCCTGTCTATAAGAATCCAGACCACCATTCAGCTATGTGTGATGTGTTGTGTCATTTTGACTTTTCCTGGTCCCTGCTTCCCTCATAGTTTTCAAATCAACGGCAAATGCAAGATACATTATAGAGAAGCTATTCACATTTGTATCATTTTTAAAGTGAACATAGGGACTGGAGAGATGATTCTATAGTTAAGAAGACTGGCTGCTCTCCTAGAGGATCAAGGTTCAATTCTGAGCATCCACATGGTGGCCACAACTCCAGTTCCAGGAGATCTGATGCCCTCCTCTGACCTCCAACAGCAATGAACACCACTCTGTGGTGCATAGATGCAGACGGAACACCCACACACATAGAATAAAATAAATCTTCCAAGAATAGTAAAATTGGCATACAGAGTAATAAGTTTTCTGTTAGCATTTTCATGCATGTTTTGTTGTCTTCCTTCCCTATTCCCATCACTCCCTTCACCCCCTTTTGTTGAAGACCCACCCAATCAATATCCCCCTTCTGTTATCATGACATATACACCCCATTATCTCCCCAAATAAGAGCTCTTTCTATCTCATAATGCTCTTTCTAGTTTCCCCCCAACCTCCCCCACAACACATATATACACACACACAAACAAACAACAAGCATTTTTAGTAATTAAATGTGTTCTTCTGGTGGAAACTATTCTGCCCTCATCCAATTACATCTTCACACTGTTCCCCATAAACATTTAGTTGATCCTGGTTCCCTGATGATAACGTTCCAAAACACATTAATAATGCAGTTAAAGAGATAACAGGTTCTTCAGTGTTTACTACAGGATGATTTTCAAGATGTTATCCTTCCCAGGCCACCCTCAGGTACAATGTGCCACTTCCTAAGGAGGCCTCAGGATTTTCCCTTTCTGTGAAAACTAGAAAGAGCAACTCTTCAGATGAATTCCAGACCAAGTTTGACCTCACGGTGACCCTCACGTAAGTGTAACGTTTTGATATCTGCTCCCAGATTAGAGAACTCTATCAAAGAATTGTCTCAAATAGGACTAAAGAAAACCAAATCTGGGGCTGGGGAGATGGCTCAGTGGTTAAGAGCACCCTCTGCTCTTCCAGAGGACCTGAGTTCAATTCCCAGTAACCACGTGGTGCCTCACAACCATCTGTAATGAGATCTGATGTCTTCTTCTGGTGTGTCTGAAGACAGCAACAGTGTACTCACATAAAATAAATAAATCTTTAAAGAAAGAAAGATAAGAAAACCAAATCTGAACGACAGTGACCACAGTGAGTCCTGTGTTGACAGGTGATCTACCATCAGGTGATCTACCCCATGGCCACGTCACTGCCTTTTCAGATGCTAGCTTATTAAATCGATCTTCAGCAATGTCTACACACGTATGATTCACACTCCTCAGCTGCTGCCTGAGAGCTGTTGTCTTGCTGACTGATTAAGAGTGTGGAAGGTCTCCTCGGGTGTTGGGCAAATCTAAAGTTGACGGGAACATACACGACGTTAACAAGGAAGTTCTGTCTGTAGGTTCTGACTTTGTGAGATTCAGGAAGGCTGTGTGTTCATGGAGGTCATGATCAGAACCAGCTGACCACTGTCACTGGACTGTGACTGCGCTCAAATGGTTGAAGATGAAGTCTGCCAGCTCTCCAGACTTCAGGCTTATAAGTGCACCTGTCCACCTGCCCCCCTCACTGAGAGAGCTTGTGCTTCTAAACCCATGTAGAGATGTTTGCTTTTACATCTCAGGTACACTGGAGCTCA
Organism: Arvicanthis niloticus; assembly: GCF_011762505.2. Lineage (NCBI taxonomy): Eukaryota > Metazoa > Chordata > Mammalia > Rodentia > Muridae > Arvicanthis > Arvicanthis niloticus. The sequence goes on along the minus strand of NC_047666.1, from coordinate 65,941,823 downwards.
CGAAAGCTCCGGCACAGTCCTCGTGGATGTGAAAATGCCCTCTGGCTTTACTCCTGTCTTCTCATCCATCGAGGAGGTAAATAAAGATAGCCCTGTTCCCCAGCACAGAGAAAGTGAGAGTGCATGAAAAATAAACTGAATGATGGAATTCTTCATCTAAGCACATTTCTTCGGAGTTCACGTTTGAACTGGAATAGGAGGGATGATTTTTATTCTGCAGAAATGCGGAGTCATTATGCCAAGTATTCATCTTGTGTTTCTTTGCCCAGTTCCCTTGTATACTCACCGAGTACACTGAGGAACAAAGGGAACTTTCCCTAAACAGCCAGCACAGTGCTTATTTCTAGAGAGGGACTCTGGTATTCTGATCCTCACCTCTTCTTGTCAATCTCTTTAAAGCTTAAATTCATTAGTCAAGTAATGAAGACGGACATAAAGAATGCCCACGTTCTTTTCTACTTGAAAAATGTAAGTTTAACAACAATAGTTTGTTTGTTTGTTTGTTTTTTCATGACTTTGTTTCTGAGTTTTGTTTCGTGGCTTCGTCTTCTGTAGGGTGTTTGAAAAACCTCTATTTATTATGGACATATGTGAAAGACCTTGTTGTTTTAATGAAACATGGAACATAGCTGTGTTCTTTCCCACTAATCATATCCTTTGTATTAACATGTTATTTTGTGTAAGGCATGATTGCCTGATTCATGTTCAGAATCATCTTTAATCCTTACAGAATATAATGTGGTCAGTTACAGAGATGAATAATTCTTCTACAGCTTGAAATCCAATGAAGACGTGATTTTTTTTTTATTGCTTGAACTGTATACAGTTAAAATATATACTGTGACACACAATCTCTCCCAACTTCATGTCCCCTTTTAAGTAACCCACCAAGTCTAATTAGTATTGCTATACGCACATGGATATGGAGCCATCCATTGTGACATGTTCAACCTATCAGAGACCACACCCCTGAAGAACAGTGGCTCTCCCTGCCTAGCAGACATTCATTATCAATAGTGAAAGGTGTCCATCTTCAAAAATGCCAAATAATTTCCTATCATGCACATGCCATGGTTTCAGTATCCATCAATCTGTTAGTAAACGGGACATGGATTATTTCAGTACCTTGACAATTTGACCACTGTTGAAGTGAGCATGGCAGTGCCTTTTCAAGACAATAATCTAATTTTTCTTGGATGTGTCCTCTCAAGTAGGCTTTCTGAATCATGTCATAATTCTATTTTTAATTTGGGCATGAGAAACTCCAAACTGTGGTGTGACTTTCAAAGCACTCTTCCTATACGTACATCATCCCCACTCACACAAACCTACACTCTCTAACATGTTTGAGTACTCCCTTAATTTAAGCACTTACGCACCTTAATATGAGCAGTGCAGCTTAAATGTTTACATGATTTAATGTCAGCTAACTCATTGGTTTGCTATTATATAAGCTAGTGGTGGGCTTGGTGTCTAAATTATGTAGGTCACAAGCTCACGGAGTAAATTTCTCAGTGACTTTCTTTTTTCTGACCTAGTTGGACTTGCTTATCATTCATGTCTTTATAGGTTCCCAAGGAAGCAACCAGCTTCACCTTTTCTATTGAACAAACCAACCTTGTAGTCAACATCCAGCCAGCCCCAGTCACGGTCCACGGATATGAAAAAGGTAAACAACCACATCACAGTGATTGAACATGTCTGTAGCTCACACTCTGAGCCATGACATACCCTCAAGTCATTACCATTCATCTTCAAAAGGTGAACAAGTGATGGTCTCATGTTTAGGGATAATGGGTTTCATGTTTTTTTTTTTTTATTCCATGATGTGGATTCTGACTGGGCCAATTCCCAGGGTATCCTAACCCTTAGAATTTCCTTGCTGTATTGTGAAAAGATTCATCCTTAACTTGCAATATAAATGATACTAACATTCCAAGACTTTCTTTATTACCATTGTTATTGAGTCAAAGACTTACTATTGCATGGTGCTTCTATGATTTCAACTTAAGAATGGAAGAAAAAGCATTATAGGAAAAAATGTAATAGATTATGCTTCAAAGCAGTGATTTGTGGAGACCATGACACACCCCCTGGGAAGTGAGCTTGGTCGGTTTCTTGTTGGATACCATAAAAAGTCTGTCAAGGAGTAGATGAACACAGTCTGTTCTTTACTAATTTAATGCACTCCTTATCATATGACTTTCTTTAGTAGAATATATAAGGCTCAATAAAATGGATGAGTGGTTACTTCTCTTGAAAAATTATTGGAAAGATTAGGTTTAGTGTCTTACACACAGTTGGAGATCTGGTAAAGACAAATGCTCTTTTTATTTTCCAGATGAATATGCTTTTGATTCTTACAACATCAATAGCATGTAGGATTCCGAATAAGACAAAGAAACGCACAGAAAAAAAGTAAGGACATTGTATAGAAGTCATGCATATACTTCTTAAAGTCTCTAGTGTTTTTCTTAATACCTTGACATATATATATATATATATATATATATATATATATATATATATATATATATCAGTATTAATGTTATGTTTATAGAGCTCTGTGTGTGTGTGTGTGTGTGTGGAGAGAGAGAGAGAGAGAGAGAGAGAGAGAGAGAGAGAGAGAGAGAGAGAGAGATACATGTGTATTTACTGTTTAAACTATGATTTAAGTTACAGGTATGAGAATATTTCTTTGAATAAACTCTTCTCCTGGTCACCATCCTAACAGAATGCCTGACCAAGCACCACACATGCTGAAGATTCACAATGATTTCTTGTCAGCCTCACTTCCTTCCTTCTATTAAATGACATCATTTCAAGTCTGAGGCCACTGTTTTATATTCTTTGTAGTTTTCATTACAGAAGTCTCAGAGCTTTGAGTGAAACTGAATGATTTGCTTTATTTCTGTCAAGTTTAAACTCAAGTTTGGGCACCTGAATTGTACAGAACCAGAATCCCAAAGACAGAGAGAAATAGATTGAAGTGGAGGAGATTAGATTAAAGTAGGAAAGTACTCTGTTTCAGCTCAACATAGAAATACACACGATAAAACACAGTCTTTCTCAGGGAACAGTGAGAAATCGTGGAAGTGGGAAGCAGAAAAAAAAGCCATGAGTTAAGGGATAGACATATTGAGCACAAAGTTGAGAGGGTAACTACAGAGCTTTTTGTCATTTTAAAAATCAGTGGGAGAGGATGTCTAATCCTGTAGATACTTGATGCCCCAGGGAGTGAGGAGGTTGGGGGGGATGAGGTGATGATGGGGGTGGGAGTTGGGGAACACCCTTTCAGAGGCAAAGGGGAGGGAAGATGGGATAAAGAACTCTAGGAAGGGAGAACCCTGAAGGGAAGCAACATTTGGAATGCAAACAAATAAAATAATTTAATAAAAAAAATAAAAAATTAGCTGGGCAGTGGTGGTGCATGCCTTTAATCCCAGCACTTGGGAGGCAGAGGCAGGTGGATTTCTGAGTTCGAGGCCAGCCTGGTCTACAGAGTGAGTTCCAGGACAGCCAAGACTATATAGAAAAACCCTGTCAAAAAAAATAAGTAAATAAAAATAAATAAAAATTAAATTAAGTTTAAAAGGTGCCCATTTAAAAAAAAAAAAAAAAAACTATTGTGCTGCTTCACGCTTATCACTTGTAACTGGAAAGCAACACTGTAATCTACTCTTTGTCCGACTTAGCATTCCTGGTGGGGTAATGAATCTACATTAAGGGCAGAAAAGTGGGAAACACCTGGAAAAAATGATAGAAATGAAAAGTTTCTGTATCAGCTTTAACACAGGCTTCTGGATGGACTAAGATTCTTTTACAGACAGGAAAAGGCAACCAACAGATTCTCTAGTCACGCAGTTAAAGAATTTGGAACCAAGATCTCCTAGACCTTCCTAATGCTGTGACCCTTTAGTACAGTTCCTCATGCTGTGGTGACTCCCATCACAAAATTATTTCATCACTACTTCATAACTGTAATTCTGCTACTGTTATGAATCATAATATAAATATCTGTATTTTCCGATAGTCTTGAGAGACCTCTATGAAAGAGCTATTCAACCCCTCTGCAAAGGAGTCTTGATCCACAAGTTGAGAATGCTGCCCTAGACTATTAGGATACAACAAAATTTGAAATTATGAAGCATTGGGGTAGTTAGATGTGTTCATTCATGTAGTTCTTCTGTTCAGGGTATCATGCCCATAGTCCTAAACACATTTAACAATAAGCCCATTATTGATTGACACTGAAGTCAAGTCTGTGTGGGTGACTAGGCTTACTCCACTTAGTTATGATTCTGTCTTTCTATTTTTATCAAACACAGCAATTCAAACATGTAGGCAGGTCATCAGCACTCATAAAAATATTAAAATAATAAAAAAAAAAACAGTCTGCCTGAGTAGTCAAAGATTCCACTCAAAAAAAATATGCCCCTTATAGCATAACACTGAGACATTTTGATTTTCTGTTGTTTTGATATGTTTCTAGAAAATTTCTTTTTCTCCCTAAACAAATGATCAAGTTTATTTCAAGTTAATTCTCAGTTTTTGTGTGTGTGTGTGTAATCAGTAGTTACATTATATATATAATAACATGGTTTCTCAGATTATAGGCAAGGAAGAAGGGCATGCTGACAACAATAGACAACTGCCAATTGTTGATCTGCCTTCTGATAGACTGATGGAAGGATCCCTGCATTTGTCTACCATGTCATGTTGACCTAGTAGAGAGCCCTAGGCTTGAGTGTTCACAGTTGCTGAATACTCCCTCGGTGTTTAGTGAATAACAATGAACAAAGCACAGAAACAGCTATTCTTGTGGTCTTACCTTCTGATGGACAATGTATGCAGACACAATAGATAAATAGAATACGAGCAATGGGAAGGTGCTAACGGCTGTAGGAGCCATAAAGTGTAGAGAAGGGTCAGAAGATCCAGGACACCCTGAGAGTCAGGAGCAGGAAAGACTGAAAAATGAGACATGGCTTTAAGGATAATCTCACACAGCAATGGTATTTAGGCAAAGACCTGAGGTAGGAAAGGGAGTTCATGATATAGATATCTCAGGAAAGACCATTCCTATTGTAAGATCAGCAAGGAAAGGAAACAGACACATAAGGTAGAGGTGTGCTGTGGGATCAAGGAGGTGTAGCTAAGTCTAATTAGAGCAGCAGAGGAAATCAAGGTTGGGCACCAGATGCCAGACCAGGTAGGGGACAGAGGGTCATCACTAGGAATTTAGCGCTCACCAACTCACTGCAGAGTTTTAGGTAGGTAGATAGGTAGGTACCTGACTGGTTGTTCTAACATGACCACCTGACTACAGTTATTGAGGAGAATCTGAAGGATCATAATAATTTGGAGGGAATATTACCTACATAATAGAGTACATGAGTGCGTGTGTGCATGTGTGTGTGTGTTCAATATATACATATATACATATATTATACATATAGATATATGTATATACACATACATACGAACAAATCCAACCAAGAGAGTAAAAGACATGTACAATGAAAACTGTATTACATGACATTTTCTTCCTCCAAACTCACACACTCCCTTCAAGATAGAAAGGAAGGCTCATGACTTTCAGGAGGGAAACAAAAAAGTCACATACCCTACCCTGACAATGTAAAAAAGAAACAATTCCTGGAGAGTGAGGAGATTCAGAGCAACTGTGGAAAGAAGAGATGTCAAGGCTGTGGGGATGTCTGCAGGTGGTATAGACAGCTCTGGGGGTGTTTTCAGGAACATGAAGGAAGGAGCTGATGCAGAGGTAATGGAGGAGTGCTGCTTACTGGCTTGCTCATCATGGCTTGTTTGACCTGCTTTCTTATAGGACCCAGGACCACCAGCCCAAGAACGGCATCACCCACAAGTGATTGGGCTCTCGCCTATCCATCATTAATTTAGAAAATGCTCTGTAGCCAGATCTTTTGGAGGCATTTTCTCAATTGAGGTTCCTTCCTTTCAGATAGCTCTAGCTTTTGTCAAGTTGACATAAAAATTGGTCAACACAACTGTGTTAGTTAGGATTTCCAATGCCGAGAAGAGGCAACTCTTATAAGGACAACATTTATTTGGGTCTGGCTTACAGGTTGAGAAGTTCAGTCCACTATCATCAAGGCCAAAAGCATGGCAGCATCCAGACAGGCATGGCACTGGAGGAACTGAGAGTTCTACATCTTCTTCTAAAGGCAAATAGAAGATTGCCTCATGGGCAGCTAGGAGGAGGGTCTCAAAGCCCACCCCCTAAGTGATACACTTCTTCCAACAAGGCCACACCTACTCTAGCAAGGCCACACCTCCTAATAGCACCATGCAAGTATATTCAAACCACCACATCAGCCATCAATAACTATGCCTGGTACAAATTTAATTAAAGGAGGAAGCCACATACCAGCCTCAGAAAGCAGCAGAACTTGGTAGTTTCAGGCAGAGTTTGGCAGAAGTGGTTTGGCTTTAAAGTCAATGTAAAAAAGAGGGGTTGTGATCTAAACAGTCCCATAATCTCTAAAAAAATAGCAACAGTCATTAAAAGTCTCCCCACCAAAAAAAAAAAGCCCAGCACCAGATGGTTTTAGTGCAGAATTCTATCAGACCTTCAAGGAAGACCTAATACCAATTCTTTTCAAACTATTCCACAAAATAGAAACAGAAGGAACAGTACCAAATTTGTTCTGTAAAGCTACAATCACGCTTATACCTAAACCTCACCAAGTCCCAACAAAGAAAGAAAACTTCAGACCAATCTTCCTTATGAATATCAATGCAAAAATACTCAATAAAATTCTCGTAAACCGAATCTAAGAACACATCAAAACAATCATCCATCATGATCAAGTAGGCTTTATCCCAGGAATGCAGGGATGGTTCACTATATGGAAATTCATCAATGAAATCCACTATATAAACAAACTCAAAGAAAAAAAAGCACATGATCATCTCACTAGATGCTGAGAGAGCATTTGACAAAATTCAACACCCCTTCATGGTAAAAGTCTTGGAAAGGTCAGAAATTCAAGGCCCATACCTAAACATAGTAAAAGCAATATACAGCAAACCAGTAGCCAACATCAAACTAAATGCAGAGAATCTTGAAGCAATCCCACTAAGATCAGGGACTAGACAAGGCTGCCCACTCTCTCCCTACCTATTTAATATAGTACTGGAAGTCCTAGCCAGAGCAATTAGACAACAAAAGGAAGTCAAAGGGATACAAATAGGAAAGGAAGAAGTCAAAATATCACTATTTGCAGATAATATGATAATATACTTAAGTGAACCCAAAACTTCCACCAGAGAACTCCTAAACCTGATAAAAACAAAACAAAACAAAAAAAAAAAAAAAACCAAAACAAACAAAAAAAAAACTTCAGCAAAGTGGTTGATTATAAAATCAACTCAAACAAATCAGTAGCCTTCCTGTACTTGAAAGATAAACAGGCTGAGAAAGAAATTAGGGAAATGACACCCTTCACAATAGTCACAAATAATATAAAATACCTTGGTGTGAATCTAACCAAGCAAGTGAAAGATCTGTAGGACAGAACTTCAAGTCTCTGAAGAAAGAAATCGAAGAAGATCTCAGAAGATGGAAAGATCTCCCATGCTCATGGATTGGCAAAATTAATAGAGTAAAAATGGCCATCTTGCTAAAAGCAATCTACAGATTCAATGCAATCCCCATTAAAATCCCAACTCAATTCTTCACAGAGTTAGAAAGAGAAATTCTCAAATTCATTTGGAATAACAAAAAACCCAAGATATTGAAAAATATTCTCAACAATAAAAGAACTTCTGGAGGAATCACCATCCCTGACCTCAAGCTGTACTACAGAGCAATAGTGATTAAAAAACAAACAAAACAAAAAAAAAAACCCTGCATGGTATTGGTACAGAAACAGGCAGGAAGATGAATAAAATATAATTGAAGACCCAGAAATGATCCCACACACCTATGGTCACTTGCTCTTTGACAAAGGAGCTAAAACTGTCCAGTGGGAAAAGGACAGCATTTTCAACAAATGATGCTGTACAACTGGAGGATAACATGTAGAAGAATACAAATCGACCCATTCTTATCTCCTTGTACAAAGCTCAAGTCCAAGTGGAAAGGACCTTCACATAAAACCAGATACACTGAAACTAATAGAAGAGAAGGTGGGAAAGACCCTTGAATATTTGGGCACAGAGGAAAAGTTCCTGACCAGAACACCAATGGCTTATGCGCTAAGATCAAGAATTGACAAATGGGACCTCATAAAATTGCAAAGCTCCTGTAAGGCAAAGGACACTGTCAATAGGACAAAACAGCAACCAACAGATTGGGAAGAGATCTTTACCAATCCCACATCTGATAGAGGGCTAATATCCAATATATACAAAGAACTCTAGAAATCAGACTCCAGACAACCAAATAATCCTATTAAAAATGGGGTACAGAGTTAAACAAAGAATTCACAACTGAGGAAACTCAAATGGCTGAGAAGCACCTAAAGAAATGTTCAGCATCCTTAGTCATCAGGGAAATGCAAATTGAAACAACCCTGAGATTTCACCTCACACCAATCAGAATGGCTAAGATCAAAAACTCAGGTGATAGTACATGCTAGCGAGGATGTGGAGAAAGAGGAACACTCCTCCATTGTTGGTGGGATTCCAAGATGGTGCAACCACTCTGAAAAATCAGTCTGAAAATTGGACATAGTATTGTTGGGCCTTGGACGAGGTAACTCCATTTAACCTGTTACCTTCAGTCACGTAGGACACAGGTAGAGGGCGTGATTGACAAGTCTCTACCTCCAGAGATTTAAATATTAATGAATTATCAAAAGGCCAGGGGCGTAGCTAATTAAGTTATTCCCTCCCCTTTTTCCTTCCCTATAAAATGAGACTCCCCTGGCCTTTGGCGGGGGAAGCGCGTACCACCTACATCCATTTACCATGCCATAAACAATAAAAGCTTTGGAAAACCGGACTCCACATGTCACCTGATCTGCCACCGCCAGGTTCCCAGCCTTTGGAAAGTTGAGCCGCCCACCGCCAGCCTGAGGCAGCTGTATCAATGTGGGATCCTCCGCTGGCGGCATGGGAAGCCCGCCTGGGACCCTGATGCCAGACCACTGCGGGATCAGCCACCGGACTCCCTCTTCACCCCCGCCCCTGCCCGCGAGATTTCTTCCCCACATAGTATTACCTGAGGACCCAGCTATACCACTCCTGGGCATATACCCAAAAGATGCTCCAACATATATGCTCCACTATGTTCATAGCAGCCTTATTTATAATAGCCGGAAGCTGGAAAGAACCCAGATGTCCTTCAACAGAGGAATGGATACAAAAATTGTGGTACATTTACACAATGGAGTATTACTCAGCTATTAAAAATAATGAATTTGAGAAATTTTTAGGCAAATGGGTGGAACTAGAAAATATCATCCTGAGTAAGGTAACCCAATCACAAAAGAACACACATGGTATTTACTCACTGATAATTGGATATTAGCCCAGAAGCTTGAAATACCCGAGATTCAACTCACAGACCACATGAAGCTCGTGAAGAAGGAAGACCAAGTGTGGGTGCTTCAGTCCTTCTTAGAAAGAGTAACAAAATACTCAAGGGAGCAAATATGGAGACAAAGTGTGGGACAGAAACTGAAGGAGGGGCCATCTGGAAACCATTCCACCTGGGTAGCCATCCCATGTGCAGTCATTAAAGGTAGATGCTGATGTCGATGTCAGGAAGTGCATGCTGACAGGATCCTAATATAGTTGTCTCCTTAGAGGTCTGCCACAGTCTGACATATTCAGAGGCAGATGCTCACAGCTAACCATTGAACTGATCAAGGGGTTCCCAATGGAGGAGTGAGAGAGAAGACTAAAGAAGCTGAATGGGTTTGCGGGTCCCATGAGGAGAGCAACAATACCCACCAACTAGAGCTCCCAGGAGCTACTAAACCACCAGCCTGGGAGCACATAGAGAGGGACCCATGACTCCATCTGTATATGTAGGGGAGGATGGCCTTGTCAGCATAGGTGGAAGAGGAGATCCTTGGTCCCATGAAGGTGGGGAGGTGGGAGTGGGGCGGTAGATGGGGGCACATCCTCATAGAAGCAGGAGGAAGGGGGATGGGATAAGGGGTGCCTGGGTGGTGGGGGGAATGGGGTAAGGGGATAAAATCTGAAATGTAAATAAAATATCTAATAAAAATTTTAAAAAGAAAAAAGAAAAAGAAAGGGGTTGTGGAATCTCCCTCCTCAGCTAGGAAAACCCACTGAGGCCAGGTGTGTGTCGAGGTTGTCTTTGCATGAAAGCCCAAGAAGACCGCTTTGGGAAGCTGTGAAGCTGAAGCCGAGATTTCTTTGGAGAGTCCAATATGTTGGAGACACCAGAGTCATGAGATGCCTGCCCAGAGAAGCTACATACAGCCCAAGAGGGAAATGTTGCAGTTTACAAAGCTCGAAGGAGTTGGAGATCTGAAGAGCACTTTGACATCAGACATGGAGATTCAAATTTTGGAGTTTGCCCTGCTGGTCTCACTTTAGTCCAGTATTTCCTAATTATGCTCCGTTCCTTCCTTTGGAAATAATAATGCAGATCCTGGACCATTGTATGTTAGAAGTAAGTGGTCTGCTTTTTTATTTTGATTTTGCAGAGAGTTGCAGCTAAGAGATTGCCATGAGTCTCGGAGACTTTGAGCTTTGGACTTTTAAACAGTGTTGAGACTGTAATACACTATATGGACTTTTGAAGTTGGACTGAAAGCATTTTTGCATTATAATATGGCTAAGAACCTAAGGGGGCAGCGTGGTATGCATGTTGGGTCCAGCTTTGATTCAGAGTCTTCTGCTTCCTCCCTCTCAGGGTGTCCAGATGCCACTGCATACTGCGCTTTATTCAGGGTGGGCTTGTACACATAGACTTTATTTGGGGTGAACCAGGGTTTTATATATATATATATATATATATATATATATATATATATATATATATATATATATGAACCTTAGAGACTAGGAAAGGTTCCTCTTAGCGTGAAGTTTCATTGCTGAGGCTTAAGGTATTGGAGATACCTTATTTGCATAGAGAAGTGTTCCAGGAAGTTGAACCTGTAATTTTGCCAGGGATTACGTGACATTCCCCAGGTAAAATATGGGTTGGGTGCCCCAGATCAGGCAGAGAAGAAAAGGTCCACTAAGAAAACACAGTCCTCCATTTTGTACTGATCTTGTCCAGGAAACCCTTTCCTGTACCAATGAGTTCAAGTGAATCTATTATCTTCTATGTTAATTAGAGTTGGGGTTCCAGGTCTTACGTTGAGGTTCTTGGTCCATATGGATCCTAGCAGTATCAACATTTAGATCAACAAATGATAAATGGGACCCCATGCAACTAAAAAGTTTCTGAACAGCAAAGGATGCTACGATATGAGTGAAGAGATGTGCTACTGAATAGGAAAAATAAAATCTTCATAAGTTATATATGTCAGGGAGTTATTATTTAGAACATGCAAAGAACCCCAAAAAACTAAACACCAAGGAAACAAACAATTCACTTAAAACTTTGGTGTGGAACTAAACATAAAGTTCTTAAAAGATAAAATAAAAATAGCTGAGAAACATTTTTTTTTCATATGCAACATCCTTAGCCATCAGAGAAATGCAAACTAAACTATCTTACTCCAGTTAGAAGGTTAATTTTCTAAAAGAGCATTTTCATCAAGTGTACTGGAGAAAGGGAATGCCACTGAGATCTTGGAAAAAAGACAGAATGCGTGAACTCTGTCTCCCTTGATGACCCCGACTTGATCTCCGAATGCTGATACTGTACATAAAGCATATGTCTTTGCAAAGTAAAAATCGTGCATGCATTTTGTTCGTCCTTCTTCCTCACTCCCAGAGTCTGCTCAGGAGCATACACTGAGGGCTGTGTAATCTTCTTTTTCCATTCTGTTCTCTGCCAGAACAAGAGTCACAATGGGAGGAAACACACCCAGTTTTGGTGCTAGCCGGTCTATCACAAGGAATCTTCCCACTTCCGTCTTTCTCTAGAACCCTTGTTTCTAATGCTATGTGTACTCATATAAGCTTCAGTTTCTATCTCAATATACACAAATGTAGCTCAGATTACAGCCTCAAGTAGTTCAAAATGAAGCTCCCCCAGTGTAGTGGGGAGCTACACTAAAGTGGGGAGGACACATTCATTCTCAGCCCACTCAAAATTGCTCAACTCTCAGCAAACACTCATCTCGGGAAATGACATTAGCTTGGAACTATGTCCAAAGGTAATGATGTTTCCATGTTTTTTTTTTAATAGTTTTACTCTGCTGTTTTTAAAAGATCTGTTGTCTAACTAGCATACCACAATTATCAGCAATGAAAAAAACCAATTCTGCTAACTTTTATTGGTGTAAATATTTAATACTATTATTCATTCAGCCACAGTTTCGCTTTTCATTCACAACAGTCTCTTTTGGCCATTAAAGTTTCAACGGTTAGTCGAGTGTAGATTTGTTAATCTTGATAAATGCATGATAGTCATTGGAATGCTGCCGGGTTTATCGTTTTACACATTTATTTTATGGGGTTGGGCACTTGCCATAGTGCCCATGTGGAGATCAGAGCACAATGATTACTTACCTTTTACTATGTGATCTGAGGCTCAAAATCAAGTCGTCAGGGTTTGGACACAAGCCTTGGCCTGCTGAGCTATCTCCCTGACTCTACAAGGTTTATGTTTGACATTTGGCAAAAAATCTCCCACGCAGATTCAACTTTGGCCTCGGTCTATTTCAACATCATTTCTGGAACCCTTGAAACTGTGTCTGATCAATAATCTTATGATTGTTGCAGCTGTCACTTCCCTACAGTTAACCCTAGGCATGACTTGAGAGTTATTTCTGTATGTGAAAGACTCTTCCCATCATCCCATGTGTTTTACATGTGCCCTGGAGTGGAGACCTTCTTTCTAGTTTCTTTTTTGTTTTGTTTTGCTTTGCTTTGCTTTTTTGGTTTTGGAGACAGGGTTTCTCTGTGTAGCCCTGGCTATCCTGGAACTCACTCTGTAGACCAGGCTGGACTCAAACTCAGAAATCTGCCTGCCTCTCCCTCTCAAGCGCTGGGATTAAAAGTGTGTGCCACCACTGCCAGGCTTCCTAGTTTCTTAAAAGACAATTTAAAATATCAATGGAATCTTCAGTTTGTCTTAAGCTTCAAATACCCATTTTACTCAAATTTACTTCTAGTATGAGAAAATCATGACATAAGAAATTGTTCTTCTGGCCCATTCTGAAATTTTCTATAGTCATGTCTAAATGACTATTTTTGCTTAAAAGTCCATCTTTTGTCTTTTCCAACTGCCATTCATTTGCTGCTGAGAACTGCACGGTAGTTAATCAGAGAGCATGGGAACAAACTCTAGGTGAGATGTCTTACATTTGTAGCTAGTAGAACCTCACCCTAGAACTGAGAAGTGCAAAAGTAAAGTAAGTTCATGAAAAGAAAAACTAATTTAACAACAAGTACTGGACTTGAAACTAGACTATTAGCAGATGTGGCATAGATAGATAGATAGATAGATAGATAGATAGATAGATAGATAGACTTAGCAGATGTGGCATAGATAGATGATAGATAGATAGATAGATAGATAGATAGATAGATAGATAGAAGATAGATAGACAGATAAATAGACTATTAGCAGATGTGGCATAGATAGATAGATAGATAGATAGATAGATAGATAGATAGATAGATAGATAATAAATAGATAGATAGACAGACAGAGAGACAGACAGACAGACAGACAGATAAATAGATAAATAGACTATTAGCAGATGTGGCATAGATAGATAGATAGATAGATAGATAGATAGATAGATAGATAGATAATAGGCTAAAGTGTAGATTACAGTTCTGATAAAATAAGGGCATTCCATAGAGTGCTATATTAACAAAAGCCTATTTATACTTGTGTTCCAACAAAAAATAAATAAGCTGATATTTCAGTTTATTCAGATTTTGTAAGTATATTGGGCTTAAAACTGAGTCTTTAATCAAGAAAGTGGCAGTTGGTAGCTATTAAGTTCTAGTGAGCCTTGGGTCATGGAACTTGGTGTAAAAGTGACTTAACAGATAAATTTCCAGACTCTTTTGCAACTGAGTGGTTTTTAGTGCCATTCTTTCATAAGAATGACTGACGGCATAGTTGATACTAAATTAAAATTTAAAATTAATTTTTATTGAAGATCATAATGTGACTTCCGTCTTCCAAACTTGAAGTATAAATGATTAAATGACATGTAAATGATTGAACAGAGCCTCTCATTTTCTCTCTCCTTTTAGATGAACGAGTTTTCTTATTGCTTCTGTCTACACAATAGGAAATAGAATAGAAAAAAAAGGTAAAGAATAGATTGTCAAAAATTTGTCTCAAACTGTCAATAATCAATATCTATCCAAAGATACACAATCTCTTCACAGGAACCAAATGCAACATGCATGTAATTGCATTAAGAAATAATTTTCAAACAAAAACTTCTCCTGACCCTCCACATGAGAGAAAATGCATGATCAGTGAGTAGTAATATTTCAGTCTTTTTTTCTTTTAATCTGATAAAGGATTTCACTCTGTTTTCCTAGCTGGCCTAGAATTCACTATATAGATAAACCTTGCCTTGAACTAGTGAGTTCTTGCCTCGGACACACAAGTGCTGGGATGACAGGCATGTGCCTGTGCCACACCCTGCCCCACCCAGCTCTTCATTTATTTTGAGGCAAAGTTGATAAAATGCTCAGGCTTGGCTTCATCTCGCTCCTGCTTCCAGGCCAACCTTAAAGTTATATCCTCCTGCCTCAGTCTCATCAATGCCAGTGTCACAGCCATGCACCATCATAGCCAGCAAAATACACAAACTTTAATCCTGTGGTGATCTGATATTAATGTAATGGTGGGATTTTTCTTACTTTCATGACTCTGTGAAATAGATTCTAACACTCCTGTCTTGAAAAGCAAATAGGACGATGAATGAATACTGATTTTAAAATATTTTATTTCATTCTAGAAAAATGAAATAGGGCTGCCCATCAAGTAGAAATAATTTTCTTAGAGAATAATCCATCGTATTCATTTCCTTCATGTTTAGTGATTTATTAAATACGTATTGTATAACATAAGCTCAAATGAACTGTTATTTACTTTATAATAAGCAAAGATAAGAAGAACCATACAAAACTAAAAGCCAAACTTATACATTGGAGGCTAGGCTGGGGAGGTAGTTCAAGCTTACTGTGGACCTATGTTTGCATTGCAGGACTCACATAAAAGGCCAGGCATGCAGGTATGCACCTGTGGCTGTAGTCCCAGTCCAGTGGAGCAGAGACAGGAAGAGCCCAACAGCTTGCTAGCCACACAGTCTAGCTGATTGGTGAGCTCTAGAGTCAGGTGAGAGATGGCTGCCTCAAAAAATAGGTTCAAGGCATCTACAAAGCTAGTTCCAGGATATCCAGGGCTACACATACATACAAAAAAAAAAAAAAAAAAAAAAAAAAAAAAAAAAAAAAAACCCTGTCTCAAAAAACAAAGAAGGAGGAAGAGGAAGAGGAGGTGGTGGGGAGTAGGAAGAGGAGGATGAGAAGGAGAGGGAGGAGGGGGAGGGGAGAGTAGAGGAGGGAGGGAAATAGGGAAGTTACCTGATGACAAGCTCTGCATACTCACATGCACCCTCAGACACGCACACTTCTATTGTGTCAGACTTCTCCTAGGAAGAACATCTATTCACCCCAGATAAGGATGTAATGACAAACCAAAGCAATGATTCTACCAAAGCCTAACTTGGTTTTGTTTTTTTTTTCAATTTCTTAAGAAATAAATAATGAAGCACATACCTCCAAACTTAATTTATCTATCATTCAGTGGTAAATTACATTATGTTGTTGAGTGAATGCAACACTCCGAGTTAAGAAGAGGAGATTGATATTGTATATTTGCATTCATCATCCTTTTTTAAAAACTGGAGAGGTATATTGAGTGACTTCATCAACCCATGTGATTTATTTCATCTTTTTTTTTTTAACGTTTAAAGTCCTGTGTATTCACCTGAGCTAGTGGCAGCCTGTAAGCACCATCTGTCAAACATTTGGATAACTTTTAAAAGTGGATAAAAGAACATAGATAGTTCTGGAAATGATCTGGAATTGATTTTTTAATACTGAAGTAGTTAATATGTTACAAAAATAGACGGTTGGCAGTTTACTTTCACTGCCCATCAGGTAAAATAAAAACCAGCAGATCTGGACAAGGATCAGAGTTCAGGGGCTGAGGGCTCAGACCCATTCTTCTCTGCTCCTCTCCACCATGAGGAGAAACCAGCTGCCCACACCAGTCTTCCTCTTACTGTTCCTGCTTCTTCCTAGAGATGCCACCGCAGCTACTGCAAAACCGTAAGTTATTCTTTTTTTTTTTTTTTTTTTTTTTTGGTTTTTCGAGACAGGGTTTCTCTGTGTAGCCCTGGCTGTCCTGGAACTCACTCTGTAGACCAGGCTGGCCTCGAACTCAGAGATCCACCTGCCTCTGCCTCCCAAGTGCTGGGATTAAAGGCGTGCGCCACCGCCGCCCAACCCGTAAGCTATTCTTATTTCCAGAAAATTCTATTGTGTCCCTCCTTCCCACCATATTATCTCTTTCCTGGTCTCCTATGCAGTAAATCTGTTGTCAAAGAACTTGGAAGGACTAGTTGTTGGACTGAAAAGCAATTCAGCTTCTCCTCACATGTTGTGTGTTAGTTTCTAGTGCTTCCTGGATATGATTTGTGATGCTCACATGGAACCCAAGGCCACATGCAGTTGGGTTTTTTAAGGCTTCCGGTAATAAACCACTGATTAGCTCATGGTTTGGAAATTTGAAATTTCTAACTGAAATACATAATAGCTGTCACATCAGATGTGTGTGTGTGTGTGTGTGTGTGTGTGTGTGTGTGTGTGTGTGTGTGGTGAGACCTGACACAAACACTTACCCAGCCCGGATAGGAAACCAACATTAGTGATTCTATCTAAGTCCAACTTGGTAAACCAATGTGTTTGTTGGGTTACCTCCAGGAATGAGACAGGGTTTGCTTACAAGAACATGGATGATTCCAAGACAACTGTGTCACAAAAAGGCTCACCTCAGTCTCAGTGCTGACTCATGAAAGCTGCCTTCCTGGGACTTTCTCCCTGCTTGACTTGAAGGTAGCTCAGCTGGTAGAAGAGTCTCCTCCATGCAACTTGGCTGGTCCAGGAGTCTCTTAGAGGCAGCTCTGCCTCCTGTCCTCTCTCCAGTGTTATTTACTGCCTCTGTAACCATGACTGCATCAATTCTGTTAGCCTCAGCTCATAAAATTTACCTCTTGTATCTCATACCTCCGTCCTCCTCCCAGGAAGGAATGTTTCGATTTAAAGGAAAGAGTTACATGGCAATAACTTGAATTGATTGCCTGGTGTTTCTAATATTCTGTGGGTGAACATTTCCTGAACACCAGAGAATTACACCCATGTCTAATCTTGGGTTTTATGTTGACCTCCAGGGAACCCAATCCTCCTGAAACCTATGATTGACGGCAATATGAAAAATACTAGAAAATACTCCCAGTAACGACATCTTTTGAATCCTTCATGGTTGGTCCTCTTCTCCACAGACAATACGTGGTGCTGGTCCCTTCAGAGCTCTATGCAGGAGTTCCCGAAAAGGCCTGTGTCAACCTCAACCACGTGAACGAGACCGTAATGCTCAACATAACTCTGGAGCAGGGGATGCAGCACACAAACCTCCTCACAGGCCAGACCGTGGATAAGGACTCCTTCTACTGCAGCTCTTTCACGGTCAGTGTCCCTCCTTGGATGTGCTGCACTGGTAGAAAAAGTTCAACCGAGTTGAACTTTATATTCTCATTTGTCAAAAAGAAATAACTTTAATTAAGCAAAAATAATGAATACAAAATACACTTCAAATTGCCTTCATGATACTTAAAAACAGGTCTAATGAAGGGCTTAAAAGGTTGCCGTAGCTGTAAGAAAGATTTAATTTTTCCTTAAATTAATTTTCTGAGGTAAATAGTATTTATCCTCTTACAGACATAAATATTGAGATACTCTTTTTTAAAGATTTATCCAAGTTAATGTGTATGAGTACACTGCAGCTGTCTTCAGACACACCAGAAGAGGGCATCAGATCCCATTACAGATGGTTGTGAGCCACCATGTGGTTGTTGGAAATTGAACTCAGGTCCTCTGGAAGAGTAGTTAGTGCTCCTAACCACTGAGTCATCTCTCCAGTGTAGGGAAAAAAATAAGGCTGGGGATCCCAGGGTTCCTCCCGCCATGCTGTGGGTAGTTGGCTGGGAAAGCTCTGGGTTCCTCCAGCTGGAAGTTGGGCCCGGCTGCTCATTAACTAAAGGCCTCTCCCCGGCTCCTCACGGTTCCTCATGGCGGCGAGGCCCCAACAAGGAAGTCCTTGGGTTTCCAAAACTGGTTTATTCACATGGTGGACGGTGGATGGATCTGATGCATACCCCCCCCCCCAAACCCAGGATCAATCTGAGTTAAAAAGGGGAGGGGAGAAGGGGGGAGGGACTGGGGAGGAATGTTTAATCGGCTCCACCTCTGGCCTTCAGGTACCTCATTAGTATGTAAATCTCTCTAGGGCCTGTTCGAGCCCTCCACCTGTGTACGTGACTGAAGGGTGAAGGTGGAATGGAGATTAGACCTCCTGTTAGGTCGACACTCCAGCCCCTTGAGATTCTTTTTAAGATTTATCCCTGGGCAGTGGTGGCGCACGCCTTTAATCCCAGCCCTTGGGCGGCAGAGGCAGGCGGATTTCTGAGTTCGAGGCCAACCTGGTCTACCGAGTGAGTTCCAGGACAGCCAAAGCTATACAGAGAAACCCTGTCTCGAAAAACCAAAATTAATTAATTAATTAATTAATTAATTAAAAATATTTATTTTCAGATTAAATTGTGTCTCTGTGTATGTGCACATGAGTGCCCGTGACCACTGAGGCCAGAAGAGGCATCCTGGAGCTAGAGTTGTAGGGAGCTGGGATCCTCCTGACATGGATGTGGAGCCCTAATTTAGGTCCTCTGCAAAAGCAGTGTGTGCCCTTCTGTGCTGAGCCATGTCTCCAGCCTTTGAATATTGATATTCTTAAAAGCCAAATTATTCACGTAAGAAAGATGGCAGATTCTGGCCTCGGAAGGTGGAATAGAAAAATTATTTTTAATAGCAACACTTCCCTGTGAAAATACAAGGACACCATCTTATTCACTGTCCTGACTGCACTGAAGAATGATCTGTTGTTTTGCAATGTTTTCTCCTAAAACCATGTTACACAATCATAACTACGGATATAACAGGAAACTGAGTCCTTGACACCCCCTTACCAGTTCTCAAGGATTCACAAGGAAAACAGATTTCTGTGGATGCTGGGCATCCAGAAATGGATCTGAACACACTCTCTATGGGTTTCTGCAGATCTCAAATTTGCCTTCACCCTCGGCATTCCTTACTGTGGAGATAAAAGGACCAACGCAGCACTTCATAAAGAAGAAGTCAATGACGATAATAAAACTTGAGGGCCCAGTCTTTGTCCAGACAGACAAACCCATATACAAACCAGGACAGGAAGGTATAAAGAATTTACTGGGCAAAAACAACTGCGGGGGTGGGGTGGAGGGTGGGGTTTGGTGTTGTTCTTTATGATTAAGCTGTAGTCATGGGACCTCTGGCCACGGGTTCTCACTATTGGGGGTCTCACAGCAAAATCTCTGTTTCAGTGAAATTCCGAGTTGTCTCTTTGGACATCGGTTTTCGCCCATTGAAGGAAACGGTGAGTCTCCTGTTGGTGGGTGAGAAACGAGAATGATTGTTTACAATGAGAAAAGTAAACAAACATCTAAGTCTGATTCTTTAGAAAACCTGACTCTACCACAGAACATTGCTTGAGAGCTTCCATGACAGAAGTATATCTAATGGTAACATTGAGACAATTCACCAACTGCATCTTACAGTAGATAAAGCATTTAAAATCAAGCTGGGTCAGGTTACCCATGCTTCTCATCCCAGAAGGTGGGAAGCTGAGAAGAAGGATCACAAGGCCCTGGCCTGCCTGGACCACATAGTGTTTAAAATATAACAACAAAAAGATATTCAGTTGAAAATGTCCTCTTAAAAGATTCCAGCCACTTCCAGAAGAACATTGGTTTCTCTTAAGCAAGTACTAATTCCAAAATAATATACTTATCATTCAGATCTTTTATCCAGATAGATTTCTTCAAATGTATGCTAGCCATAAAAGGAAAGCCATGACTTCTTAAGAGATTTATGTTCCAAACTGAACATGTGAAAAGGTAATAGATCAAACAGAGGACCGCTACCTACTTTAGACAAAAAAAAAAAAAAAAAAAAAAAAAAAAAGAGTGACTTTGTTCCTCTGTGATATAGGTAGACTCTATCACCCAATGTCATGGTTGTCTCTGACATCTGTGCCTATGTGATGTCATGGTCATCTCTGACATCTGTGACTATGTGATGTCATGGTTGTCTCTGACATCTGTGCCTATGTGATGTCATGGTCATCTCTGACATCTGTGACTATGTGATGTCATGGTTGTCTCTGACATCCATGACTATGTGATGTCATGGTCATCTCTGACATCTGTGACTATGTGATGTCATGGTTATCTCTGACATCCATGACTATGTGATGTCATGGTTGTCTCTGACATCCGTGACTATGTGATGTCATGGTTGTCTCTGACATCCGTGACTATGTGGGCAGAAGCACTGGACTTGATGGGAGAGGGGGAACATGAAGGTAGGTGGGTAAAGGAGAGAGTGTGGATCTGGGAGGAGTGTGGGAGGGATGAATATGGTCCAAACTCATTTTACAAAATTCTCAAAGAACTAATTCAAAAGGAAACCTGGTATGGAACAAGGATGTAAGTCATTGTGTAAAAAAAAGGCAGCAGTAAGCTCAGTAACATTTAAAGACTGTAGTTTTACAAAGATGCTTTCTTTTTAAATTCTACCGCACACTCACGCCGCTTTTTTTTCTTTTCAGTTTCCTGTCATTTATATCCAGGTAGGTACCAAACCGTACATCTCAGTCGAAATGACAACACCCTCCAAGTTCGGCAGGATCTCGTGTCTCCGTTCAGACTCCGTTTCATCTCTACCACACAGATCCTATCTTCTCTGCCTACCTCAAGTTCTTTGGGGAAGTAAAAGTAAAGGAGGGCGGTACTGGATGACGGTGTGATTTTGTGGCTCTTCAAATATTTCTGGCTAAAACAGACACATATATCAAAAGGAAGTCCATCGTGACACACATATGTAGGGTCTCCCTTCTAAGTACTAACCTTCTTGGCTTCCAAGATCAGACAAGACTATAGCACCCAGGATGGCATAGCTGTAGGGTTCAAAGATCCTGTAGCTGGTGACCTCACTTTTCATTATTCGGGTCTACAATTTTTTTAAGTTGGTTAATGGCATTATAATTAATTCACCAAACTGCCTATTAAACTCCCAATGTTGTTATTATTTCCTGATAAGCTGACCTCTAATTAAAGTATATGTTTCAATTGTTTATACAACTTATAATGTCTTTCTGTAGAATCCCAAGAGGAACCGAATTTTTCAATGGCAAAATGTTCATCTACCAGGAGGACTCCAGCAGCTTTCATTACCACTGTCTATTGAGCCAGCTCTAGGTACCTACAAGGTTGTAGTGGAGAAGGACTCAGGGAAGAAAATAGAACACTCCTTTGAGGTGAAGGAATATGGTAAGTAACAATTGTACAAGTATAAGGGATTTATGATGGTGGGACCCTTAAAGTTACTTATCTGTATTTGTGTGTGGTATATGCATGTGTGCGCATGTCAGGGGTGTGGTATGTTCTCACTCTGTATGTGCATATGTAGATGGGAGAAGTTGATATCAGGAAACCAATCATAGAACATGATTCTCAAAGCTCCCCAAAGCTTCTATGACAGTCACATAATAAAATAATACCTTTCACACCTATGGAAAAGGAAGGAATCTACAGGGGGAAGTGGCAAATCACCGAACATGACTAGCAAGTTCTGAAGCGGGCATGGGCTAGTCAGAGCATGAGAGAGGTGGGGGTGTGCAACTTCCAGAGTGAAGCTTCCAGAGTGGAAGATTCATGGGAACCAGTGAAAGAGTCTGCAGACCTTCAGTTCAGTAGACCTACAACCATGTATCTGATAATGGGGCTGACGATGTCTGTCAGTCGGAAGAGCTTAAAATGAGAGAGTGAGGAGGAAGAAGAGAGAGAGATATCAAACTTGAACCCACTGGCCCTATTGTTCCTTCAACTTACTGTGATGGTCTTCAGACCCAGTGATGTTTCACCCACCTTTGAAATCTTGCACAAAATCAGAGAAGAGAAGTCTGGGAAATGTAGTTCAGTTTCACCAAGTGGCCATGGTACAAATTGTTCACAGTAATATGAATGGCAACGTCTTTTCCTAGTACTGACCCTGGAGCTCCTTCTATGTGATTCTATGTCATAAATTTCTCTAATATAATCCACTGGTAATATTTAGAAGGTCTCTTACCTACTCTCACCTACTTTTTTTTTCTCTATTCCAAACAGTCTTACCCAAATTTGAGGTGCAAATAAAAATGCCCAAGACTATGTCTTTCCTGGAAGAGGAACTTCCTGTAACTGTTTGTGGCTTGTGAGTGACATTTTTTTTCATCTTATTTTGGTGTCCATATCCTATTTGAGGTGGTATTTTAAATAATATTTGGTAATACATTACTTATCAGCACTTACAGGCATTGGACAGGGAGTACGAGCAGAAATCTACGGCCATGCGGATAAAGATATGACCTCACAACTGGCCTAAGGGAAGATTCAGGGACATTATCCTACATCAGCTCTTCAGGGGGAGCTTAATTAAAATTAGAATCCCTAGCCCTACCTTCAGAAATTCTAGTTACGAAGCTAAGGCAAGAGTAACAAATCCTGTACCACAACATGGGCCACAGGACATTCTAAAACAGAAAACGAATCCCACCCTTGCATGGGACCCTTCCACCATATTCAGCAGAAACAAACCGAGTCATCATGATGTTATTTACAAATCATGTTTATATTTTGTAGCCACTGCTTTCCCAAACAATTTCTCACTTATTATTTTAAAATACTTAGAAATACAGTCTTTATATATCTTTTTCTCTTTTTTTTTTTTTTTTAGATAAAATAACATTGGTAATCTGACATCAGAGGCAATCATTTTTTAATTAATTATGTGGATATGTGCATATGTGCTACATACAGGGGCAGATGCCCAAGAAGCCCAGAGACAGTAGATCTACTGAAGCACTAAAGCTGGGATTACAGGCAGTTGTGAGCCACCTAACATGGGAGCTGGAAACAAAACTCAGGTCCTTTGGAAGAGCAGGAAGTCCTCTTTTTTATGTGTATGGACATTTTGCCCACACATGTGTCAGTGTCCCACATGTGTGCCTGGTGCCTGCAGAGGCCAGAAAAGGGCATCAGAGTCCCCGGAAATTGCAGATGGTTCTGAACCATCAGGTGGGTGCTGGGATTCGAACCTGGGTCCTCTGGAAGAGCATCAATCGCTCTTATCTACCATCTTTCCAGTGAACAGGACAATCTTATAGCAAAACTTCAACGAAAAGGAGAGAAAGAGCTGTGTGTAGTGACCTTTAATCCCAGTAATCAGGAGACAGAGGCAAGCAGATCTCTGAGTTTACATCAGCCTGGTATACATAGCAAGTTCTAAGCCAACCCAGAAAACATAATGAGACCCTATCTCCAAAGTTTATTTAAAAAAAAAAAAAAGGAAAGAAAAGAAAGGAAGGAAAGAAAGAAGGAAGGAAGAAGAGAAAGAAGGAAGGAAAGAACCTTAGAAAAATACTAAATCAGTATCTTTCCATTTAGAGACATTTTCAAAAGGTTCATCAACTACTTTGTCTTAAAATTATTGCACATTCACACTTAGACAGGATGAAGCCTGGTATCACGAGCTTTCCTGGAGTGCAAACACTAGAGAGATAGACAAATATGATGGAACAGTGACTGGGTCCAGTCAGGTAAAGAAAACATCTGTGACATTCACATTCAATCGTGTTCTTGTTCTAGATACACATATGGAAAGCCTGTTCCTGGTCTGGTGACAATAAAAGTGTGCAGAGTCTATTCACAATACTATTCCAACTGCCATGGCCAAAATACAAAAAGTATCTGTGAAGAATTCAGCAAACAGGTATGTAGAAGCCACTCCCTAGTTCTTTCTTTGTCATGAGCTACAGTGCTAAGTGCAATGCAATAGGACATACACTTGAAGTATCATCAAGTAAGACTTTGTAGTAGGGAGAAGAAAAAATGAGAATGGTTAGTGGCATTAGGAGCCCAGATAAAGGAGGAGATTGCGAATCTGTAACTCGGTCCGTTTGACCAACTTTGTAATTTTCTTGCCAACAGCAATCAATATGCCAAGTTCTTTTTTTTTTTAAAGATTTATTTATTTCATGTATGTGAGTACATTATAGCTGTCTTCAGACACACTCGAAGAGGGGATCGGATTCCATTATGGATGGTTGTGGGCCACCATGTGGGTGCTGGGAATTGAACTCAGGACCTCTGGAAGAGCAGTCAGTGCTCTTAACCACCAAGCCATCTCTCCAGCCCCAATATGTCAAGTTCTAAAAGAATAAAGTAGTGTTATTTTATCACAGTAGAATGACTCAGGTGTTAAGGGCTGTGGGAATCCAGAAGCACGTCATGTCCAAATGACAAAGAGAAAACAACTGAACAGTAAATGAGCATCTGGCCCAGAAAAGGAAGACCTGGAAGACAGGAATTAGAGGTCCTTATGTCTCAAAGGAGGGATAATTGAGGAAAACATCTGAGAGTAGAAAATTGCATTGAAAACACTGGATTTGCCGGGCGGTGGTGGCGCACGCCTTTAATAACAGCACTTGGGAGGCAGAGGCAGGCGGATTTCTGAGTTCAAGGCCAGCCTGGTCTACAGAGTGAGTTCCAGGACAGCCAGGGCTACACAGAGAAACCCTGTCTCGAAAACACAAAAAAAAAAAAAAAAAAAAAAAAAAAAAAAAAAAAAAAACACTGGATTTGGCTGAGTGTGGAGGCTCAGACCTGTAATCCCAGTCACTAGGAAGCAAGGGCAAGAAGAGGAGTTCTTGGGTTTATAATGAGGTCGACGCTGATGTGGGCTGAATAAGAACTAGTCTCAAAAAGAACTAATGACCCTGAAGAGCTGTCTCAGTAGTTAAGGAACACCTGCTGCTCCTGCTGAGGATCTAGGTTCAATTACCAACACACACATGACAACACACAACCTTCTGTAACTCCCATTCCAAAAGCATCCAACACTCTCTTCTGGCCTCCATGGGCTTTGCATTCACATGGTGCATAGACACGCATGCAGGCAAATCACCCACAGACATAAAATAAAATTAAAGATTCTTTTTGTTTGTTTTTACTTTTCTTTCTTTATTTATTTTTGACACTCCAGATTTTATTCTCCACCTCCATCCTCCTACTGTTCCACATTCCATGCCTCCAAACCACCCCCTGTCTCCATGAGGCTGTTCCCATCCTCCACCCCCCACCCCACCTGACCTCTAGACTCTCTGGGGCCTCCAGTATCTTGAGGGTTAGGTGCATCTTCTCTGATTGAACACAGACCCAGCAGTCCTCTGCTGTATATGTGTTGGGGGCCTCATATCAGCTGGTGTATGCTGCCTGGTTGGTGGTCCAGTGTTTGAAAGATCTCAGGGGTCCAGATAAATTGAGACTGCTGTTCCTCCTACAGGGTCGCCCTCCTCCTCAGTTTCTTTCAGTCTTTCCCTAATTCAACCACAGGGATCAGCAGCTTCTGTCCATTGGTTGGGTGCAAATATCTGCAACGGACTCTTTCAGCAGCTTGTTGGGTCTTCCGGAGGGCAGTCAGGATAGGTCTCTTTCTGTGAGTACTCCATAGCCTTAGTAATAGTGTCAGGCCTTGGAGGTTGTATGCATGCATCCTAATTTCAGAGGAAGGATAGGTAAATATGCAGGGATGGCTATTAGAGTGGGCACTGTAGAGAAACTGCAGGGAAGTCACCAAAGCTTCAGGGAGCCAATCAGTGAGAAGCCGAAGTGGAAGTGCGAGGATAAACAATGGGAAACACTGACAAACAACGTCAGTTCATACTCCGGATGTCCAGAAATGACTCATGATGTCTATAAATTCATTAATTATGATGGCAGTTTGAGGAGGAGTAGGAGTGTGTGTGTCTGTGTCTGTCTGTGTCTGTACCTGTGTGCGTGTGTGTGCTGAGACAAATTTTATAGTCTAGGCTGGTCTCAAATTCACTATGTATTCCAAACTGACCTCAAATAATTCTCCTGCTCCAACCTCCCAAATTCTGGGATTGCAAATTTTTATCAGTATGTACAACTATGATATAAATTAAATTTGTTATGCAATGAATATTAGTATGTAAGTAGGTACAAATCAGAAACAAATCTTTATTAAAACATAGGTCACAACATTTAATTCAGAAACCTGATTGCTATAAGGATTTGTGTAGTCAACGGCTATGCATGTTCCCAATGTCTTAGACATCAAGAAAATACAGGAAGTGACAAATGCTGGCAAGGACACAGAGAAAAGGGAACACTCATGCAGTGGGCATATAAGCTACTCCAGCCACTAAGGAACTCAAAAGGGAAGTTCAAAATATAAAAATAGATCTATTGTATGACACACCTGGATGTTTACCCGAAAGACTCACACACCACAGAGTCAACATGCCACCCTGGCACAACCACAGTTGTTACAGTACCGTCCCAACAGTCATGTTATAAACCAATGCGGGGTCTGTCAGTAGAGGAGTGGATATAGAAACCATGGTGGGATCTGCAGAAGGACATGTCTTAGCCATGAACAGAGGTGAGTTATGTGACTTTGTAGGAAAGTGGACACAACTAGAGATAAGTGGTGAAGTAAGTCCACCTCAGAAGCAAGCGTCACATGTTGTGCTTTCATCTGTGACTCCCATCTTTTATAGAGAGATATAAAATCGTGTGTTTACATATGATAGGGAAGAAAGCAGAAAGAGAACTACACAGGCTAGTGGTCCTCAACCTTCCTACAGTGCCTCATGTTGTGGTGACCCCCACCCCAACCAGGAAAATAATTTTTGTTGCTACTTCATAACTGTAATTTTGCTACTGTTATGAATAGTAATATAAATATCTGTGTTTTCCAATGGTCTTAGGTGACCCCAGTAAAGGGGTCATTCCACCCTCCTCAAAGGGGTCACAACCCACAGGTTGAGAACCATGGACCTAAGTGAACACAGGAATTAAGGGTAAGGAGCAGAATGAGGAGAAGAGAGAGAGAGAGAGAGAGAGAGAGAGAGAGAGAGAGAGAGAATGTGTTAAAGTAAATCATATACTCACATGCAGTGAAGAAGTAATGAAACCCAATACCATATACAAGGAATGTAGACCAATATGTTTAAATATAATCATATTAAAAGAAAGCATGGGCCGGAGAGATGGCTCAGTGGTTAAGAGCACTGACTGCTCTCCCAAAGATCCTGAGTTCAATCTTAGCAACTACATGGTGGCTCACAACCATCTATAATGAGATCTGATGCCCTCTTCCGGTGTGTATGAAGACAGCTACAGTGTACTCATATACATAAAATTGAGAGTGAGAGAGAGAGAGAGAGAGAGAGAGAGAGAGAGAGAGAGAGAGAGAGAACACATGGCCAATAGTCACTACTTAGCTAGAGGTGGTTATAGAAATAGAAGCCTCTTAGAAAATGTTATGCCCGAGATGAGAGAAGAATGGAGGGAATGTTATCATTTGAGGAGTAACATGTACAAAGAGCTATAATTACAAAATGTGACTGCACACTTGGAAGCTCTAGGAGAGCTGACATGGTGCACATAGAATCCATTTTTGGAAGAGGGGAGGCAAAGGCTGGCTATAAATAATCCAGAGATTAACAAAGAAATGGTGTTATCCTTGGAGTTGGGAAAAATAAAACAGCCAAAAAGGTACCTGAACACTTAGAACTTTTTTGTGAACTTATAACCAGCATTTTTATGGAAAATCAGAGAACTTGGGAACTCTCCCCTTCTCTTCAGGCAGATGAAAAAGGATGTTTCAGGCAAGTTGTAAAAACCAAAATATTCCAGCCCAGACGAAAAGGGTTTGAGATGGCGATTAAGGTGGAAGCCAGGATCAAAGAAGAGGGAACAGGTTTGTATTATTTTTTTAAGTAAATGTCAATTAAGTGGAAACTGACTGAACTTCCATCCCATTTTGAACACTTTATGGTTTCTGCATCTTCTGAAAGTGGCAGGTCGCCAATCTCAAGAAATTAAGTATTTCGAAACAGAAGGTGCGTGGGTGTGTTTGTGTGTTTGTGTGTCACTGTGATAAAATTTCCATAAGGAATATGAAACTTAAGGGAAGAGTGGGTCTGAAGGGAAGTAATTAATTCTAACGCAGAGGCAGAAGAGAGGTTCTTAGGCTTGTATGTGATGTGCTTTGTGGAGGGAGAGGGACGTTTGGAGAGAATAGAGATGGGCGGAGGAAAGCACTCGACCACACTCTCAGGATGGAAAATTTTGAGTCAAACAGTGAGGAGCTTAGACAAGGCTCTGGAAAGTGGGGCTACCTTCAGATGTGTTTGATAATGACCTAAATAAACAGATATTTTAAAATAATACTAACAAAAGATACAGGATAAATTTTAAAATGTGTTGGATATGATACCTCACAGGGTGTTCACAGATCATTGTAGCATCCTGTAATAATAAGGGAGACCTGGGGAGGAAGCAGAAGGTGAGTTTTGAATACACAACACTGACTTCACGGTTTTTGGTTTTGGTTTTGTTTTTCTGTTTTGTTTTTCAGGAATAGAACTAACTGGTACTGGATCCTGTGAAATCAAAAATACCTTAAGCAAACTGAAATTTACTAAAGCAAATAAATATTACAGGCCCGGGCTACCTTTCTTTGGGCAGGTAAAATATTCTCTCCTGTAATCATACTAAGGGACATTAAATATTCTTGTCTGTGCAGGGTGTACGTATATACATGTATATATCTTTACATAAATATGGACACACATATATGCAGGTACATGTGTGCATGTCATGTGCATGTATGGAGGGAGGCTCAAAGTGATGTCAGGTGTTCTCCTCAGGCATTCTCTACCTGAGGCAGAATTCATTCACTTGAACTTGGAGTTCTGGCTAGTCTAGCTAGCCAGCTTGCTCCAAATATCCCTGTCTTTACATTCTAAGCTGTGGAATCCTAGGCAAGCTGCCACACCCCCCAGCATTTATGTAGTGCTGGGAATTGAATCCTCATGCAGCAGAAGAAGCATTTCACCCACTGAGCCATTTCCCCAACCCCAGGCATAAGATCTTTTGAGAAAAAAAAAAAAAAACTTAATTGCAAAATCAAAATATATTACAACGATTATTTAGAAAAAGAAATTATAACAAGTTTTACATTAGCCGGGCAGTGGTGGCGCACACCTTTAATCCCAGCACTTGGGAGGCAGAGGCAGGCGGATTTCTGAGTTCCAGGCCAGCCTGGTCTACAGAGTGAGTTCCAGGACAGCCAGGGCTACACAGAGAAACCTTGTCTCAAAAAACCAAAACAAACAAGCTTTACATTTATCAAGTATAGTGAAATGTTGAAAAGCAAAGCACGTTTTTAGTCAACCTCCTTCCATGCCTCTGTAATATATTTTTTTGTAGTTTGCCTATATTCTCTTTGATTCCCTCTTTGTAAACAAAGCCTTTTTGATGAAATTAGAAATAATTTTTAAAAAGTAATTGTGTTAACCAGCTTTGCATTACTATAACAAGATACTTGAGACCATTAACTTATAAAGGTTTATTTTGGCCTGGAGTCTTGGAAGTCTCTTTTATGAGGGGTGTGTGTGTGTGTGTGTGTGTGTGTGTGTGTGTGTGTGTGTGTGTTGATACCCTTCATTAAAATGGAGGCATAGAGCAGGTCAAATTCTCCCTCTCATGACAAAAAGAAAAAGAGAGCCAAAGATTCCAGTCTCCTTTGACAACACACCTCCAGTGACCTAAGAACATCAAATCCATCTCTTCCCACTTATAGCACCACTTTGGGGTCCAGGCCTTTGCAAGACAATTAACAGCCAAGTGGTATCAGTAATATGTCATCTAGATGATAAAAATTTTAATTACTGAAAAAATTTTAGACTTCTTTTTTCGTACTAAAACAATGTTGGTAATGTTGGTAAATGCAAGACAGATAATACAATTAAGTAAACTTCTCAATTACATTTATATGGCTTAGCTAAGGTTTTAGGGATTTTTTTTTTTCAAGTTTGCTTTTACAGTAAATAATCTTTGGTCTAAATTTATGAGCAATTTCATTTATATTTTGAATTTTATATCTGAATTTGACTTTTATACTTTTTTCCATTCACTTTAGTATCTCATATCAAGTTGGAAAGACACTGATAAGTTTGTTGTGATTTGACAGGGTCACCACAGGTAGAGAGAAGATCACTTGACAACTGTAATATGTGAGTTCACTAGAAGTTGAACTTAGAAAGAGAGATGGTAGCTGGCCAGCTGGGGAAGTCAGAGCAGGAACCCAAGGCAGGAAGGAACCTGGAAGCAGGAACCGAAGCAAATTCCATGGAGGGATGCTACTAACTTGCTTGTTCTTCAGAGTTTGCTCAATTCTGAGCTTTTTTAATGCAACCCAGCACCACCTGCCCAAGGAGTAGGGCCACCCACAATAGGCCAGTCCTTCTCATGTCATCAATCAAGAAAATGCACCACAGGCTTGCCCACATGCCAGTCTGGTGGGGAAAATTTTCTCAGTTCATGTTCTCCTCTTCTAAAAATACTCCAGCTTGTGTCACATTGACATAAAACTAACAGCTAAGACCCTATCTCATTAAAAATATTTGTTTTTTAAAAGGCACAAGCTGAAATGGAAAAGTTCATTAGCTGGATATAATCATTCCACCTTAGATGCAGTTATCACGATGTAACACTGTACTTTAAAATTGCACAACATTAATGTGTTTTTTGAACTAAAAATAATAAAATAAAGAGCTGGAGAGATGTTTCAGAGGACCCAGGTTCAATTCCCAGCACCCACATGGCAGCTCACAACCATGTGAAACTCCAATTCCAGGGGATCTGATGCCCTCTTCTGGGCATCCAAGGGCACCAGGCACATACATGGTGTACAGACATCCATGCAGACTAAACACCCATGTGCGTAAAATAAAATGTAAATAAAATCATTTAAAAGAAGTGAAATAAGAGTAAACCACCAGTTTTCAAAACCAGAGGAAATATTTTAAAGAAATATCACAATTTAAAACTCAGAAAATAGGTCTCATTTGCAGATGTGAAGATCTTCAGGAAAGAACAGGGACTGAGCAAGAGACAAAGATGTAAACTGAACAGACTGGAAAGATGGAGTGGCTAGCTGCCATTTGTAACTGGCTGTCACTTTCTTGTTTCTAGGTTCTTCTTGTTGATGAGAAGGATCAACCAATCCCCAACAAAAAGCTATCTGTCTATGTGGATATAGCTGGGCACAAGCCCACTTTTACTACGGATGAGCATGGCTTGGCCAACATTCTCATTGACACTTCCAACTTCACATTTTCGTTTATGAGAGTCGTGGTAAGTAGAAATGGGCACGTGAGGCTGAAAAGGCTTAGGTCACAGGACTATGCAACCTAAGAATGTGTGAGACAGAGACACATGAACTCCAGGGACAGAAGAAATGTGTTAGAAAATAAGGCAAACTGAGCAACGTGAGAGAGAACAGGTAACAGAGGGCAGAAAGTTCTGTGTCAGGTACACTTACAGCATGCTCTGCTTCTGTAACACTGGGAAGACTCTCCTGGGATTGCCTTGAAGTTTTCGGTATTTTCATAGTTCTATTACCAGTTAGACTATACCTGATTCCTTTAGCATAATACAATTGTTTGTGCTTGAACAGTCAAGTAATCTTATGTAATAAAGCAGTAAAAGGATATGGCAGTAGCTACCTACACAAGACCTGTGTACAAGGCTAGACCTAGCATAATGGATGGAAGAGGAACTCAGAAGGCCCCACCCCTGGCAGAGGAGCCAAATCAGTGGTTCTCAACCTTCCTAGTGCTGTGACCCTTTAATACAGTTCCTAATAAATCATTTTCATCGTTATTTCTTAACTAATCTTGCTACTGTTATGAACTATAATGTAAATATCTGATATGAGACTGACTCCTGTCGAAGAGTTGTGTGACCTCCCCAAAGGGGTTGCAAAACACTGAGCTGTCGGGGGGAGGGAAATCATATTTCTCAATGATGTAGCCATGTGTACATTGCCCCCACTCAATCAAATAACCCCCAATGGATACTCATGAGACAAGCCTAATTAAACACAATGGTTCACACACCATAAAAAGGCGCAATAGGACAAAGACTCTGAAAGATGAGACATTCTGAGATGGGTAATAGGATTCATGGAAAACTCGGTCAAATAATATGTGTGTGAAATATTATAAGTAAAATAATTGTTCATATGTGCAACTAATGAAATAAATCTGAACAGAAAAAGTATACATGGGCTTTGCAACCATAGTGAGCATCTCTTAATCCCAGCACTCAGGAGACAGAAGCAAGATTGTGAGCTTTAAAGCCAGCCTGAGATACAAAAGCTTAAATAATCTTAATAGGAAGGTGGGTAAGTGGTTATAGATTTAAGAAAACTACCTTTTTACAAAAAGATATCATATAAGTAAGTGATCGATGGATAGCTAGCTAGATACAGATGATAGATGGATAGACAGACAGACAGACAGACAGACAGACAGACAGACAGAAGATAAATGATGATAGATAGATATAGTTAGATAGATAGATGATAGATAGCTAGATAGATAGATGATAGATAGATAGATAGATGATAGATAGATAGATAGATAGATGATAGATAGATAGATAGATAGATAGATAGATAGATAGATAGATAGATAGATAATAAACAGACAAACACTAAATACAAATGTCTGATTCATTCTCCCATTAGGTCATCTACAAGAACAACAATTTGTGCTATGATAACTGGTGGCTTGATGAATATCACACACAGACAGATCATTCTGCAACTCGCATCTATTCCCCAAGCCAGAGTTATATTCAACTTGAACTTGTTCTTGGTACTTTGGCCTGTGGGCAAACTCAGGAGATTCGGGTACACTACCTCTTGAATGAGGACATCATGAAAGATGAAAAAGACTTAACCTTTTACTATCTGGTAAGAATGAAAGTCACTGAATCTCTTTCTAATTGTATAGACTCCAAATTTCCTAGGTTCCTCTCAAAATAATGGGTTTTTATAGAACACTGTTGTTAATATTTGAGTTTTGTTTTTTATACTGGAAGATAAACTGCTTCCTATGAAATTATTCATGCTTTAATTCACTGTCTTGTTCACTACTGAAATATTGACTCTAAATAATATTTCTTTCTTTCTATAAAAAATACCACATTTACAATAGTTATAATTTCCATTTCATCTCTTCATAGTCTTAAGACCTTGGATAATTTATTAGGCTTCTTCCTCAAAAACAAGTATCAGTCATCTTATCTGAATACTTGAAACAATAGTCTACATAATTATTAAACAATTGAATTGTTCAAATTATCTTATCTCAGAGTTGGACACACAGAGAATGAACAATACATTTTGTTTATTTTAAATAAAGGTAACCAGGGGCTGGAGAGATGGCTCAGTGGTTAAGAGCCTGGATGTTCTTCCAGAGGTCCTGAGTTCAATTCCCTGAAACTACATGGTGGCTCAAAACCATCTGTAATGGGATCTGATGCCTTCTTCTGGTGTGCACTCATAAATAAATGAAATGTTTAAAAAAAACTAAAAGAAGAGTAACAATAGAGGATACTTGCATTATACATATTTCACATACAGTGGGTGCCAAAAATACGTATATAAGTTTTTTTTTTTTTTTTTTTTTTTTTTTGGTTTTTCGAGATAGGGTTTCTCTGTATAGCTCTGGCTGTCTTGGAACTCACTCTTTAGACCAGACTTGCCTCAAACT
This sequence comes from Arvicanthis niloticus, assembly GCF_011762505.2. Taxonomy (NCBI): domain Eukaryota; kingdom Metazoa; phylum Chordata; class Mammalia; order Rodentia; family Muridae; genus Arvicanthis; species Arvicanthis niloticus. Next base: position 65,907,634 of record NC_047666.1, on the reverse strand, counting down.
CAGAAATCCACCTGCCAAGTGCTGGGATTAAAGGTGTGTGCCACCACTGCCCGGCTACGTACATACTTTTTACACATTACTAGGAATAACAAATACTAAAGAGAATAAAGCATAAAATTATGTACTTGTTATTTGAAACATATATATATATATATATATATATATATATATATGATGGAAAGGAAATATAGTAATAAAAATTACTTCTGAGTTGCAGTAACATGATAGTTATTTATATATCATGAGTACACTAACAGACATACCTTGACCTGTCTGGGCAGACAGATTTCACAATGGTAATGGATGTATTTCCTTCTGTCTTCAGATCAAAGCAAGGGGAAGCATCTTCAACTCAGGAAGCCACCTGTTGTCCCTTGAACAAGGAAACAGTAAGCATCTTTTGCTCTTTCTTTCTTTCTTTCTTTCTTTCTTTCTTTCTTTCTTTCTTTCTTTCCTTCTTTCTTTTTTAATTTCCTCTCATCTTACCAAACCTCAACAACTGGGCAAACTGGAGCCTCTCTCACATTACAGGAAGTGCGTGGTAGCCCTCTCTGTTATTCAGTGAGGAAGTTGCTTAGAAAATTTCTGGATTTTTTGGATTTTATTTATGAAGCAAAATATATTAACTTCATAATTATTTTCAAAGAAAAGCAAAAAATAATCAAAATGTAAAAAAAATGACAGAAGAAAATTTTTCTTCGTGTATTTATGTGTTAGATTCCTGTTGCTGTCGTCATGGGTTAGCACCGATTTCCTGGCACATAACAACACAGATTTCTTATCTTATATTTCTGTTCAGAAGTCTCACTGGGCCCAAGACAAGTTCTTGTCAGGACAGCCTTAGATCTTGAACTCTAGAGAAGACCCAGTGTCCCTGCTTTTCCTAAATGCCTCCATCGCGCTCTTCCTTTACCTTCAAAGGCAGCAGGCAGCACTCCATCTTCAAACCTCACCTGCCTGTCTCCCTTTTATAATCATCCCTATAATGACATTGATGCCACCTGAATAATTCAAAACAATTTTCACATCTCATGGTCCTGGTTTAACATCTGCAAAGGCTTTACCGCCATACAAAATAACATACTCAAAGATTTTTAGGTCTAGATAACCAGGATTAGAATTCTGCTTACCACAAGCACTTCAAAATCCACGTGTCCATCCAACAAGTCAAATTCCGTCTCTCATCAACAAACACCTCAGTCCATCGCAGCCTTCCCTCAAGTCCCCAAATCTCATATATCATCTGCAGAACAGTCCCAAATTAAATCATCTCAAATCATATAGATTAGGCACCAAGGCCTTGCATACAATCAATGGCCAGTGTGAAAATCATCTGTCTGGAGAGAGATGAAATCCACCCAGACAAACGGCCCCAGATTCCAACAAAAACCATCCATCCTTCTGATGAATACTCCAGAGTGGCAAAGCTGGTGGTTGTGATAATTCTATTTTTAGTGTATTGCAAATCCTCCATGTTATTTACCACAGTGACTGCACTGATTTGCATTCTCAGGGTCTGCATTTAAAAAGGGTCCTTCTCCTCCACGGCTTCACTAGCATTCAAGTTGTTTGTCTTTCTTTCTTTCTTTCTTTCTTTCTTTCTTTCTTTCTTTCTTTCTTTGCCTATCTGAACGGAATGAGGTGGAATCTCAGTGTAAATATGATTTGCATTTCCCAAATGGCTACAGACACTGAACATTGTTCATGTTCATCAACTGTGAGCTTCTCCACGTCTTACACACATGTCACTCACCCATTTTATGATTAAGTTGTTCTTTTTTTTTTCCTCATATGTATTCTGTATCTCAATACTCTATTCGGTGAATAGCTGTAGAAGATAACTCCCACTGAGTAGGTGTGTTTTCCCTTCTGAAGTTAACATGTTTCCACAATCACCCACGTCTGAAAGTAACTGCTCTCTAGTTGATTTGACTTTCCTCATGAAGAGAACTGGCTGCTGGCTGCCTCTGCCCGCCATTCTGAATTGCCAAACACCTGGCATTACTTCTCATCTCTATGTTTTTCCTGTCTGTTTATACCATGTTAAGTCTTCTCTAAGATGTCTACTACACCAGGACTCTCACTTGGCATACTTTCTAGAGGACTTTTAGCATGATTCTACCAGTCTAATAAAGATGCAGTATCCCCTTAAAAGCAGGCTCACCATGGGGTCCTTAGGGCTATAGCATCTCTTCAGTCTCTACAGTCTCACTGTAGTTGTGTTATCCATGTGTTTGAAATTTTAAAAGGGGTGGGGGCTGGAGAGATGGCTCAGTGGCTGAGAGCACTGACTGCTCTTTCAGAGGACCTGGGTTCAATTCTTAGCACCCACATGGTGGCTCACAACCATCTGTAACTCCAGTCCCAAGGGATCTAATATTCTCTTCTGGCCTTTATGGGCACTGCACATATACACTGTACAGACATACATGAAGGCAAAACACTCACATACATAAAATAACATAGAGTAAAATATAAAAACTTTTTAGAAATAGAAACATATACTAAGTGCTTTTTCCTACTTAGCCGGGGAAGAAAATTAAAGCCGTATCTATAAAAACGTCATTCATTCAGCATGCATTCATGAAGCGCCACTGCATACAATTCGTTCAGCGTGCATTCATGAAGCACCACTGCATGCACAGTGGCAAAGGTGCAAGTCTTTTTTACGTGATAGGAAATATGAATTCTTAAACTGTTCTAACAACTGTTATGATATAAAGCTAAGAATCCACTCCAAATCCATAATCCTGACTCTTCTTTATTCTCCAGTGAAAGGAGTATTTTCCTTCCCAATTCAAGTGGAGCCAGGCATGGCTCCCGGGGCTCAGCTCCTCGTGTATGCTATTTTACCTAATGAAGAACTTGTCGCTGATGTTCAGGAATTCGAAATCGAGAAGTGTTTTGCCAATAAGGTGGGTGTTTGTGTCTAAGACTGACCCTTTTGTTCTCTCCTTTATAAGTGTGGACAATAAAGAAGTACTAGCTATTTTATTTTTATTTTGAGACATGGTCTCTCTATGTAACACTGCCTGTCCAGGAATTTACTGTATTGACCAGGTTGGCCTAGAACTTACAGAGATCCTCCTACCTCTGCCTTCCAAGTATCAGGATTAAAGTCATACACATCACACCAGGCTTAATATTTATTTTAAAACCACAACATAAGGCTATTAAATATCCCCTCCCAAGGATCTCTCAAGTTAGTGAGAAGAGCCACACACACCTTAACAGTCTAGTGACAATGCCCAAAGGAGGTGGCCACAGGCACAGCTTTTTAATTTGAAAGGTTCATGTGGATTTCAAAATCTATTCCACAGAAAACTTTATATATATATAATTGTCTTTTGTTTTGTGCATATTGCTGTTTTGCTTGGATATATGCCTGTGTACTTTGTACTGTGTGCTTATAAAGGCCAGAAGAGGACACAGGATCTCCAGGGACTGAAGTCAGATGGTGTCAGCTGCCTGCCATGTGGGTGCTGGGAAATGAACCTAGGTCCTCTGGCAAAGTGCCCAGTACTCTTAAAGCTTAATCATCTCTCTAGGCCCCATATCAAACTTTTAAATTATTTTAAAATATTTTGGTATCAAACATTCCATTACAAATACTGTTTCACCAAACTGTGTCTGTCTCACGCTACCAATTCTGTAGCAAACCTCTGTTCCATATACTGCAGGAGAGTGCGCTGCTGTCAGTTTAAAGTTAGTCCCTCAGGCTGGAGAGATGGCTCAGTGGTTAAGAGCACTGACTGTTCTTCCAGAGGTCATGAATTCAAATCCCAGCACCCACATGGTGACTCACAACCTATCTGTAATGGGATCCAATGCCCTCTTTTGGTGTGTCTGAAGACAGCTACAATGTAATCATATAAATAAAATAAATAAATAATTCCTTTAAGAAAACTTCTAAAGTTAGCTCTTCAATATAAAGAGAAAAATGTACAGGCTTTTGACACACCATTAAGGATTAAAATATTTTTAAAAATTAACTTGTCAGTGAGATCTTCTGTTATTTTTAAAGACTTCAAGGCTGTCATGAGAGCTCCATTAAGCTAAAAGTAAGTTTTACCGAAGCAGAATTAGCACTGCACTTGTCTGACTTTTCTTTTCTTTTCTTTTCTTTTCTTTTCTTTTCTTTCTTTCTTTCTTTCTTTCTTTCTTTCTTTTTTTTTGGGGGGGTTGAGTGTTTTGTTTTGTTTTGTTTTGTTGTTTTTCGAGACAGGGTTTCTCTGTGTAGCCCTGGCTGTCCTGGAACTCACTCTGTAGACCAGGCTGGCCTTAAACTCAGAAATCCTCCTGCCTCTGCCTCCCAAGTGCTGGGATTAAAGGCGTGCGCCACCACCGCCCGGCTCTTTCTTTCTCTCTCTCTCTCTCTTTCTTTCTCTCTCTCTCTCTCTCTCTCTTTCTTTCTTTCTTTCTTTCTTTCTTATTTTTACTATTCTAGTAGATGTCAACTTCAGCCACTTTTTTTTAAAAAACTATAACTAGGAGGATAATGTCTATTTACAGCAAGCGGTCATTTGTATACTCACATTACATAGTCACATATAGTGATTGTGCAATGATCTAAGCAAAAGACGGTGCATTCCTGCGTAAATCTTCACTTCCATCTAAGGAGCGCTGTTAAAGTTGGGCACTGTGTCCAGGGGCATCATGCTGGTTCCTCTATGAATTTCCTGTTTAGTGAGTCTCCTGCATCAGCCTCCGGGGTCTTCACTGCAAGTTGTATGTAGTTTCAAGGGGAAATCTTGGGAAGACCCCTCCCCTCTAGCGGTGGGCAGCAGTCCTTAGCCTGGTGAGTTAGCTTCCTCACACTCCAGACATGAAAGCTATCTGAGAGCATATAATTGACAGAAAAAAATTACTTTCTACTCAGAATCAATGCCTGACTGGAAATAATCTCTCTGATTCTGGAAATCTCTGTGTAATACACAAAAATACTTAATAGAAGCCAAACTGCATTCAAAGCTATGTTCACTTCAGATCAAACACCTTTTCACTTAACCATTGACCCAAGGTAGAAGGAAGCACTGACAGTAACCCACATGAGGATTGGTGTGCCACTCATCAGAAGGCTGATGGCCATGCAAATGCCGGCAGGACAGATCTAGGGCAATTACTAATTTACACACACACACACACACACACACACACACACTTGGATGGTGAGCAAAGAGGAGCCTGAGAGAGTGAGGAAGGGCTGGGGTCAGACCCAGTATTTTGTTTTCAGTCTTTTATTGGACAGAGAAAAACTGTTTTCTATTTTAAAACGTCTTTCCTTTAAGACAGTGTGTACACATTAAATATGCATCAGTTTAAGTGGCTCTTCTTCTGACAGCTAGCCCCGCGAATGCCTGTATGCATATAGCTGAAAGGCAAAGGAGAGAAGAGAGTGTAGGTCAGGCATGGTGGATGCATACCTCTGACATCAGCCCTCAGGAGGCTTCAGAAGGAGCCTGGGTTATACCATGAGCTCAAAGCCAAACTGGGATATATGCAAGATCCTGTCTCTAATTTTAAAAGAAGCCAAATGATAAAAAAAAAAAAAAAAAAAAAAAAAAAAAGGTTGGTTTTGAGTGCAGAGCTGAAAGTCCGCTCTGTCCCTGAGATGAAGAGCTGCCGAGTTAAAGCTTTCATCTTCCGCTACTGTGGAGTCAACATACCCCACGTGAATTGATTTTCCATGTGGCTAAGGTGGAATAGAAGTGGAATATGGAGTTTCATGTCTCCCTTCTTAGGAGTATTTCCAATACCATACCAGATTCTATTTCAGTGGGATCAAAATCAATGTGGTTTCTGCTAGTTATAGAAGGAGAAAGAAAGTTAAGTGAGTCGGTGCCACATTTCCAGGTCATTCTCAGGATGTTGAATGGGGAGGTCCTAGGAAAATAACTGTGCTTTAAAATGGCAAAAGAGAACATTTTTAAAACAAAAACAAACAAGCCCCCCCCCCAAAAAAAAAAAACCCTCAACATTGGCTGGAGGAGAGTGTCCAGACTGTAATTAATACTCTTCTTCTTTTTTTTAAGATACTGCTATAATCATGTGCTCTTTGCAGGTAGATTTGAGTTTCCCATCAGCACAGAGCCTGCCAGCCTCTGACACCCACCTGAAGGTCAAAGCCACACCTCTGTCCCTCTGCGCCCTCACTGGAGTAGACCAGAGTGTGCTGCTACTGAAGCCAGAAGCCAAGATCTCACCTCAATCAGTAAGTCCCATTGCAGTCTTGAGAATCAAAAGATGCTGACATGACCAGACCATTTTTTTGTAAACCATAACCACAAAGGACAAGATCCTCACAGTGATAAGCGTGACGTCATCCCCTAACAGTCTCTGAACAGAGTGCTTTACAGATGCGTCTCATTTTACCCTGGTGTTTCTTAACAAGTGAATAATAATTTGGGGGAGGTCTTATCACTCCACTTTAAGAAACACAAGTAGAATGCATTAATTATACTACAACACGTTTGAGAGAAATTAATTTCGTCCAAACCATTTGCTAAGCGGCCACAACTCAAGATGATTGTGTAAGATGCCACATCTTTGTGCTTTCCCTGAAATCAAACACTTATTGGTCTCAAGAGTGGACAAGAACAGCTTCTTCTCAAACATGTCTTTAAAAAGCCTTTGTATTTTCAGAGAAACATCGTCATTTACAGGCTCCTCGGGTTCTTCACTGGGTTTACAGTCATCCTCTGCATCTTCCCTCCAAGTCCAGCACTGTAGAGACGAATGGTTCAGCAGTGACTCTTGTCTCTGAGTACCCATTATCCATCCTCTCTCTCCGCACTATTAACCAGAACACTGCCAGCCACTAACTTTGGTCTTCAGACTCTCCTACTTTCAGATCGGTTTTGATAAATTCACTTCATTTTTTTTTTTCAGTAGGAATCACAAAAAGGTCCAGGCTGTCATTGGACTCATCGGCTAAGGATGACTTTGAGTTTTCAGTCCTCATGCCTCTACCTCCCAAGTGCTGGGATTACACACCTGCACAGGCATGCCCAGTTTCTGTAGTGCTAGAGATGAAATCCAAGACCTCATGCGTATTAGTTAGACAAGCATTCTACCAATTGAGCTACATCTCCAACCTCCTATCTCTTCAAGTATTATATTTTTCCATGAGGATTAGAAACTTTGACATTTTGTCTCTTTCTGTGACTCCCTGCCTCGTCCCTTGTATAACACACGGTTTAGTTATGTTAATAACTAAAACCATGGTGATTTAAATCCTATATTGAGCCCTGCTACATTAAAATTCTTTAAGCAGTACAACAAGAAACAGTTTCCCTTTCTTCTCCTCCAATATACAGATATATAATTTGCTGCCAGGAAAGGCTTCCCCGGTTATTTTGATTCGTGCCCCAGGGAATTACGAAAGTGAGAAATGCATCAGTTCAGAAGACATCATTCACAACGGGCTCGTGTACACACCAAAGCAAACTCTGAGTGACGACGATGCACACAGCATTTTCCAGGTAATCCCTCCTGAAACGTAGCAGATCTGAGTTCTAAGTCTGTGTTAAGATGCAAAAATCCAATGCTTCTAAGCACCACAACCTAACCCTTCCCTCTCTTTAACAAAATGATAAATAAGAGAAAAGAGTCTCAGAGGAGTGGGTTAATTTGTGTGCAAACACATCTACCAGGATTATTTCTCAGGCATCTTAAATAGCAAGTGGTTATGTGTGTTTGTGTGTGTGTGTGTGTGTGTGTGTGTGTGTGTGTGTGTGTGTTAGAGATTAATATATGTCAATATATAAGTCATTAATATATAAGATAATATATAAGTCATTTTTGGAAGCCATAATATAAGTCATTTGCACAATAAATTCTTTAAATGTTTTAAAGCATCTGTATACACATTGTTGATCATATCCCTCTGGTAACATCCCACACTCTCTATCCTCACAATTTCCATGAGCAGCTTTGTCCCCTAGACTGTTTCACTTCTACTTTAATTAATATTAGCAGGCAAGACTTTATATATCTACATAAAGTCTAGGAACCACAAATGAGAGAAAACATAGAATCACAGAAAATGTGGTAAATTTTATTTCTCATTTCATATTATTATCTCCAGTTACATTTATCTTCCTGCAAATGACATGACTTCATTGTTCTCTATGACTAAAAAAAACTAATATATATATATATATATATATATATATATATATATATATATTTGTTTATATGACATATATATGATACATGGTGTGTGTGTGTGTGTGTGTGTGTGTGTGTGTGTGTTACTTTCCCTATTTATGCCTCTATTTCCAGACAGCTAAGTTGGTTCTGTCAGTTAGCTATTGCAAACAGTGATTCCATAAAAGCTGAAATGCAAGTGACTGTGATGGTCTGACACGCAGTACTTGGGTAAAGAGGTAAAATAGTCATATAGGATATCTGCCTCTTTCTAGGTCTCTGAGAGCCCTCCACATTTCCATAGTGGCTGGACGAGTTTAAGACATTGAGGGGTGTTTATTTGTGACTGACATTTAAAGGGAACTTTAAGAACAGGTGACTTGAGGGTTCAGGTGATCACAGTGTGAGTACTTGAGAGAAGATCTCAATGACAATAAACTGAGAAAGAAAAGAGAGGGAGAAAATCCTCAGAGGGTGAGCTAAGTACAGATACTCGGGGAAGGGGTAACTAACGTAGCCTATGGTTTCAAGAGAAAAGGCAGGGAAAGAACAAACTCTTTCATCATTAAGTACATAAGTTAGGTTAGTTAGTGCATCCATTCATACAAACATATAGATGCAGGTGTTTTGTGAGGAAAAGGAAAGTAACATAAGACAAAAAAAAAGAAAAAGAAAGAAAGGAAGAAAGAAAGAGAGAGACAGAAACAAGGAAGGAAGGAAGGAAGGAAGGAAGGAAGGAAGGAAGGGAGGGAGGGAGGGAGGGAGGGAGGGAGGGAGGGAGGGAGGGAGGAAAGAAGGAAAGAAGGAAAGAAGGAAAGAAGGAAAGAAGGAAAGAAGGAAAGAAGGAAAGAAGGAAAGAAGGAAGGAAAACCATTACAGAAGCAATAGGCACAGGAGACTGTCTTAGGGTTTTACTGCTGTGAACAGACACCATGACCAAGGCAACTCTTATAAAGACATTTAATTGGGGCTGGCTTACAGGTTCAGAAGTTCAGTCCATTATCATCAAGGTGGGTACATGACAGCATCTAGGCAGGCATGGTGCAGGCAGAGGTGAAAGTTCTACATCTTCATCTGAAGGCTGCTAGCAGAATACTGACTTCCAGGCAACTAGCATGAAGGTCTTATAGCCCACACCTACAGTGACACACCTACTCCAACAGAGCCACACCTTCTAAGAGTGCTACTCCATGGGCCGAACATATACAAACCATCACAGAGACAATTATCTTAAAGTGGGGCAGAAGAAATGGACTTGAATCCCATTTCACACTCATTAGCCCCGTGACCTTGACCTTCTGGGACAACACTGTGTGTTATAGGTTTTCCTTATTTGATACAGAATCTTTACCTTGATCCTAGAGACCATGTGTCAAACAGTAATGAAATCGCAGCATGAGCCCAAGAGAAGAATCACAGTCTCACGATTGAACTTTCTAACACCTTTAACATGTAATGTTTTTCCAGTCTATAGGATTAAATATTTTTACCAACTCCAAAATCCACAAGCCACACTTTTGTCCAATGTATCAACACTATCCGCCTATGCAAGGAGGTAAGTGTGTGATTTATTTGTCTTCCAGAATAATAGGAGCAAAAAATAATTGATGCTTCTCTCAGATAGGGTGGGTGTTTAAAGAGCATTTTTATACATACTGAATCGTAGGCTCCTCGCTGCTCCTTTGACAAAGTAGTCCCAAGTCACATCCGCCAAAGATGGGCGTGATTACTGTTTCTCTCTGCATGTCCTCACCCCTCCCAGACTTCTCTCTTCCTCGATTCCCTCTCCTTTCTCCCTTCCCTTGTCAAAATTGGCCTTTTTATCCTATCATCTCATTTCTTCATCTTTCCCCTGTCTTCTGTAGACAGCACATCTAAGTCAGCCATGCCAGCATCTGAGGCTTCCATGAGAGCGAGCACCCCCATCTCAGCGGCTGGGCTTCATGTTGCCTTTCTAAGCTTTTTCCATGTTACACTCACACAGAAGCTACTTGTGAGTCCATTTCTTTGCTCTTCCTGACTCTTGCCTCAAAAGACCTTAATTCTAATTGCCTGGTGTTTTATCCTATAATTACACTTAAAATTTGCTTGACTATGGTAAGCATACTCCTGAAAAAGACTTTTTACTCTAGAGGGGCTTTTCAATAACTTCTGAAGGTGCCTTCCCGTCATAGTGAACACACTTGCACAGTCACTGCCCTGGAATTTCCTCCCCATCTGGATTCCCATCAACCAAGAACCACCTTAAGTTCCACAGGATGAAATATCCTGATCAGGTTACAGCTGATCCCAGCAATGTATAACAGACTTCTTAAACTTGGCACACTCATAACCTCTTTTCAAATGTAACCTTGCCAGGAACCTGTATCACACAGTTACAAATATCAAATGTTCAATGAGAGTAAATCATAAAGAAATTTATTTTAAGACGATTCTTTGGTATGCCTATACATTTGCCATTTACTAAAGACAAAAGTAAATTTGCATACTAATAAGATAAACGTGCTAGTCTATATTTGCATAAAGAATTAAATTTTAGACATATATTGGATACTTGAAGCACCTTCACTGTTTCTCTTTTTTTGGGGGGGGTGGTGGGTGGTTTTTCGAGACAGGGTTTCTCTGTGTAGTCCTGGCTGTCCTGGAACTCACTTTGTAGACCAGGCTGGCCTCGAACTCAGAAATCCACCTGCCTTTACCTCCCAAGTGCTGGGATTAAAGGCGTGCGCCACCACGGCCCGGCAATCCCTTCACTGTTTCTCAATCTTGATTGATAGGTTGACTTTATACTCATCAATTCTGAGAGTGGCACTTCACGTAAATACACAGTAAAAACAGTATATGCATGTTTGTGGCCATTTCAGAAATGAGTGGGCGTTGTATGCCAACACCGTGCTAAAACTCATCAAAGCATATGTTTATCAAACTCAAACGGACAACTCAAATGACAGCCCTTTTTAAACTCAGATATTCTAAATGATACAACCTAAAGATAGACTAGTTTGGTACCTTTGTGATAGAAAGTATTAAAATTCCTGGCAGTTGTAACTAAGCTGTTATGCTTCTATTAGAGCAGAAACCTTTATACATAAGACAAAACGGCTGTAGTTCATAACCCACGACAGCCTGGAATCTGAGTCAGGGTTCAAAGTACACATGTTGCAGGCTGGAGAGATGGCTCAGTGGTTAAGAGCACTGATTGCTTTTCCAAAGCCAGTGGCTCACAACCATCTATAATGGACTCTGATGCCCTCTTCCGGTGTGTCTGAGGACAGCTACAGTGTACTCACATATATAAAATAAATCTTAAAAGAAAGAAAGAAAGAAAGAAAGAAAGAAAGAAAGAAAGAAAGAAAGAAAGAAAAAAGTGCATATGTTGCATGCTTAGGTCCAAGGTCCCAGAGAAATGGGCAATGCAAACCTGAGAACATACAACCATCCAGAAAAACAGTTAGGAGAACAGGGGCTCGTCATTTGTTTTCTTCTCACAGCAATGCCTCAAGCCTTAGCTATGGCTGCAAGCCCAGGAGTCAGCGGCTTCAGATCAAGAGGCCCTGTGATGGGCAGCGCAATGATGATGAGTACCCCGGAAAATGCTCCGGTGGTGGAAGTAAGAGAGACAGTGCGGAAGTACTTCCCGGAGACCTGGATCTGGGACTTGGTGTCGCTGGAGTGAGTTGAGTGTCCCCTGGGATTTAGCCTAGGTGAAGGTGTGAGTCCCACTCTAGGACGTTGGGTCCGGATCCTTTCCGTTCTACAACCTCAGAGCAGAACAATCCTTTTCCCCCTTATGTGGCTCCCAGTCGACAGTAGTAACAGAAAATAGGGAGCTATCTTCTCCCCCAGGGAAAAAGAAAGGAAACAAGGAAAAGAGAGTGGGGGAGGGGGAGAAAGAAAATTTAAAAATGGGAGGGACAGACAGGAAGGGAAGAAGAGGGGAGCAGAGAACTTCCAGAGACCAACAGAAGCATCCGCCCCCTAGATTTAGTCCCGTGTTTTCTGCGCTTGGTTTCTGAGCTATCGCTTTCTGGTTTGTTGTCTGTCTGTCTGTTTGTTTGTTTGTTTGTTTGTTTGTCTTTCCTGTTCTTTTTCCTCCACACCAGCGTATCCGGGGACGGTGAGTTGGCAGTAAAGATCCCCGACACCATCACTGAGTGGAAGACCAGTGCATTCTGCTTGTCTGAAGCTACTGGCCTTGGTCTATCCTCCACCATCTCCCTTCAAGCCTTCCAGCCCTTCTTCCTGGAACTCACTCTCCCCTACTCTGTGGTCCGAGGAGAAGCCTTTACCCTCAAAGCCACCGTGCTCAACTACATGTCTCACTGCATTCGGGTAAGGGCCTTTCTCTGCAAGTGAATCCCACACCTCTCATTACCTAGGAGTCATCAGGCCCCTCCTAATGCTACGTGAGATGCACTTTGACTTTGGAAGGGAGCAAGTACTCAGAGAAAAAGTTCTCTGACGACAGACTTTTTTTTTAATTTGTAAGTATGTGAGAGACAGACTTGAGTCTCACTGCGCACACAGCCCCCCAGGCTGACCTAAAAACTCCCACCTTCCTGCCTCAACTAGCAGTGTGCTAGAATTATAGTGTCACCACGCCCAACTAAACTACTTCATATTTAAAGTCTGTCTAAAGAAACGTCTCTTCCTCCATTGACACAGAGAACTCCTCGGCATTTACACTGTTGCTATAACCCTCAAGCCTCATGTTGCAAACATCTAAACTTCAAAGTATATGCTAGGATGTACCCATTTTGGCACATCTCAGTCTCTGGACTTGTCTGCATTCTCAGCTTCTTGCCCCTCGCCCTGATTCTTTCTGCCTGTCTGGGTTTGGGAACAGATCCGTGTGGACCTAGAGAATTCTCCTGATTTCCTGGCAGCCCCAGTCGGGGACCATGAAAATTCTCATTGCATCTGTGGAAATGAAAGAAAAACCGTGGCCTGGGTTGTGACCCCAAAGTCGCTGGGTGAGTGGCAAAGCTGTTGACTGATTTCATGCTTTGTGTTGCAATGGTTTGCTCTGGCTCTGATCCCAGTGCATGTTTTTCATCCTCTTGAACTTAACTGATCAACCAAGCAGAAAAGTGTACATTGTGTGTGGGAAAAGAGGGGTATAACACTTAACACAGAATAACTGTGTTTTTCCGAATTTTTAAATTCATTTATTTGCTGTACGTGTACCACGAAGCACATGTGGGGGTCAGATGACAACTTGTGGGGAGTTGGTTGTCTGTTTCTACCATGTGGGTCCCAGGGATTAAACCCAGGGTGTCAAGCTTGGCAGCCAGCATCTTCAACAGCTGAGTTAGCTCACTGGCCTGGGCATTACCATTTAAAGCCATCAAAATTTTATCTCCCAGGGGAGGTGAACTTCACAGCTACTGCAGAAGCTTTGCAGTCTCCAGAACTGTGTGGCAATAAGTTGACAGAAGTGCCAACCCTTGGACAGAAGGACACTGTAGTGAAGCCCGTAATAGTCGAGGTGTGTGAGTACTGAGTCTGACATATGACATGTTTATATTCTGGGAGACATTTCTGTATCACATTTCCAAGTTTGTGTATGGGCCTACATATCTCTCTCTCTCTCTCTCTCTCTCTCTCTCTCTCTCTCTCTCTCTCTCTCTTTCTCTCTCTCTCTTTACTAATACTTAAATGTGACTGGTCTGGGTTTTTGTTTTGTTTTGTTTTGTTTTTGTTTTTTACTTTTACATGATGTGTCATTTTTTTCTTGTATGTTACTTGCTTGTCATTTTTACCTTCTGGTTTTTTTTTCTTCCAACACTAAGCCTGAAGGAATCGAGAAGGAGCAAACGTACAACACACTGTTATGCCCACAAGGTGGTAAGTGTGACAAAACAGAATCCTCAGCTTAAGCCACTTAGTAGAATTTCTTTTTCTTTTTCTTTTTTTTTTTTTTTGTTTGTTTTTTTTGTTTGTTTGTTTGTTTTTTGGTTTTTTTTTTTTTTTTGAAATCTGCCTGCCTCTGCCTCCCAAGTGCTGGGATTAAATGTGTGTGCCACCACTGCCCGACTAGTAGAATTTCTAACTGTGGAAAAATCATCTCTGGAATATGGATTACTCTGAAGAAGAAAATAAAACAGAAAGTTGCATGCTCTTTCCACACACACCCAAAGATATCTCATGGAGAGAAGCCCTTTCTGGGTGAAATGAGTCAGGGTGGGCGCATTTCCCCAGGGTAATCAGGATAAGCTCCATCGAGGCTTCTCATTATTGCCATTTTTATTACCATATTTTAAGAATAAAGAAGAGGCATGGTGAAGACATTGCCAGGATGTTCTTCTTAGTGATGAGAACTTAAACCCTTGACTGGGACAGGATTCTTTCTAATACATCATGTCTATAAAACTCCTCAGACTGTTGAGGATGGAAGGATGGGTGTGACATTGGTCTGTCGCACTATTACATTCATAATTTAAATATACCAATACTTGTGCTTTGATTGAGAGTATCTCTAGGGACCTGAGGAACAGGGGCAGAAGAACCCCAGAGGACTGCACACACACGTAATTGGGGGACCCCCCCCCCCTGCAGCACACACACACTGTAATTGTCTAATGTCTTCTTTCATTAGATAATGAGTTACAAGATAATTGGTCACTGGATCTTCCACCCAATGTGGTTGAAGGATCTGCCAGGGCTACACATTCCGTTTTGGGTAAGTCTCTCAGCCCAAGCTGTAGCAGCCGTCCCTCACTGTAATACTATGTGTGACTAATGACATCACTGACCACCGGATGTTAGACTAAGAAAAGGAGCAGCAAGTTCAGGCCTACCCTGTGCATGAATGAGCAGCGGGCTGAACAGATGCTGTACGCAGCAGTGTGCTTTGGTCAACTCTGACAGCTAAGATGGGCTGTGTTCTCATCTTGCAGTAACCCATGGGGTGACAGTGGGTCTGAAAGAATATGGAAACAATAATTCCGTTTTTTTCCAGACATCATGGCCCGTCAGAAAAGATGTCACCTCTCAGCATTCAGTTTCTTTCCTGCTGTCTGTGTGTCCTGGAGCCATCTGTTTTTATCATTTTTTATATAACTTTTTTTGTCTTTCCTTCTATTAATAGCATAGTCCCTTGGCTATATTTTCCTACTACAAGACAAGCCATCTCTATCTCTCTATATATTTCTCTATATTCCTCAGGTGATATACTAGGCTCTGCACTCCAAAACCTCCAGAATCTTCTCCAGATGCCCTATGGCTGTGGGGAACAAAACATGGTCCTTTTTGTCCCTAACATCTATGTTCTGAACTATCTGAATGAGACACAACAGCTGACAGAGGCGATCAAGTCCAAAGCCATTAGCTACCTCACCAGTGGTAAGCAACTTTACCAACACATCTAAATGCCTTCTGTTCGGTTACGCTTTTGGTCATTATTGTTGGTGTGATTTCCAATCAAATGCCCCTCTTGAGAATAAGGATTCTCAATAGTGTCGATTACCTTAGAAGCATGTGATTAGAACATCTTTACTCAATGGCTCTTTCATAGAGTTAAGATAAACAAATAGTAATTGCCTAATGTCACTCTACTTTGTAAATGACTGGCATTCCCTCTCCAGGGTATCAGAGGCAGCTGAACTATCAGCACAGCGATGGCTCGTACAGCACATTCGGGGACCGTGGTGGTAGGAACAGTCACGGAAATACTTGGTAAGATGAAATATTCTCTTCCTGCTCTGCTGATCTGAGGTCACTTCAGGAGTCTAGAAATAGCTGTTCTCTTGCACCTGGAATTCTTTTCTAGAAGATTTACTTATTATTAAAACCTTAAATGTCAACCCTACTGATCCCTAAAAACCTGCCTGCTCCACCAGCACAGCTATTAACAGTGAAATCAAAGAGACAGAGGTGTGAGGTGGGAAGTGCAGTTGTCCACAGTGATGGGGAAGGGTTCCCACTGCCCTTTGGAGAAGGCAGTTTTGATGGGAGGGTGCTATAACAGTTCAAAAAATATATCTATTTTAGAAGACCAAAGGAGTGACACTATCAACTAACACCCCCAAAATGAGTCCCACTGAACCATGAAGATCAGTGTCCACAGACAACACATAGTGAGCTTTAAGAGTAACATTGTCCTGCTGTCTTTTTCTCTTTTTCTGCCGGACAGGCTCACTGCATTTGTGCTTAAGGCCTTTGTTCAAGCTCAGTCATACATCTTTATAGAGAAGACACACATCACAAATGCTTTCAACTGGCTCTCGATGAAACAAAAGGAGAACGGTTGTTTCCAGCAGTCTGGATACCTGCTCCACAATGCGATGAAGGTGAGGCTCTGCTTCCCCACTAGAGTCTCAAGGTTGTGATATTTAGGAAGGGAGGCTTCTGTAAGAGTTCTCTGGTCCTTCGGGCTGGAGAGATGAGTCCTCAGTTAACAGTGGTTACTGCTATTGCAGAGGACCTGTTTGGTTCCCAGCATCCTTCTCAAGCCTTTCACAACTACCTGTTAACAACAGCTCCAGATGACCCACTGCCCCCCCTCTTCTGGCATCAGTGGGTACTGCATGCATGCACAAACCCACACATAGATACACACATATACACATGATTTTAAAATCTTAAAAAGAAAAAGAGAAGAGTCTTCCAGTCCTAATGACATAACCCAGAGGGTCTAATGCTTTTAAAACAGACTTAGCAGACTCTAACTAACAAATACTGAGGTGTGTGAGAGTTCTCCCTCCATTCCTTCCAGGGCGGTGTGGATGATGAAGTGACTCTCTCAGCCTACATCACCATCACTCTGCTGGAGATGCACCTGCCTGTCACTGTATGTATATGCCCATCCCTATACCTCCTTCACAAATGTAAGAAATAAGAAAAAAAGAAATCACAGAACCATAACCCCCTGAGGAAAACTCCAGTTTTGATGGTCTTCAATCTTGGTATATTTCACTGCGACAGGGTTGAGCAAGTCCTTTTAAGAAGATTTAGAGGAAACTCCTCCCTGGTTGTAACAGAGTGGCTCTCGACCTGGGGTTAGCCTGGTGGGTAGCTCCTTAGCCTGGTCCTGTAATTCTGAACTTGCCTTTCATCTTCTCTTACAGCACAGTGTTGTTCGCAATGCTCTATTTTGCCTGGAAACGGCTTGGGCGTCCATCTCACAGAGCCAAGAAAGTCATGTCTATACTAAGGCATTGCTCGCCTATGCCTTTGCCCTGGCAGGAAACAAAGCCAAGCGAAGCGAGCTGCTTGAATCTCTAAACAAAGACGCTGTGAAGGAAGGTAGGCTCTTCCGCTGCAGAGTATACTTAACAAGACATCGCCAGTGATACAAAGGCAGAGTCCCTCTTGTCCAACCTTTACCAGAAGGAGAACATGAGAAACTGTCATTGACCCAACACCTGAGTGACAGGAACCAGTTTATTGACACACACACTACTAATTTTATATAATCGGTATTTACATAATCAGCTGGTGCTACACAAGTATATAAGAGACGCAAACACTCCCCCTGTGATCATCTGGGCATTTGGTGTATGCCCTTGCTAAAGACCTGCTCAAGGCCAGGCAAAGTGGCTCACAGCTTTAATCCCAGCCTTAAAAAGCAGAGACAGGTGGATCTCTGAGTTCAAGTTCAAGGCCAGAATGGGTCTAGATAGTGAGAACATGTCTCAAAACAAAAAAAAAAAAAAAAAAAAAAAAAAAAAGGGGGGGGTGCTTGTGACTGTGGAAAACATTTGTGAATTTCATCTGTGCCCATTCATTAGCTGAGCTAATTGTCATTCATAGGCTAGCTTTTAAAACCTGTTTTAAGCTTAAAATCCCATCCTTTCTGTTTGAAAGAGGATTCGATGCACTGGGAACGTCCTGGTTCTGGGAATGTTCAGGCCAGGAGGTCTGTAACCTTACCCTATAAACCACGGGCCCCTTCTGCTGAAGTGGAGATGACGTCTTACGTGCTTCTTGCCTATCTTGCCTCTGAGTCTTCCCGGCCTACACGGGACCTGTCTTCATCAGACCTGTCTACAGCATCCAAGATTGTGAACTGGATCAGCAAGCAGCAAAACTCCAATGGGGGCTTCTCCTCCACTCAGGTCTGTGGAGAGACCCTACGAGGGAAAGAGAAATCAATGAATCTATACATAAACACAGACATACTCTGGGAACTAAATAGCTGGATCATCAATACTTCTAACTTACATTTTCTCCATCCCTCCATCACCAAGTCCCACCTAGTTCACATGGGGAGCACTACTCGGTCCTCCTTACCCTCCCCTTACCTTCTCCTCACATGGGTCCTCAACATCACCATGGGTCAGTTTTTATTTACTGTTTTTATTTAAAAAACAAAAAAATCCCTACTACCTCCATAAGAAAAAAAGTAACTTTATTTTCATCCACAAACTAAAATTCTCCAATATTCTACCTAAGCTATTTCCTGTCCAGAGTAGTTTATGCTGTTTCTGAAAAGGGCTTACTGCCATTTCTGGGACCATTTGAAACATCCTCCAAAATGTTCCTTTCCTTCTACATAAATATGTTTTATTATTCAAGAATTATCTTATTTCTCATCTTTAGTCTCCTTTTTCTCTTAGCCTACATCCTCTTCCCCATTTCTAACTTGCAACAAATATTGCATCACAGATTTATAAATTACTGGGGTCATATGTTCAGTTCATATTTCTGTATATATTGTAATTTGTGTAAATGATAAAACTTATTCCTCCCGAAGTAGCTAGATTGGGTCCCCATTAGTACACAGGACTGAATGCTGAAGGGAAGTAGTGCTAACACTGTACATTCAGTGTGGCTTTGCTGTTGCTGCTTTCGCTGCAATTTCTGTATCTTTCGTTTTTCTCAGGACACAGTGGTGGCTCTTCAAGCCCTCTCCAAATATGGAGCTGCCACTTTTACGAAAAGTAAGAAAGAAGTGAAGGTCACCATCGTCGAGTCTCCAGGGACCTTCTCTCATACTCTCCATGTTAATGATGGCAATCGCCTGCTGCTGCAGGAAGTCAAGCTGCCAAATCTGCCCGGAAATTACATCACCAAAGGGTCCGGCTCAGGATGTGTGTACCTCCAGGTGAGGCTTCCAGGGCCCAAGAGAATGGGCATGTGGGAGAGGATATGTGGATGAATACACTTCATTGCACAGCCAAAACGCAAGTCTGTGCTAAGGGAATAGTTGAGTTACTTAAAAGAGGCTGCGAGGTATTCCGGCACTGGGATAAAGAATTTTGCTGTTGTTGTTTTCAGACATCTCTAAAGTACAACATCCTCCCAGAGACAGAAGGAGAAGCACCCTTCATTCTGCAGGTCAACACTCTCCCCTTAAACCTTAATAAGGCAGAAGATCACAGAACATTCCAGATTCACATCAATGTAAGGTAAATCCTAAATTACAACCAGTCCACTTGTAGAACACATTTAAAAAAATGGGTTAGCTTCTGTGGAAGAAATTCATTGTACAAAGTTATGCTTTTTAAAGTGTGTTAACTTCTGTGAAAGAAACACACTGTGCAAAGTTTTTTTAAAAATGGGCTCTTGTATTTGTTTTTTTGATGTTGTTTTGGTTTTTTTGGTTTTTTGGTTGGTTTTTTTGTTTTGTTTTGTTTGGTTGGTTTTTTGAGACAGGGTTTCTCTGTGTAGTCCTGGCTGTCCTGGAACTCACTCTGTAGACCAGGCTGGCCTCAAACTCAGAAATCCGCCTGCCTCTGCCTCCCAAGTGCTGGGATTAAAGGCGTGCGCCACCACTGCCCGGCGCTCTTGTATTTGTTAACAAGTACATTTTCTTAACTCTTACTGAAAGGCCTTAGCATTGAGAATATATCTCAGGAATACACACATATATATACATAAACATTCACCTACACACACACAAGTGTGTGTGTGTGTTCTATCTGAAGAGAGAAAAATGGTGAGATTTCCAAACAACTACACAGATATAATAGAAAGAAGCCGAGTGGTGAAGTTTAGACTTCTGGCTTCAGTGAGTCCTGGGGATGCTGTAAGGACTGATCTCTGTGTGTTATCTACACAGCTACACTGGAGAACGACCCAGCTCCAACATGGTCATTGTTGATGTGAAGATGGTATCAGGCTTCATACCTGTGAAGCCATCTGTGAAAAAGGTAAAGCCTGGGCCACCAGTAGAAGAGGTCTAACACTAAACCATTGATGAAAAGGGAAAACCTTAAACCATTGGTGGGAATGCCGTACTATTTGTCTATTTAATTTTATTGATGTAGTTTTCACAGAGCTTACTCCGCAAACCTGCCTCTCCAGAGTGTAGTTCATTAGCTACTGTTTGTACTCGTTAGGGTGTCTAATTTCTAGCTTCACACCCAATGTACTAGCAAACCATTGGCTATGGGGTATGTGGACACACTTTCGAAAACATGTATACACACACACATATGAATCTCCTTATACATCCCTAGTGTATGTATATATCACATATATGTATCTACACACATACATATGAATAGGAAGCATTCAATAAGTATCATCATTATGACTAGTATTCCTAAAGAAAAAAATCACCAGTTTATATTCTCCATAGAAGCCTTTTATATTGATAAATACCTGCAGACTGCTCCTACCATAAATGTCCCTCACTCCATCAACAGCTCCAAGACCATCCTAACATTCAGAGGACTGAAACGAACACCAACCATGTTCTAGCCTACATTGAAAAGGTAAGACGTTGTGACTCTGTGGGCCCTGTGAGAAGTGAGGGAGAGTCTAACAAGACCATCAAGAGCCAGGTGATGGTGGCACATGCCTATAATCCCAGTGTTTGGGAGGCAGTGGCAGGAGGATCCCTGTGAGTTCCAAGCTAGCCTTGTCTACAGAGTGAGCTCCAGGACAGCCAGGGTCACATAGGGAAAACCAACAATAACAATAAAAGCCCATTAAGAATTCAGAGTCAGTCTTGCTACGCACTACTTCTTTATCATACACATGCACACGCACACGCATGCACGTAGCTATGTTATACAGATCAAAACATGTCCTGTTCTCTTCCAGGCTGTGAAGTGGGAGACAGCACACTCATACATCTTGGTATATCTTAAGAATACAAGGGGATGACTAATGACTAAATTAACCATTGATCCCAATTCTGTCCTCTCACCTCTTCAGCTAACCAATCAAACCCTGGGTTTCTCCTTCATGGTGGAACAAGACATTCCCGTTAAGAACCTAAAACCAGCCCCAGTAAAAGTCTACGATTATTATGAAACAGGTGAGTGGAATCCAGACATGACACGCCGAGCTTTGATAGGAGACAGTGCCTAGTTTAATAAAAGGTTACCTTAAACAAAACACCAAAACATTTCACTGGAAAAAAGTGAGATTGTGGTCACTTATAATTGTGTTTTTGTATATTGACCTATTGGGTGCACCTTAAACAAGCCTTAGAGCCATTCTGATGAAGACATCATGAAAAATTTAGTCATAAAATTTCTAAATTTTCCCTTTAAATTCAAAAATCCCCTTTAAAATTGCTTGCTCAGAGCTAGATTTTTCTAGAAAGGTAGAATAGCAATATTTTTTAAAATCACATCTTGCTACCTATGTGTGACATAAAACCTTGATTTATTTGATCTATTTTCTATGTGCTATAGATAATCCACCACCCCACCCCCCAAGAGTTTCTTCCATTTGGTCCCAACTCTGAACTTGATTATACTATGCTTGGTTATACCAGTGTTGATGATGTCTCCTCCTTAACTGAGCACACACAGGGAACACGTGGTCAGAGCGAGGCTGGAGTCTGCCCCTCAGTTCTGCTCCT
The DNA here is from genome assembly GCF_011762505.2 of Arvicanthis niloticus. Lineage (NCBI taxonomy): Eukaryota > Metazoa > Chordata > Mammalia > Rodentia > Muridae > Arvicanthis > Arvicanthis niloticus. The sequence goes on along the minus strand of NC_047666.1, from coordinate 65,885,724 downwards.
TAGCCCTGGGTCTCTTAGGCTCCACCCCCAATCAAAATAACTTAGTTTAGCCTGTATTTTCATGAATTCTATAGCTACAATTTATGCCTTCTTTCTTCACTTGTATGGGTTTCCCCACAACTAACCACTTTCTGCCCAATAATTTCTGTGTTCTAGATGAATTCGCCATTGAAGAATACAGTGCCCCTTTCAGTGATGGTACAGTACACTCAAATCTTATGCCAACTTAAAGAAGGCAAATGAGCACCTGCTTGAGTGTTTATGCTAGGCTGTTTTGGGGTTTTTGGTTTTTTTTTTTTTTTTTTTTTTTTGAGTGTAACATTTTGTATTATTAACTGGGCTGTATCAGATACATTGTAGAATTTCTTAATAGAAAAAATACTAGTGAAATATAATTACTAGTACCGAAGTGATCTGTGTTTATCTAAATTTTTTAATTTGAGAGATGTATTTGAGAGAGAATGTGAAGTTGGGTAGAGAGGAAGGTAGAAAGGACCTGGGAAGAGTTGAATAGGAGAAAGAATATGGCCAAAATACATAAAATTCTTCAAATGAAGAAATAAATACATATATATTATATGTTATATAATATATAATATTATGTTATGTTATAATATTATAATAATATATAATTATATATATATATAATTCATGAGATGTAAAAATTAAACCATCTAGTGTTTACATTATACCATTATACACACACACACTTTTTTTTTTTTTTTTTTTTTTTTTTGGTTTTTCAAGACAGGGTTTCTCTGTGTAGTCCTGGCTGTCCTGGAACTCACTCTGTAGACCAGGCTGTCCTCGAACTCAGAAATCTGCCTCTGCCTCCCAAGTGCTGGGATTAAATGCATGTGCCACCACCGCCCAGCAAGGAATTTCTTGTATATGAGATTTCCCCTGCTGTGCCACATGGGTAATTGCAGTGACGTTGAATTTACCAATGTACATTTAAAAGTATCTTAGAAAAATGTGTGCCGGGCAGTGGTGGTGCACGCCTTTAATCCCAGCACTTGGGAGGCAGAGGCAGATTTCTGAGTTCAAGGCCAGCCTGGTCTACAGAGTGAGTTCCAGGACAGCCAAGACTACACAGAGAAACCCTGTCTCGAAAAAAAAAAACAAAAAAAATCCTTTAGGTTGATTGCAGGATCACTCTTGCACAACAAATCATTTTCTACAATACTTTGGTTCTCATTTTTAAACTTTGAAGAAGACCTGAGAACTGTTTCGTTGTTGAAGACAATTAAAGATTTATAATTGAATATTAAAATTAGTTCTCTCGGTAGGTGTGCAACTTTCCTTGATGTCTTCTAACTATTCTTCTCTTTAGGCTCTGAACAAGGAAATGCTTAAAAATAGGAACCTATAGACTTCCCCAGAAGTACTCTTCCACACATGAAGAACCAAGACCCGTCAGAAGAAAGGCAGCGAGATAACTGGGAGGGAGTTAAAAACCCATACAATTTATACGTTGAATAAAGCTATGACATTTACAACTGTCTTCATTTTGTGTTTTTATCTTTACGTTTATTTTCTTAAATAAGGGTTTTATTCTCTGTGGCACTTTTAACAATAAGTAAGTTACAAAAAGAGAAACAATAGGAAATACTACAAAGGAAAAATTTTTTTAAAAAGTGTTTGTTAGCTTAGCCCACAAGGACATGGGAAAAGCAAACCTCTGTTTTCTAACATTGGAAAATGGGTCAAATGCTCATCAATAAGGCCAATAATGGTCACATACATACATATATACATATATATCAGAGTATATGTGTGTATATATATATATATCTCAGAGTGGCATATACATATCAGAGTACTATTGCACAATATTAGATGGTGCAAACAATCAATAAACTCACCTGCCTACAGGTGGTTTTCAGTAAACTAAAAGAGCTCCAGATAAAGAGATAGTATCAGAAGTGAGGGTGACCAGGTTGTTTATTTTTTTCTTTCTTTTCCAGTTTATCCTTAAAACTGTTTCTAACTTAAATATATAATTTCATTTGATGTATCTCATGGGGACACTTAAAATGCTGACAAACAAAACAACCAACAAAACTGTGGTGGTTTGAATATACTTGGCCCGGAGAGTGGTGCTACTTGGAGGTGTGGTCTTCTTGAAGTAGGTGTGGCCTTGGAGTAGGTGTGTCGCTGTGGGTGTGGGCTTTAAGACCCTCATGCTAGCTGCCTAGAAGCCAGTCTTCTCCTAGCTGCCTTCAGATGAAGATGTAGAAATCTCAGCTCCTTCAGCACTATGCCTGCCTGGATGCTGCCATGTTCCCACCTTGAGGGTAATGGACTGAACCTCTGAACTGTAAGCCAGCCCCAATTAAATGTTTTCCTTATAAGACTTGCCTTGGTCGTGGTGTCTGCTCACAGCAGTGAAACCCTAAGGCAAGAACTTTATTTTATTTGCATATTTTTATGCTTAATGTGCTCCCAGAAGGTTTTGTTGCTTTGGTTGCTTCTAGAATATCTTGTCTTCTGAGCAGCCTCGTCCTCTGGCTTTGGGACAGCTTGTTTGATTTCAGTGTGGATTGTCTCCCTGTGGAGGAGCAGGTGGAGCCCACTCGTGGGCTCATGACCATCCTGGATGCTTTGTTCAGCTGATGAGAGAACCTACACTTAAACTCTCGGGCTGAACTTTTGGTTCTCTTTGTCTCATTAATGTTCACTCCCAGAAGTCACTGCCTACCTCTCAGGAAAGCTCATCACAACTACTCAGCCTGAGGCATGGACGGATACTTATTTCCAAAGAAAGCCACACGGGTGGGTCACGAAGTCCCACGGATAGACAGCAGGAACATGCAGAGGCATTTCCGAGGGTGTCTGCTCATCCTCTGATATGCCGCAGAGTCAACGTCAGATGAGTAGCATAGCAGTCACTCAAGATTCGTGAGCTCTGCCCGAGGATGGAAACCAAGGCATGGAAGACTCTAAATGCATTTTAAACTCTGGTATGTAGATCCTGTGCTTCCTTCACAATTCGGCAGGGCACCAAGCATGAACCATAGATGTACACATTGATTCAGGAAATATCTGATGAAGCCATCTGTCCAGGCATCAAATAACCAGCCTTTGGTGGTGCCCTGCTGTCATCTAACCCAGCCTAGTCCAGAATGCAAGATGGGTTTGGCTTCTCCCTTTTGATCACATCTGTACTGTAACCACATGTGAAGCCTGCTTGGGTGCATCAACTCAGGTCGTACACAGCTCAGTCACATCAATTTGCCCAATACTGAGCTTCTCATTAAGAGACATTTCTGAAGAGTTTCACAATTGCAGTGTTTTGGTAAAGGAATCTGGGCGGTGCTCTCAGGCTCCACACAGTGACTGGAAACAGAGGAACTGTAGCCAGGCCTCAGGTGGAAAGTGGGTCCTGCTTTAGCCTGGCGTGCTTTGCCATCATGAGGATCCTGTTAGCAGCAGAGTGGAACACTCAGATGACAACTGACAGGGAGGGGAGTGTGGCAACGAAAGGCCAGAGCCTGCAGAGCCCACCTTTCTCCACTTGGAGGAGCCTGAGGAAGGAGCAGTGTGTACAGAAACCAGGAGAGGGACTGTGGACTGTATCCTAGCATCTTGGCATGGATGAGGGGCACAGGTACTGGCTTCAAATGTCAGGAATCGGAATCGTGTACACCTGAGAACTAAGAAGAAATGAATCCAGCTGTGGTCTGGGGAGAGATTCAGATGTCTGTGTCAGGCCCTCCACTCTTCATGGTCTTCAGAAGCCAAGCTGAGTCCTAGGCACATGCTGGCCTCCAAGAATGCCTTTTTGTGACAGTGATCACCTGCCACCTTCTATCTCTAACTGAAGGTACAGAGTGTGGTACTGCAAAGCCCCAGATCCTCCGTGTTCACTAACATGTCACCTTTTCCATGCCGTTCAATGTCTGAAAACGAACTGATTCAGTGGAGTCCCCTACAGGGAGGGGACCACAGAGGAAACCTGTTCAAATGCCCCACAGTACTTGTCTGAGGCAATATAAAGAAGGCAAGCACTGAAAAGGAAGATAAGTCTTGCCTTCAAATCCCAGGCAGCTGTGTGACAAGGCTGGGAGGATGTCTCCATCATGGATCCATATTGGACTATGCCATCTTTGAGATCCCACTGGGAGGCCTAGGGGGATCCAGGCCAATCTCATCCTGGCTCTGTTTACACAGCTGCCTTCTTCTGAAGCTCTCTCCTGCTCAGCTGTGAGGCCTGGTAAATCAGAGACAGTCTCTCTGACAAAAACAAGCCCAATAGTTCAACAGCTACTAGGGGCCTGCTCTGTCCAGTGGGTAGAGAAAGCGTGTCTAAAGAAGGAGGAGCAAGGTTGGGGGGGGGGGATGGGAAGAGGACATGGTCAGCAGCACTTCCTGCTGGATGAGTGACCCCTGCCCTTGGCACGCGTTGCTGCATCCAGTGACAAAGACTCTTCTGTCCTGCAGTTGCATCCACGGTGAGACAACTAGGCTCTGCCACTGAGTTTTAATTTAAAGGGATGATGGGATCAAAGGTGCCTGTCATGCAAATGTCAGAAACACAGCAAGAGTCTGCTCCTCCCAGCATTGTCCAGTGCTAACCCTCATGGGCATTGGTCCGCTGTGGCCCACTGGAAGCTTTGCCATCCCTGGAGCCTTGCAGGCCTGTAGATAAGACGGAGGATAAAACTTTGAGGAGACCCTTCCTCACACCATGTTCCCGTCGTTTGTCTGTCTGCTGGGGGCTTGGGGGTAGTTGAAGGAAACGGAAGTCAAGAAACATTCTCCTAGGTGCACCCCTGCTGTGGGCCTTTGCCTGTCGTCCAATGCGGGTTGCCAGCAGAGGGGGTAAGAGCCATTCTGTTTTCGTGTCCCTGACTCCCGCCCCCTCTACCAAGAGGAAATCAGCCGCAAGGGGGAGCTAGAGGGAGACTGACGTCCTCAGCACAGAGTCTCTGCCGGAGATTCAAATCAGTAAAAACAGGGCTCTGAAAAACATTTATAGACCAGACTCTCCTTCCCTGACTTCTCTGCCCGGAGCTGATCTTCATTTCACTGACTGTCTAGAAGTTCAGAGAGGTCGACATAAAATCCGCACTGGAGTCTTTGAGCTCTTTTTCCTTAAAACATCTTTTCCTTTTGTAATTACCTCCCTCTCCGGTCCCCTTAACTCACTTTCTCTTTAAGGAAGAGAGAGCCTTGCCGGGCGGGCGGTGGTGGCGCACGCCTTTAATCCCAGCGCTTGGGAGGCAGAGGCAGGCAGATTTCTGAGTTCGAGGCCAGCCTGGTCTACAGAGTGAGTTCCAGGACAGCCAGGACTATACAGAGAAACCCTGTCTCCAAAAAACAAAACAAAAAACAAAAAAAAAAGGAAGAGAGAAAAAGAGTGAGAGGGGGTCGGGAGCTCTGCTCGGGAGCAGGAGGGAAACCTACTCTCTGGGATTCGTTGAAGCTATGGATGAGGAGGGAGGTTTCATTTGATAGCTGTAGCTGAACTTGGGGTGTCAGGGCATTCCTCAAAATCTTCTCTCTGTGTTCACATGTTTGCTTAAAATGTCTTTGTCAGAACTAAAAAGCAATAACCCAGGTTATCAGGACCTGGAGAAGTATTATTGTCTTGTTGAGGTACCATTGATACAAGCTACAACTTCAAATAAAATCTCCAGTGAAAGATATTTACAGCATAAGACAAGATGTCTTTTGCTGTACCCAGTCCCTCATCTGCCTGCTCTAAACCCTCTTACCTACACTGAGAATCATGTTAGTGTGTGGCTGCTTCCATTACATGCTGGGGGCGGGGGAGAAGGCGAGGGACGCTGACAGCGTGCAAAGGAAGGGACAGTCACTGAAGACTGTGCCTCTCACCTGAGACAGGGGACAGTGGAGACCCAGAGTCAAGGAGAGATTCTCAGACACTGGCTTGGAGAAAGACACCCCCTTTCCCCACCCCAGAAATCACTACTCAGCCACCTCCTGCTTCCTCTGGGTGAAGACCTTGGGAATTCCTGTCACCCTGAAGCCTCAAGTGGAGTCACCCGAGGCCAGTGAGACTGACAACCTAGGCCCCTCAACTGTCCACGTTCCTCTGGTCAATTACACAGTTTTGTATCTGACTTTGTGTTTATTGGTTTTATTTGTTTGTTTTTGTATTCTTTATTTTAAACAGGATCCCCCAAATTGAGTAAACATCACTACCTCAAAGCATTACTGTTTAGCTTTGGGGTGGGAAAGGAAAAGAGTTTCAACAGATTTATTAACAGCAGCAACAGGGGATCAGGCAGTGCAGCAGGGTACTGAGGTAACACAAAACAAGCAGAGCAGGGTGTCTGCCGTTTAAGGTTTCAAACAGAAGGGAAGGGAAGCAGGCTTAGTTAATATGTGACCTACGATGCATGACCAAGCTAGGGGAATAGGTCATTGGGTTAGATGACAGGGGTCAATCTAGCTGGGTAAGGGAATGGGGCCTAGTTAATGTGTGAGCCATAAACAGTAGGCAGGCTGCCACTGACCCCTGAGAGCAGGGGCGGTGGTTGCTCTCTTGTAACTTTCTCTGCTTACGACCTAGTAAACTGGAGGACGTGGGGTCTCTAACATTTTCAGATGTGAAAAAGATAAATTATTTTATAGAAGCGGTGAGATACCAAAGATCAGTAAGCATCCAAGTCAGAAAGCAGTCAACTTCCAGCTGAATCCAGCTGGATCGGGTTAGAAGGTCTTGTTCGGCAGTGGGTAATCAGGAGAAGGCCTTTGGGTCAGAGACTGGTATTTGAATTCACATACCAGGAGGACATTGTCAACTTGTGAAGAAACCATTTGGAGCTGGATTTGTTGAATTCTGGAGGAAATGAACGAGGATAGTTACAGGAATTACCAACTAAACGGGCAAGTCAAAGGAAGGCGTGTCCACAACGCTCGAGTTTTTACACAACTTCCAAAAAGACATTTGTTACTCTGTTGGACTTTCTCTGATTTGTTCAAAGGAACAAGTCAGGTTGTTTCTGAGATCGGTAAGAGGAGTTCTCGAGGTGGTTTTTTTTTGGGGGGGGGGGTGTTCATGATTGTCTGAAAGGTTGATCTCAATCAAAAACAAAGCAGCTTTTGAGCTCTCACGGGGAAATCAGATTAGCAGGGATTAGCAACTGGAGTCTTGAGTGACAGATACCAACAGGCAGAGGACCAGAAAAACTAGTTTCCTGCACTCCTCTCTTAGGAGTTTGTCAAAGCCCAATCTCATTGTATTTTCCAGAGGTTACTGAAAACAAGCTCTGACTTAGATTTGAACCCGAAGCCTCCAGCCTCCTGAGATAGCAAGCATGGCACATCACTCCCACCTTGCGGTTCTGGCTCCCAAAGGTATAATCTGCACACACGTGATCAATGTGGCATCTGATCTGAGTGATAGCTAATCTTCATAATCAGTTTAACTGAATTTAGAGTCACCCAAGAGATACACTTGGGGGTGGGGGTGAGAGAATTCCAGTAAGAAAATAACTGAGGAGGGAGGACCCACTCCAAATGTATACTGCTCTATACCATAAGCCACAGACTGAATAATGAAAGGGAAAGAAAAAAGCTATTTGTATCTTGTTTTGTAGTATTTGGTTGTTGTCTCTTGGAAGGCTGCTCCTTTCTGAAGGGAAATGTAAGACTCTTGTGAGCCTTGGCTTACCGGGAACCCCCTATGTGAACCACGTGGAGCCAGGAATCCATGCAAAAAGCAAGAGGAGTTTATTGTTCCAATGTGTTGGGGTCGCCCTACACAGAAGGAGAGGTGGGCAACCCCAGGCAGATCATTTGGCCAGTTTTTATAGTTTTTAGGGCAGCATCCATTAGGCACAATGTGATTGGCAGAACAGTGTGACTTTTTAAACTGATTGGTCTTTAGGAAATAAGGTGGACTTCCCTTGTCTGTAGGTGGCTAAAGGTCCTTCCTGCAGAATGTGTCCCCACCCAAAGGTTGGTCCCACCCCACCCCCAGTCTGAGGAATGTTAATTAGCCTCTCCTTTCCAGAGAGGCAAGTGTCCCATGACCTTTCCAAAGTTCCTGAGCTGACCTCTTCAGAAAGAGAAGGGGAGTGGATCTGGGGGAGGGGGAAAGGTGGTTGGGAGCTTGGAGGAGTGGAGGAAAGAAAACTGTGGTCGGGATGTATTGTATGAGAGAAGAATCTATGGGGGGGGGGAGGAAACTGTAAATATTTTCATGTGATACTTGCTGTGGAATGGACAACTGATGGGTGAGTGGGCCATCTGTATCTAACAGTTACGCTGTGACTGTAGCAACTCTCAGTATAACAGCAAGGAAAAAAAAGCTTTATAAACAAAATCTGGATATTTTGAGCCTCTTAAAAAATGTCAAAGGTCAGTTGAATACAAGCACTCATCTCTGTCTGTTTTCTGGTCCCAGCCACACAGCTGCCTCTAGGAATTCCCCACTGCCATAGCCACCATGATGCCCTGCATCCTTTCACATCATGAGCCAAGATGGACCTCTCCTCTACTTTATCAAAGCCAAAAAAAAAAAAAAGAAAGAAAGAAAGAAAGAAAGAAAGAAAGAAAGAAAGAAAGAAACTCTTTGGGAGACAAAAAATAATGTATCTGAGGAAACATCCCATGTGGGTTTGTGGATAGAATGCCATTGGGTTAAAAAAAAATTCATTCCAAACTATTACCTTGGAAAACATGCCTATTTGCAGCTGCTCTCACAGAACTGAGATATAACTCACACCCAACTCAGCAGAGCACTTTGCATGCAGATCTAAGTATGTATAGCCTGCTAAATGCTAGACAGAGACACGGGAAAGACAAGGCACATCTGGAGCCGAAGAGCCTGGAGTAAGAACAATCACCAGGGTGCAGCCTGTCCTGCCTCTTGGGATCACAAGGACTGAGGTGCTGCTGACCACCAGGAAACCCTCCGTGTCTTGTCCAGAGCTTCTTTTGAACAACCCTCCACTTAGCTCAACCAGCACAGGGTTGAACATTAAGCAACACCCCAAACTAAGGGACCAGGCATACAAGCACTGAAGACCAGGGCCCTGACCACTACCTCTGAAGAGTCCAGATCTAGGAGATGAACACACTCTAGAAGTGTGTTCTACCTCAATAATGAGAAGCATCTCGTGCGTGATTTTCCAGCCTGGGGCCTGTGCTGGTGCTGTAAACACATGAGAAACAGAGGACTTGGTGACTGTGGGGATGGCAGCCTTATTGACAGCAACCAGGGATCTGCAGGGACCGGTAAGAATCTGCATCAGTCCTTTCCTCCCGAGTCACTCACCTTTCTCTGAGTCCATAGTCATGGTTTGGAGTTTTCCAGGGCACGGAGTTTTTCTGATCTCTCTTGTAATTTTTTCTTCTTCGTACAGATGGGAAATGAGGGAGCCATGCTGAAACTCCAAGTAATTAGGGGAGTCTGGGTGAACCCCTGGAGCCTAGAGATGGTGTCAGTGAGGCTCAATGGGAACACAGAAAGACAGCAATCCCTCCTCCAGCCACACCATCTCAGGCATCTGACCAGCTCGTCTTGCTGCTGCTACCGCTGATTTTCACCCTATATAGGGACAGTGGCCTCCTCTCTCTCTCTCTCTCTCTCTCTCTCTCTCTCTCTCTCTCTCTCTCAGGACATGTAAAGGCAACACCCTGAGGGCCTGAATTCAGGGGTGGGACAAGTCACAAGGATTCTCAGATTTTAATTTTTGAAGTGAGAGGTGGGTTGTTGGCGATGTCACCTCTATGGTGACTTGCTTCAGTATGTTCATGACTCCTTCTGTATGTAGCATGAGCTGTCTTGTGTGAGTCTGAGAAGCACAAAACATGTCACAAAATATGTCCAGGTCACTCCCTTGTCACCCCAGGAAGCCCCAAATTCCCCGCTTTTAGCATCAATGTCTGAAGGAATCTGTGTGTTCACAAGCAGACATGAAGAACTAGTGAGACCAACACACCTCTGCCCTTCAGCACCCCATTCCTGTGATCTCTGGGATCCCTTCCACAACCAGCCTGCCTATTCCAGCACAGACACAGCAGGGATGTGTGTCTCCATGCCAAATCAACTTCATGGTGCCCTTAGCTGCAGGTCTTTTCTTACTAAAAATAAGAATCTGAATATGGGGAGGAGGGGAAGAATCTGAATATAAACTCATTTTTCCAAACTCTTGACCTGGGAGATTGATGGGTTAATTAAAGGAGAAACTTCCTAAAGTGTGGTGGGAGAAGTAAACAGACCATTAAGAATCTTCGAGAGCCTGAGGTGAGTCTGAGAGGCTGAATGTGTGTCAAGAGAGAAGAGGAAAGGCTGTGGGGAACCAACTGTGAACAAGGCTGTGGTCACTTGGTTCTCACTTCACTGTGGGCTTTGATGTGGTCACACCTCAACTATGTCAGATTTTTTTTTTTTTTTTGGTTTTTCGAGACAGGGTTTCTCTGTGTAGCCCTGGCTGTCCTGGAACTCACTCTGTAGACCAGGCTGGCCTGGAACTCAGAAATCCGCCTGCCTCTGCCTCCCAAGCGCTGGGATTAAAGGCGTGCACCACCACCGCCCGGCTTAACTAAGTCAGATCTTGTGATCTTCTGTTTGTGTCTCATGTGGTCAGGGCCTGTGGTCATAGGGCACAGACATGGCCAGAGACTTGTCCAGTTCCCAGGATTAAAAACGAAAGAAACAACAAAAATCAATAAATAAGAGTTTCTGTGGCTAGGTTAGCCTAGGCTCAGGCTGACTGTGACCTCTGTCTACACCTTTTGTGTTCATTTCTCATCCCTCAGTTCCTATAGATTAGGCCTCTTCTTGTTCTTGCAAGGTATGCTGTTCTCATTTTGCTTTGGGAATTCCCCAGATGTGACAGTGGTATGGAGTGTCCCCTGCCATTGTCTCCACAAACAATGGCCTCTGTGACCAGACAGAACGAAAAGATGAATACTCCTTCTGAACTGCTTCCTGAATTTTATTTACTTTTTCCTTAATATTTCAAAATCCAACTCCTGATTCTAAGGTTAGCAGGGAGGATAGATTCCACAGTATCTCCTCCTAGGCCAAGTCCTTTTAGAATTGTTAGGCTCTGCTTGGTCCCTCCTTCTGCTTCTGCCTCTGCTAATCTTGGTGAATGGAAATAGACTCCCCATAGAAGATAATACAGCAGTGAGCATCACTCAGACACTCGTGTGTCAAATAAGTGGTATATTTTTGTTACTTCTAGGATGCTGTATTAGTCAGGGTTCTCTAGAGTCACAGAACTTACGGAATGAATGAGTGTGTGTGTGTGTGTGTGTGTGTGTGTGTGTGTGTGTGTGTGTGTGTGTAATTTATTGAATGACTTACAGACTGCAAGTCCAACTGATCCAACAATGGTTTGCTGTGAATGGAAAGTCCAGGAATCCAGTAGTTGCTCAGTCCCATAAGCCTGGGTGTCTCCGCTGGTCTTCTGTATATGCTGGAATACCAAAGAAGTAGACTCCAATGGCAGTGAAGAAATGGATATGCTAGCAAGGTTAGGGCAAGCAGGCAAAGACTGAAACTTCCTCTTCCCATTGTCCTTATATAGGCTTCCAACAGAAGGTGTGGCCCAGATTAAATGTGTGTCTTCCTGCCTCAAAATCTAGATCACAGATTTCTGAACTGTAGTTCATTCCACATATAATCAAGTTGACAACCAACAATAGCCATCACAGACACAGCATGAAGTAATCAAAATTATTGCAGAACTCTGGATCCCTGACTGTTGGGAATGTGATATAGTACATTCTGGCAGAATATAAAAGGAACAGTCGTTTCAGAAGGCAGAAGACATCATAGGGAAGGTGTTCCAAGGAGAAGGTGTTTTAGCAGGGTACCCTGTGTGGACTTTGTTACGATTTCTATATGCTCAGCCCAGGGAGTGACACCATTACAAGGTGTGGCCTTGCTAGAGTAGGTGTGTCACTGTGGATGTGGACTATAAAACCCTCATCCTAGCTGCCTGGAAGTCAGTCTTCTCCCAGCAGCCTTCAGATGAAGATGTAGAACTCTCAGCTCCTCCTGCACCATGCCTGCCTGGATGCTGCCATGCTCCCACCTTGATGATAATGGACTGAATCTCTGAACCTGTAAGCCAGCCCCAATTAAATGTCCTTTATAAGAGTTGCCTTGGTCATGGTGCCTGTTCACAGCAGTAAAACCCTAACTAAGACAGGCCTTGTTGGAGCATGATCCTCGGGGAGAAAAAAAAAAATAAGACCATGATAAATCTCCCAGAAAATGTCCAGTCCAAGCTCCTTCCAGGCTGTGGATGCTGCAGTACAGGTGCACGGTGGCAGAAGTGTGTCTGTATGTCACAGATGAATAAGAACAGAGTCACTAAGAGGATTCAGTGTCTGCAACATCCTAAACCTGGAGAGTGTGGGAACAGTTCAGACCCTTTCTCAATGTGACAGAGCCAGAGGACAGTTGCCCCTAGGGAATTAGGATGGGACTGCTTCCATTTTTAGAGGAAAGGGCCACAAGGTATCCTGAAAAAATGTTGCCTTTAGCTGAGATTTGGGCAGGAAACCAACACTCTGCATTTTATGCCAGAGAGAAAAGCCACAAAACTGAAAGAACAATGACCATTGCAGGTCTTCTTCAGGCTCAGATGTCTCACATCGATCGAGCCAAATTCTGTTGGATCTCCATCCCTGAAGTTCCATGCTTCTGGTCAAGTCTACCTAGTGAGGGAGCATTGCCCTGACCCACATTCTCCAACTCCACACAGATGGGAGAAGCAAGTGAGGTTGGCTGGAGGTAAGTTTTATTCAATTAACATTAATTAAACAACCAATCTTCACAGACATAAAACACATGAGACCAAGAAGTGAAAAAGAAATGCTTGGCTCTCATCATCCTTTCCCCTTGAAGTTCCTCCTTTTCTTTCCCCTCACATCATCAGAGCAGGTATTGGGTACCAAATACCACAAGTCTGTTTTTTCAGCTCCTGTTTAACCAGAGAAAAGATGCTGGCAGCAAAAACAAAGCTTGTGGTCCTAGACTCTCCTAGGGCCTAATAACATTTTTCCTGGTATCCAGTTAACAACCAAGAGTAGGTGGATTTGCCCATCAGTAGCCAAAACAGAGATTTAAAAAACATTGCCTTTGAAGAACAGTTTCCTAGCAGTCTCCCTGGCCATTGGTACCCTCCCATGATCACTAGCCACCCTACACACAGATATTCTATTAAGTTGGAAAAAAGAGTTCTAACCAGACCCAGTCCCCAAGCCAGGACGGAGCCCTCTGTGGATCTGGTGGGTTATTGACATGAATCTACAGGAACTCAGAAGAAAGATGCCCTTTCAAATCAGAACAGAATTTCCTCAGGAGAGCCACTCTTGACTTTGGCTCCCGCTGCATTAGAAGAGCGAAGTTCTCTGGCTGGGCAGTGCTGTCTCTCACCATTTGTCTTCCTGTCTCCAGCTCCAGTGTTCACAACTCTCCTGCCCTTCAGCTTTGACCTCCTGACCCTCTATCCTGGTCCTGCTACTAGACCCAGCCTTTTGAAGCTCTTAAGGCCCCTGGCTAAGCCTGGCTTTCTCAGACCTCACCAACCAGTTAAATAATTTTATGATGCAGCTCCCCAAATGTAAATCCTTCAACAGTGTTCTCTTCTTCAGTTTAATCTTCACCCCCACTTCCTGCCAGTATTGCCTCCTTTAAACCATACCAGTTCCTAATATCCCTTAATCACACAAAATCTAACTCTTCTCTACTAAGACAGTCTTGGGTTCATCCTTCTGCTCTAACATCCAACATCTGTTTCTTCACCATCAGAGTCTCCTTGACATAGACGTCTTCTCCCAGCTTCAATTCCCATTCCATTTACTCCTATATGATTTCTTCTTACATCCTCTGTCTTAGCTACCTTTCTATTGCTACAAAGAGATGCCATGACCAGGGCAATTTATTTAAAAAAAAAAAAATGTAATTGTGGGCCTGCTTGCAGATTCAGAGAGGATTCCATAACCATCATGGTGGGAGCATGACATCATGCACCTGGCTTGACACTTAAGCAGTAGCTGAGGGCTTACATAATGAGACAACAACCATGAGGCAGAGAGAAAGAGAGACAGAGACAGAGAGACAGAGACAGCGAGCTAACTGGGAAATGGAATGGGCTTTTGAAACTTCGAAGCCCCCCCCCAACCCCCCACCCCCGTGACTCACCTCCTAATCCTTCCAAAACAACTCTACCAACTGGGGACCAAACATCCAAACTTATGAGCCTATGGAGGCCTTTCTCACTCAAGTCAGCGCATCCTTACACCCCTTTACGCCCCCATTTCCCCATTTCCTCTTCCCCCAATTCACTTGTGTCTCCTGCTCAGGACACCCTTGCAGAGGGAGGGGGGAATGTGTACTGAAGGAGGGCTCCAGCAACAGCACAACAACTCGAGGGACGCCTCTCCCCTTTGACAATGGCCCCAGCTGCCACCTGATGCTGGTGAGATGACTGGACCTCCTTTTGTTGGCAGAAGTCACCCCAGCCTCAGACAGCTCCTGCCCTCCACGTCTGAGCCGGCGCCACTTCAGCACCACGGACAGCTCCTGGAACAGCCCCTGCGGCTCAACCCCGCGGGCAGACAGCTTGCTCCATTGGGTTTCCAAGAAGTCTCTATTACCCACCCATTTAGTTTATTTGACCACGACGTGGTAAAAGTTGGGAGTGTAGCTAAGTGACATAATGCTTTGCCTAGCATGCACAAAGCCCTGTGTTTGATTCCCAAATGCTACAATATTAAATGATATGGTAACCTATTTGAATAAATTGTGTGTATATGCATGTGAGTGTATTAGAGAGACAACACATATATATGTATGTGTATATATATATACACACATATATACGTATATATATGTGTGTGTGTGTTTATATATACATATCTGCATTATGTATTAGGTACATATGATATATTTTCATGTATATATAGTTGAAAATAAAGTGTCTCAAGATTTAGATTTCTAGAAAAAAAACTACTATGATTTAGCTTAGAAATATTTCTCACAGACTTGTGTGTTTTAACACCTGGCCTCCAGCTGGTGGCACTCTAGAGAGTGAGGAGACACAGGGGCAGGTGAATCACCAAGAGTAAACTTTTGAAGGTTGTAGCTCTGCCCTGCTATAACCTTTGTCTCTGTTTCTGAGTCAGTACCACATGAAAAGTCCCTGCTATAAGCCACCATTGCTACATATTGATCCACTCCAGATGTTAGTCTTCCCCCACCAGGATGGACTGTGTTACCTGAACAAACCAAGATAAAGCTCTCCTCCTTAAGTTGCTTCTGTTTAGGTATTTGATCATATCAATGAGAAAAGAAATTAATTCAGAAGTCATTTCTAGGCTTCCTCTTAGCTGTATCACACACATGTTTTGAAAAATAACTCCAGGGTAATTGATGGGACATGAGGATATTGATGAGGATTTTAGATGCCAAAGGGTAGCAAAGCCTTTGGCTTTTCTGTCCAGGGCACTAGTTGAATGCATCCCCGTTACCCTTTTCCATCTGTGTGACATTTGGAGCGTGATTTGGGGTGGAGAGATTCACTTCATTTCTATCTTCAGGGTTTCCCCCTTGTTCTGAAAAGGTATAACCTTCTAGTCTCCTCTAGCTGGATGTGAGAAGGGTCGAGTGTGGAAGAGACAGATGTATAGGATGAAATTTAAAAGTGGCAGGTTATTCTCTAACCTTACTAAGCTCCCAAATAATTAAGACAGAAGTTTTCTAACCTGGCTAGCTCCCAAATAATTAATACAGAGACTTACAGATTTATTCAACAAGAGTTAAGCACAATCGATGAGCAGATATTTCTAATTGGGGGAAAATTGATACAGGAGATTCCTCAGTACTCATGAAGATGCCCATGTCTGGACTTAACTCCATGGGGGTGGGGTGTACAGAAACCAGCATCTGAACACACAGTGCACAAGACCCTCCTCCAACACAGGAACAACATTAGCTCCTGCCCAGAAGATCCACTGGATTCTGGACTTCTGGGGATCATTGTTGTAGGGGACAAGTAGGGGTCCTTTATTCTGTATTATAAGAGCTCATTTGTACACACTGTAAAAAAGAACCAGCACAGGCACACTGTAAACAGCCCAGCACATACCCTTTATCAGCAGTTTGTTTGTTGTGAGTTAACCTTAACCTAGATGTAACCCAGATGCCTCAGGAAGAATGTAAGAGTCGGTGGCCTTGAGAGTCTGCAAACCCTCACTACACAGAAAGACGATGATGGGGAAATCACAGGGATGATAAGGAGAGAAACTTTAAGACAATGAGTCTCAAAAACAAGGCTGGCCACCTGACCAGAAGGACAAGTTACGTCCCCACCCCTCTGCCACCACACACACAGAATTTCTGAATCATACTGCTTCTTGTACATTCTGTTAGAAGATGTGACATGAGCCAGATTATCATTCTCAGAGAAATAAAGCAGGAAAGCCTGGAACTGTTGCTGGAGCTGAATTCATGGGCATTTGCCTCACTAGCATACATGAGGGATGGTGGTCTGAGCCAACACCCGTATTTCAATTCATGCTTTAAGGATCTCTGGGACTTGACCTCTCAGACTGTAAAACAGGCAATAGTTACTGTGTTCCACCACAGAAACTTAGGATAAACCAGCCATTCACATAAAGCATGGCCACGAATAAGTGTTTGATTCAGGCGAGCATTAAACAGGGCATATATTGTTACCATCCCTGGTTTTCAAAAGTGATAAATGGGACTCAGTGACTCTATTGGCTGCTTGTCTCATCCTAGTGACGAAATATCTGGTGAGAAACAGCTTAAGGAAGGAAGTAGGGGTGTGGGAGTTTGGGTTTTTTTTGTTTCGGCTCACAGGTCCAGGCATCAGGAAAAGACAGGGACATCACAGCAGCAGGAACCTAAGGCAGCTGCTCACTTTTGCATCTGCAGCCAGGAAACAGAGTAACAGATGCTAGAGCTCAGATCCCTGTAACCTTCTTATTCAGCCTAGGACTCCAGGCTGGTGGGCCAGGCACTGCGGCGCAGAACTTGGTCTACAGAGTGAGTTTCAGGCCAACCAAGACTATATAGTGAGACCTTGTCTCAAAACAGAAAAATTCTTCCACTTCAATTGGCATAATTTAGATAACCCTTCATAAACATACCAAAGAGGTTATCCTGTAATAGTTAATTCTGGTTGTCAACTAGACTGCATCTGGAATCTACTAGAATGTCTCTGAGCAGACTTCCAGCAGCCAACCCAGACATAAGGAGATCCAAGGAGAGGCTCCTGCTTCTTCTGCTTTTTTGGCTTCTCCTCTCACACTGACACCCTGTGTGAGACTTGGTTTACTGACCAAGCCAGCTCAGTCAGTCAACAGGTTCTCCAGCGCAGGAGTGAGGATTAAAAGAAAAAAGACAATTAGACAATATTGCAGCGTGACCCCAGCCAGTTCTGAGGCTGAAGGCTGAGGCGGGTTTACTTTTTCCCAATTTGCTTTTATTTAATTTTTTTTAAGATTTCTATTTATTATCTATGAGTACATTGTACACACCAGGAGAGGGCATCAGATCTCATTACAGATGGTTGTGAGCCACCATGTGGTTGCTGGGATTTGAACTCAGGACCTCTGGCACAGCTTTCAGTGCTCTTAACCGCAGAGCCATCTCTCCAGCCCCCCCCCCAATTTGCTTTTAAACCATTTTAATTACATGCAAGTATTTAGGTCAGTTCTAGGTTGAGGAACCAGCAATACAATAGATACACATAGTCAAGGAACAAACAAGGCAATAAACAAAGTTCTGAGATCACTCCCATGATCACTGTTTCTAAGGGCTCATCAGGATGACAAAAATATCTGAGCCTACTTCCCTGTCCTAGCCCACAGTCATATTCATGCCTGAGGCCTACTTCTTTGTTCGAGCCTAAGACTTAGATTCCTGACTGAAATTACTTCTCTGTTTTAGCCTAAAATTAGACTCCTGCCTGAACTTACTTCCCTGTCATGGCCCAATGTCAGATTCCTGTTAAGCAGCCCCAAAGCTCTCTGAAGTCTACCTCACTGCTGCCATTGCCGCTGACATGCAGCCTTCCTCAGAGACACTTCTCCATGCAGTGGGCAGCAGTTAACAGTGCTGTGTCCAGATCTGAGGGTCCCCAAAGACCATCTGAAGTCGTAGAACTCGTATGCAAAAGCAAAAAATCTTTATTCAAACTCAGGCCCTCAGGGCCCTCTGACAAAGCAGGGTAACACAAAAGTCCCCAAGCACCTAAGGCTCACCCTTTTTATTGCTGTTACTGCAGGGAGGAACTTATCAACTTGGCAGTTACTCAACTGGTTAACAATGATTTCAGTTGGTTTAAGCAATCTATATCTATTTTCCTGCCGGTGGCCCACGTCAAGGGTGGTTTCTTTGCCTAATTCTTTTTTTTTTTTTTTTTTTTTTTTTTTTTGAGACAGGGTTTCTCTGTGTAGCCCTGGTTGTCCTGGGACTTACTCTGTAGACCAGGCTGGCCTCGAACCCAGAAATCTACCTGCCTCTGCCTCCCAAGTGCTGGGATTAAAGGCGTGCACCACTACTGCCCGGCTTAGTGGCTTAGTGTGGTTTCTTTTTGGAACAGTTTGTGGTTTTTCCAGTACTTAGAGTTTAACCTGAGGACAGGGCCTAGTGTATAAAATGGAGGCCTGTTTACAAGATGGAGTCTGTCTTGTCAAGTTGGGGTCCTTCAACAGAAACTTGTAAGTACCCAAAGGGCCCAGAACAAGTTGAGGTTGAATGCTGGGCCCAAATGAGGGCAATTATATCACTTCTATCTGGGCTCTGGGAGCTTCAAGGAAGATGGGGCAAAAAAATAAATGTAAGAGCCAGAAGACGGGGAAATGTGTTGCAGAAAGACATCTTTTGGGCATGATGCTGCCATTGCAGCTATATTCACTGCAGCTGTGCTTATGTGCACAAGTCTGGAGCCATGGACACTTCCTCATGGATGAGGGAGAGGCCATTCGGGATAGTTAACCCTTTCGGAGGGAGGAGCATCACTTTCTTTAGTGGTGTAGCCAATAGTAAGCTGCCCTTAAGCCAGTAAATAACCTACCCCAACCTCCCGCACTGCTCTAAATCCAGTGGGCCCACACACAAAAAGGGCATCAAAATAGGATCAGGGCTTGCTGAGCAGACAGGTTCCAATGAGAGAGAAAGGGTGTGTTAGTTAGGGTTCTATCCTGGTGAAGAGACACCATGACCACAGCAACTCTTATAAAGGTGGCTGGCTTACAGTTTCAGAGGTTTAGTCAATTATCATCGCTGCAGGAAGCATGGCAGTGACCAGACAGACATAGTGCTGAAGGAGCCGAGAGTTCTGCATCTTGATCTGAATGCAGCCAGGCAGAGACTCTTCTGCAGACAGCCAGTGGCACAGCCATGTCCACTGGAAATAGGAAGAGTCATGAAGCTGGCACAGCTGCTAGACACGATTCCAGCAAAGCTGAGGCAATTGCTGCAATCACTGTCCATCTGTCTCTAACTTTTGGGTTTTGGTCTCTGAGTGTTGCATAATTAGGAACTTTCTGTGTTATGCTTCATTGTATGCCTTTTCTTGAGAAAATTATGAGTCTTTTAAGGAAAATCCTAAAGTTAACTTTATGTAGCCACTATTTGGAAGTCTTTTTTATGCCCTGGGGATCATTAAGCACAGATAAGCGCATAGCTAGATGAGGCCGTTACTCCAGGAATCTTCTTGGGGTCTCTGCCCCTGAGCAAACTCAAACTGTATATTTGATGAAGGACAGACAACTGACAAACTCTGACAGGCCAGGAGAATAGGTTACGGATTCAAGGTCTCTTTTTATTTTAGGCTTAGAGTTCTCTAAAAATGTAATTTAAAGAGAGGGGGCCATACAGGGTATACTCCTGAAGCCATAAAACTCAGTAAATAAGATAGATTGACTAAAATAAAATTTTCCTACTTTATAGAGAAACCCTGTCTCTAAAAACAAAACAAAAAGAAAAGAAATGATCACACACTGAATAGCTTATAAACAATGACATTAAGTTGCCTTTTCCGGCATGGCCTTGATGGGGACAGAATGACACGGTTCCTGCCCCTGAGACAGGGCCAGCAGACGTGGGCCTCCATGAGTGTCAATGGCTGCCGTGACATAAGGCTTGTTCCCGGGCAAAGCCAACTGACATTCCTACTTTAAGGAAAGTCTTCCCTGTTTGTTAATGACTCCATGATAATCAGAGACAGCAGGAGTCCAGGAGGCAAAGTTGTGGCTAATGTCTCAACAAAACGGTAAATGCTGGAACCTTCAGGACAGCCCTCAAAGCTGTGAAAAAGAACTTTAAAACAACAAGTTTGAAAATATATAATTTCTCAGCAATGCAAAAAATAAGGATGCATATGAATTATGAGGGGCCTTATGAATCTAAAAGAGCAAAGGCAGCTGCAGTAATGAGTCAGCTTATTAGAAAGATACAAAGGCAGACAGATTCCGGAGTTCAAGGTCAGCCTGGGTACCTGAGCCACAAGATTAGGCCCAGGACCGGTAGAAATGGTAATTTCAGGATGGGGCCCCACCCAGTTAGCTTGTCTTCTGTTTAACAGAGCCAGGCAGATCTCTGAATTCTTTTGCAAAGTTAAAAGACAATGTGTATGCCCAGCAGGGATGGCGCATGTCTTTAATCCCAGCATTTGAGAGGCAGAGGCAGGCGGATTTCTGAGTTCGAGGCCAACCTGGTCTACAGAGTGAGTTCCAGGACAGCCAGGGCTACACAGAGAAACCCTGTCTAGAAAAAAAAAAAAAAAAAAAAAAAAGACAGTGTGTGCTTGCAGTTTCCCAGGGATTAAGGGGCTGGGGCCTAGGGATGCTGATTCATAGGATAATCTAAAGGAAAACTAAAAATTTGTAAAATAAAAGACTTTGCTTATGATTTGCAGGATATGAGCTATCCAGATAATTTTTTAGAATAGAGAGGTCTGCTTGAAAAACTGTCTCAAACAGAACATAGAGAGCTCTCTAGATATCTCCAGAGAAAGCAGATCAGAGAGAGAGAGAGAGAGAGAGAGAGAGAGAGAGAGAGAGAGAGAGAGAGAGAGAGAGAGAGAGAAAAACAGAGAGAAAGAATGAGGAATAGAGAGAAAGCGCCAGCTTGGACCCACAATTTGACTTTGAATATTTTTTTTCGCCACTCCTAGACACCCCTTCTCTCAGAACCCCACTCCAAGCCAAGGCTGGTCCTTGGCATTTAGTCTCACAGGTCTCAAGTCCAATGTCAAATCATATTTGATGTCCATTCATGAGTGCTATGCCTTCACAGAGCAGTCACTGTAGAGTGAAAAATTATAAAGGCCATTTTATGAAATATGTGTAGATTTTTTGCCTTACAGAACTCGGAACTGAAAATAAGATTTCAGGCCTTCACATTCCAGGTGAAGGACACTTGCTGGATTACATTCCCCAAGCCTCGCTCAAGGCAGGAAGGCATTCCTGATTACAGATAAAGATGCTACCACCTAGGTGGGGATATAGCCCTATAGCCGGAAAAAGTAAAGATAGTAATCTGAAATGGCAGGATAGGACACAATAGCATGGTAAAAACCACATTTTTGAGAAGAATGAGTGTGCAGAGTGATCTCACATGACTCTAGATCATTTGGGCTAGATTCTCTGAAATGTTCCACTGTTCCTGGTTACCCCTCCCTTGGTCTTCCCAGTGCTATGTTCAAAATTTGTAAAACAACCAATCATGTGTAAGCGCGTGAAAATGCAACCATTCATGTGTAAGTGCTCGAAAATGCCTTCCTCCCCCCACCCCATGCTATAAAAGACCCTTTAACCCACCACACGGGGCCAAAACCCTGCTCTTGGAGCTAAAGAGATTGTCGTTTTTGACCGCCGGCTCCTCCCCTAATAAACCTCTGCTGATTGCATCCAGGTATGGTTTCTTGTGATTTTTGGGTGGCCGCAATGTCCTAAGACTTGAGGAAGGGTCTCCAGAGTTTGGAGCTCTTCATCACCACCTAAAGCTTCCTGCTTTTAGTCCCTTTGCCTTGGATGTTAGGAATTCCATCAGTAATTTCTGAGATCATAAACATTTCAATTTATCAGACCACAGGCATTAGTCCAGCTTCTCCAGGGACACTGAAACAGTTAAGTGCATTCATGTACATGCATGTGGTGTGTGTATATGTGCATGCATGCATGCGAGATGTAACTTCTTCAGGTGAGGCTATCAGACTAGAGAACACAGATGCTGCTGGCTTTTACTTCTCTGTCAGACTTTGTCCTAGTCAATGTTCCCCCTGCATTTGCTTTACTTAGAATCAGCCAATTTTAATGTTACACTCATCGAAAAGCACCTTCCCAGAAACAAGGGGAAAAAATCGGACCAACTCTCTGGGCACTGCAGCTCTGTCAAGCTGGTTGACAATAACATAACTATTGCACCAGTAATAGCCTCATCTCTGTGTTAACCACATACCCTCCCAATACACAACCCATTTCAATAAATCTTGTAAACCTACAAAGTAGGTAAATATTCTTGTTTTTAACTATGCAGAACCTGAGAGTTGGGATGATTTAACCTGCATATGTACATAGTTTAGAATCTTGGCCCAGGCAGGGTGGCACACACCTTTAATTCCAGAACTTGGAGCCAGAGGCAAGCACATCTCTGTAAGTTCCAGCCAGCCTGGTCAACATAATGAGTTCCAGGCAGCCAGGGATACATAGTAAGACCTTGTACTGGGGGAAAGTGGATCACTGCCAACTTCAGTGAAATCACGAAGTCAGCTCTAATCAAGTAGAAACCAATTCCCCAACTCCCTCATTTCCCAAGGTTCTCAAAACCAAGCCAGGGAGTGGCACACTCCTGTCATCCCAGCTGCCTAGCGCAGACACTGAAGCCAGGGGAATTCAGGGTGCTCTGGAGTTTAAGACCACCCTGGAAAAACAGTCAAACACCAGCTTTCAAAATAAATAGTAAGATTCCATTCTTCAATCGAGCTGGAGCCAGGTGTGGTGGTGCACACCTGTAATCCCAGAACTTGCTGAAGCTGAGGCAAGAAAAAGCCATCTCGGGCTACAGTAGACTCTGTCTCAAAAGCCAAGGTAAATAATTGTGCGTATGTGCGTGCTTGTGGTGGGGAGTGGGGCTCTCATGGCCAAGTTCCAATGCCTTAAATACTTCATTACATTTGGAAGAATGGTCATTGTCTTTTCACACTGATCCGCTGAGTGCTTCATATCACTTTTCTCTACTTTTCACAGCAATCCTGAAAGATGAAGTAAATCCACGGGCCTGACGCATCTGTGACAGGAAATCCACTTAACCCCGCCCCGCCCCGCCCCCACACTCCCTACCCTCCCTTCTTCCGAGTGATGGCTGGAGAGGAGCCCTGCAAGTTGGTGAGCAGCTCCTCTAGTTAAAGTTTCCTCTATCTTTTCTTCTCTGTCACCTTTAATTCATTACCTCTGTTCAGCCGCCTGCGATACCCCCAGCCATTGGTTTACATCCTAGTTATCAAGATGTCTGGGACAAGGATGGGTGCATTCATGCCCCTTAACAATACTTTCCTGCGTAGCCAGGCAGGGTGGCAACATCTGTAACCCCTGCTGATTTCTGTAAGATCAAGGCCAGCCTTGTCTATGAAGCAAATTCCAGGACAGCCAGTGCTACACAGAGAAACCCCGTCTAAAAAAAAAAAAAAAAAAAAAAAAAGCCGGGCGGTGGTGGCGCACGCCTTTAATCCCAGCACTTGGGAGGCAGAGGCAGGCGGATTTCTGAGTTCGAGGCCAGCCTGGTCTACAGAGTGAGTTCTAGGACAGCCAGGGATACACAGAGAAACCCCGTCTTTAAAAAAAAAAAAAAATCTGCGCAGACTTTATCTTGCCTTACACCTGATTGGCCAGAGCTTATTACCTGGCCATGGATGTAAAGGAGCCCAAGAAACATTCTCTATTCTAGACAGAAACATGGTTGTCAAAGATTTTGTTGTTCTTATTTTACGTGTATGTGTGTGCCTGAGTTTATGAATGTGTGCCGCATCCATGCAGGTGTCCGTGGAGGTCAGGGAGCATGACAGATCCCATGGAGCTCAAGTTACAGGTAGCTATAAGGTATAAGATGTGGGTGCTAGGAATCGAACTTAGTCCTCTTCAAAAGCAGTGAACCATCCCTCCAGCCCTAGATGTTAGCGAGTACTGCAGATGAGAAAATAGCCACAGGAAGTTGGACCGGAGTTCTTGAAACAGAGAACTAACCAAGGTTTGTGTTTGCTGCTTCCCTTCCTCCCGGTCTCTCCTAAAGCATGTTCTGTAGACACCCACTCTGCCTGGAAATGTGTGGGGAAGGAATTCTAAAGAAAAGGGTTCAGCCACACCACGATGACACACCCCAAAGCCATCACAGACTCCAGATTCCTGACCCACAGAAATACTAATGAAATTTTAATCCTTGGTTTCTCCCTGCCAAATCTAAAGGTGGAGGCTGCCCCCAAAGCAGTCATCAGAGATGCTTCTGATAAGGAGTTCTGCAAACCATTCCAAGGTGCGCCTGGCTAGGCTTCAAAAGGGAAGACGTGGTTGATGCCAGGGTGAGAAAAACACACATTTGCTAGAAGAGTTTAACCACAGAGGGGCTCAGCGGCTCGTGGGTGGACAGGGAGAGAAGGACCTTCTGCCTACGTGTACCCACAGCAAGAGCTGGGAGTGGAAGTTCCTCTCAAGGTTTATGGAATTCAATTCAGGGTTAGTGCTTGATCTTTCAGAGTTTTGAGCAACAACCTAACTCCCCCTATCAGTGCCTGTAATGCTCAGGGCCTCACTTGGAGCCGTGGCTGCCCAGAAGACATTCTTGCTGGGTCACAACAGTTGAGTCATCCAGTGTTCCTTGGAGTTAAGTGGGATAAACCAGCTGGCCCTAAAACTGTTAATGGGGTCACTCTCTTGAGTGACAGGAAGGGCGTATGTCAGGCTTAGGAGTGTCTATCCCACATAGGTAGAGGAGTCAAAAAAAAAAAATGGTGACTAAATTCCATGATTGCACCTGCTGCTCTTTTCTGCCACGAAGACCCCTTCCTGCCTGTTCCAGAGCTTATCCTGTCAGACAGGTAGGCCCAAACCCCAGCAACTGAGATGGAAGCAAGCTGGCCTTGGGTTGAAATATTCTATTGACAAATGCGCTAATTGCTAATTGTTCACAATCCCATTGGGAGGTAAAGGACAAGAATGTAAATCCCTAAGGTGGACTGACTCCCAAGTTCGATCCTTAGTAGTCAAATTCAGTGGATGAGACTTGTGCCCAAATAGTAGAGAAGGCTTGACTATCCAGAGAAGTACGCAAGCAACTGCAGTTCACAGACACTCAGCTCCTTTTCATGACGGTCTCCATTTTTCTTAAGATTTTTTTTTATGTGCAGGACAGTTTTGACTGCATTGCGCATGTGCACCGCGCTTGCGCACTGCTCACAGAGCGGAGGCTATGGGATTCCCCATTAGTTTCAATTGTGAGTCACCATTAGGTGCTGGGAACCGAACCCAGGTGCTCTTCACTGCTGAGCCATCTCTCCAGCCCATTATCTAACCTTTTAAAAGTTTTTAAAACATTTTGCAGCCGTTGTTACCATATATTTATTATACACAATACTGGGTTACAGGACATTTTCCTGCAAGTACAGAGTGTGCATGATCTCACCTGATCCCTTCTACCCTCCTGTCTCATTGGTTCCTGTCTCATATATGCACCCATATTTTGCGTATCTTGATAAAACCTAGGCTCCACCAATGAGAGAAAACATGAGCTTTGGGTCCGACCTTATGCACTTAGCATGGTTTATTTCTACTTACATCCATTTAGCAGCAAACACAGCATTCTTCTTCTTGGCTGAATAATATTCCACTGTGTACATCTGCCTAGTTTTCTTTAACCATCCTCCGACGGTACATATCTAAGTTTGTTCTGTAACTTAACCGTGAAAGGTGCTACAATAATCACCTATGTGCAGGTATCGATGCTATCTTGACTTAGAGTCCAGGTAAGTACCCAGGAGAGGTCTAGCTGGGTCAGATGGTGGATCGCTGCTGCTGCTGCTGCTGCTGCTGCTGCTGCTGCTGCTGCTGCTGCTGCTGCTGCTGCTGCTGCCGCCGCTGCCGCCGCCGCCACTTAAAACTGATGGCTCTTCCTTCAGCAGTATCTAAGGGTACCCTTTCTCCATATCTTCAGCAGCATTTGCTTTTTGTTTTATTTTGTTTTGAGAAGGGGTCTCATTATGCCGCCCTAACGGGTTTGGAACTCAGTATGTGGAGATTGGCCTCCTTCCTGCCTCTGTCTCCCTAGCACAGAAATTAAAGGCACTCACCACCATGCCTGACTTGTTTCTTAAAGATCACCTCTCAGAGGCAAAGGCGGGGAGGAGGAATGGGATGTGGAACTCTGGGAAGAGGGACCGGGAGGGGAGGGCAACGGCTGAAATGTAAATAGATAAAATAATTTTTAAAAACTGAATGTAATTTTAAAATTTATACCGTAAAGAAAAATTGTTATTCTGTGGTGAAATGTAACCTCAGTGCAGTTTTTTTTTTTTTTTTTGAATTTATTTATTTATTTTGTGTAAGTACATTGTAGCTGTTTTCAGACACCCATATGAGGGCATCAGATCTCATGGATGGTTGTGAGCCACCATGTGGTTGCTGGGATTTGAACTCATGACCTCTGGAAGAGCAGTCAGTGCGCTTAACCACTGAGCCATCTCACCAGCCCCCTCAGTGCAGTTTTTATTTGCATTTCGCTGATGGCTAGTGAAGGTAAGCATTCCTTTTCGTGTCTATTGGCCATCTGTACATGATCTTTTAAGAACTGAGTTTGCCTCATTAGACTATTTATTGATTGGGTGATTGGTTTCTTGATATGTGGGCTTTTTGAATTCTTTAATCCTGCCACATGTACTTACCAAACATTTCCTTCTATTCTGCAAACTGTTTTCACTGGGTTTCTCTCTCTCTCTCTCTCTCTCTCTCTCTCTCTCTCTCTCTCTCTTCTCTCTCGTCTCTCCCTCTCTCTCTCTCTCTCTCTCTCTCTCTCTCTCTCTCTCTCTCTCTCTCTCTCTCTTGGGTTTTTCAAGACAGGGTTTCTCTGTGTAGCCCGGGCTTTCCTGGAACTCACTCAGTAGACCAGGCTGACCTCAAACTCAGAAATTCACCTGCCTCTGCCTCCCAAGTGCTGGGATTAAAGGCGTGCGCCACCACTGCCCAGCTACCTTCTCTGTAATAATAATAACTTTTATACTTTTTGACAATTTCATGCATGTATTAAACATATCTTCAACATTTCCATATCCAACTCTCCCATGGCACAGCTCCAGGACCCCCTCGCCCATCCCCCTCTCACCCTTCACATCTGCTTTCCATTTTTAGTAACCCGCTGAGCCTAGGGAGTGCTGTCTGGAGCACGCTGTGTGGAGCACCTCTGTGTGGAGCTGTCCACCATGGCACGAGCAACCCGTCATGTCATCAGGCATACCTGGGAAAAATGACTCCCCTTCCCACAGTATCCGGCTACTGCCACTGGATTGTCAATTAGAAGTGGAGCCTCTTTCTCAGCATTCCTCCCTGCTCTCCAGCTCTGACATTCTCCCAGACCCAGTCTCAACAGTTCTCACTCAGTCCCCTCAGCAACAGCATGAGCCAGGCTTCCACTAGCCACATTCCTCCTGAAAACCAGGTCCAGCGACCTAAGAACTCAATGATGCTGCTGAGCTCGGTGGTGACTCCATTCTCGGCATCACTGTGACAAAAAAAAAAAAAAAAAAAAAAAAAAAAAAAAAAAAAAAAAAAAAAAAAAAAACCAAACCAAACCACCTCTGACAGAATTTAAGAAGGGTTTTGTCTTGGGTGTTGCTGTTTGTCTCCTCTCTGATTCAAAACTGCAGCAAATTAACAAGATTAACTACTTCCCTCAGGCTCTGCATGAGAGGACCATTTTCTGATCATCAGTATAGCTCTCTTACCCTACCTCTGACACTCCCAATGGCAGCACCTTCCTCTGCTGTGTCTCTAAGATGTACTTATGTAAGGGTGGGTCTATGATTCATCGAAGAATGATTTTCTGGACTCAAATAGTATGTAAACTATGTAAAGAGTGTTTTATTCTGTAGAAGTCTAGAGTGTTGGGGTCTCTCATTACCAAGATAGAGAGAAAAACAAAGTGAGTTTGTAGGACCAATTTAAAGCACATTAGGGGATTCTGAGGTAGGTGGGCTTTGTCTTACTCTATCGGGGAGGGGGAGTGTGGGAGGGGCTGGAAACTGTTGCTGAGGAATCCTGAGTTGTTGTTGTTTTGTTTTGTTTTGTTTTTGTTTTGTTTTGTTTTCTAGTAATTGACTTGCCTGAGCTTGCCTGGGCTCACCTGGGCTTGTCCAGTTTTTAGGCTTAGTCTCCTGGGCGTCAATTTGAAACCTGTCATGGAGTCAGCCCACCTTTTCATGTAGTCACATAGGGCAGGTTCCTCCTCTCCCATCAGAGTGTAGGCTGCACAAAGGCAGGGGTACCAACTTCATTTGCTGTTGTGTTCCTAGAGTCAAAGAGTATCCAGCACACTGTTTTTATTAATTAAGAAACAAATCTGGGAGGCGGAAGAGACTGCTCAGCAGTTAAGAGCACACAGTGCTCTTGTGGGTGACACACAAATAGGTTAAATAGGTCCTTTTTTAAAAAATGAATGAAAGAAAGAAAGAAACTAATTGTACAGAGAGAGCAAGACCCACTTATCAGGACATTCTATATGCTGATTCCTAAGGAGGGCAGAAAACAGGTCTCCTTCCATCAGACAGAAGGAACACATTCTAATGTTCCACAGCACAGGGTGGGGGGTGTGACTGCAGTTCAAAACCACCTATTATATAGTTTATAGTGAACTAGAAAAGGAGTTCAAAGGCTCTAATTGGAGTATTGATAAGGGGATGGAATTACTGGCTATTGAAACCTGATCAGCATTCATTATATACATGTACTAATATCATATTGCACCCCCAAATAGGCATCATTATTTCAGTAAAAATTTGTAATGTTTAAGGGGGTAGAATATACCTATCATGATTTGTTCATTACATACTGTATACATGATCTGAGTTATACTGTGGCCCATAAATAAAATATGTATAATTAAAATAAAATTAGTAAAAAAAAAAAAAAAAACAAGCTCTATGATAATTGACATTTGTTCTACATGTACTTATTTATATATTTACACATATTTTATTTATCTACTTCTATTTTACAAAGATCATTCAATCTTTCATCATACAAAAGTAGATAAATCGTATCTAGAAAATCACATTACTTTATGAAGTGAGGATGTAGTTCAGTTGGTAGAGGGTTTGCTTTGCAAAACAAAGCATTCCATCTCCAGCGCCACATAAACTGGGTATGTGGTAGTGAAGAGGTCATCTCAGGAACTTTGGAACACTTGTCCCTCTGGAAGGGAGAGGTTAATTAACTGTAAGACCCCCCCTCAAAGGGAGGACCATTCGCCACCACTGCCCAGCGCAAATGTAATTCTTTAAAAATGCCAGGCACTGCAGTGCAACCCTGTAATAATCTCAGCACTGGAGAAGTAGAGACAGGCAGACCCCTGGGACTTGCAAGCCAGCTAGCTAGCCTAATGGAATCAGTGAGCTCACAGTTCCATGAAAGACCCTGCTTCAAACAGATAGAGAATCATTTAATCTCTGGCACATACACACAAGCACACACGCATGAACATGTGTGCACATGTGCACACACACTATAAATAAGTATAATTATAAAAGACTTTAAAAGAGGGGAAAATGAAGATATTTCATATTTACTAAGGAATTTATTATTTAAAGCCTTCACTGACAAAAGGCAGGAGGATCTCTGAGTTCAAGGCCAGCCCGATCTACATAGTAAGTTCCAGGCCATGCAGACCTACATAGTGAGAGCCTGCCTTTAAAACAAACAAACAAACAAACAAACAGGAAATGGGGAAGGGGGAATAGCATTCACTATGCTCACATGAGTGAAATATGCAACGTGCTGAGTCTCCCCAGATCTTTCCTGTACCCTCTTCACTCTACAAATGCCTTGGGAAGCCAGGGAGTGTTGAATTCCATCAACAGGATTCCCTGATCCACTGCCTTTCCCATGAGAAGCTCTAATAGTCCCCTTCAGAAAGGGACGATACAGAGTTCCGTACACACAATATTCTCCTGGTCCCCACTGTCAGCTGATCCCTGATGAGACAAACAGACCCAAAGCCGCTGTCATTCTGTTCTGCTCCCATACACAACGGTCCTTCCAGGTGCCAAGACTGCTCCAGACTCACCCAAAGCCCCATGCTTATAAGTGACAAGCTCTGATTTGACTAGCTCCAGCATATTGCACGCTTGTGGATTTCTGAATCCCACACATGACTTTCATAAAGTTAATCTATGCATAGGATGCGAGCCATGCTAATCCTGGTATATAACTTGTTTCCTGTGAGGTCTCTGAGCTCCAGTTAAATCTAAGCACTTGCTGCTCAATCAGTACTAGCCTGAGGGATGGAAACTGTGCTGCACCTGAAATATCAGACATCACACCACTAAGATGAGCAGGGTGGGCTGGTGACCCGATGGCACGAGTTCAATCCCTGGATCCCACAGTAAGACAGAAAACGTCCTCCAAAAGTTGTCTTCTGATCTCCACATTTGTGCCATGGCACACATGCCCCCATGTTTATGCACATGTCACAGACACTTTTTTAAGGATGAGAAAGGTGAGGGTGCATAAAAGGCAGAAAAAAAAATGTAGGGTTCAGAATCAATGTTCACAAGTTTTAGGGTAAAATGTCTGTCTGTCTGTCTGTACCTCCACAGCATGAGATGTCAAGCTTATTTCTACCTTAACACCTTTGCTCATTGACAGTACTTCAATTTAGTGCATCCTGCATTGAATCCACCTTCCGTCAGTCATCCTCCATTCAAAATGCATCCGTATCTCCAGGTGGTACTCAAATCTCCATGTAGAAAGACTGACTGTCTTGTGTTTTGTAAGGATGCATCACCTGTCAATCAAAAAGCCTATGGCCTATGGCTTAGGCAGGAAATGGGAGACACAACATCCAGGAGACAGAAAGAATTCTGGGAGAGCCAGGCACAGAGGAGATCCGCCTGGAAAGATGTGAGGAGACAGACACACAGTACCTGAACACAAGCAATCAGCTGGGTGGCAGATTATAGGTTAAGATCAACGGGTTACTTTAGTTATGATTTACTCAGAGAAGAGCTTAGCTACATGGCCAAGATATTTGTAAATATATTTTGAGTCAGAGTCTTATTTCCGGGAGCATGGGGCTGGGAGGTAGAACCAGAACTAACTATGTCTCCAGCCAGCTTTGATTCCTTTTCTCCATCACCACCCAGCTCTAGTCCCCAGAACAAAACATCTGACTTGGAAATATCCCTCAACGCCTTTCCTTTCCAGCCTTCATGTGCCCCAGCCCATTTCTCATGGTCTGCGGCATCCAGTGTGGCTTGGTTCTGGAAATCTGACTAGAGCAACACAGGAATATAAAAGGGGGAGTGAGGGCAGGCACATATACAGAAAAGGTGGGCTATGCTGATGAAGGACACCCCAAGAATTTGTAAACACTCATATTTGGACCAGAGAAAGGCCTTGTCATTCCCAAGCCTCACCCAGGGAGGATTGCCACTTCCATGTGTCTGATGCATTGGGGTCCTGATACAGCTATGCTCATGTCAATAACAAACATTCCCTCAGAATGTTACCTGCTCTCCATAATGTGCAGACTCACCTAGGCTCTAAGCCCCACTCTTCTGCACTTTGCTTTTGTCCTCAGTCACACCTGATGAGCACATGGCATACAGGAGATGCCTCCAGGAATGCTTAAGGATTGCTAACCACAGCCTGGCAATGAAGTTTGTGTGGCATAACCTGGACCTAATTGAGTAGCTGCTAGTTAGAATCATAATTCATCATAATACAAGTTCCTCTTTCAATTGCCACATAGTATTTATAAAAGGCTATTTGATGGGCTAGAGATGGCTTGTAGGTTAAGAACACTTACTACTCTTGGACAGGACCTGATTTACCAGAATCCACATGGCAGTTGATAATTTACTGTTCTATTATGTGAGGAGCTACTATGACCAATGCAATTTATAGAAGAAAGCATTTAAATAGGGGTCTACTTATAGTTCCAGGGGTTAGTTCACGATCATCATGGCAGACAGCATGGTAGCAGGCAGGCAATCATGGCGCTGGAGCGGTAGCTCAGAGCTTACACCTGATCTACAAGTTGAAGGCAATGGGAAAGACTAGGCCTGGCACGGACTTTTGAAACCTCATCCACCTGCCCAGTGACACACCTCCTCCAACAAGGCCACACCTTCAATCCTTCCCAAATAGTTCTACTAATTGAGGACCAAGCATTCAAACATATGAGCTTATGGGGGCGGGGGGGCATTCTCACTCAAAACCACTATCAGTATTTTCTGTTTCAGGAGTTCTAATGCCCTCCTTCAGGCCTCTTCAGGAAATGTATATGTGGTACACATATGCAAGAAAAACACTAATGGGGCTGGAGAGATGGCTCAGTGGTTAAGAGCATTGACTGCTCTTCCAGAGGTCCTGAGTTCAATTCCCAGCAACCACATGGTGGCTCACAACCATCTGTAATGGGATCCGATGCCCTCTTCTGGTGTGTCTGAAGAGAGTAACAGTGTACTTACATACATAAAATAATCTAAAAAAAAAAAAAAAAAAAAAAAGAGGCCAGGCGGTGGTGGCGCACGCCTTTTAATCCCAGCACTTGGGAGGCAGAGGCAGGCGGATTTCTGAGTTCGAGGCCAGCCTGGTCTACAGAATGAGTTCCAGGACAGCCAGGGCTACACAGAGAAACCCTGTCTCGAAAAACCAAAAAAAAAAAAAGAAAGAAAGAAAAAGACAAAGATATACTAAAATTTTAAAATAGTAAAAAAAAATACTTGGAAAAAACAACTTTTAAAAATATTTATTTTAACCAGAAATGTACATAGCATTTACATGCAGTAGTGCTTATTGTGAAATTTGTATATGTAAAAAGTTCAAAATACTTGTAACAATACATAAGTGCTAAATTATAGTTCAGATATATAAGACGACACTGTAGCAGATAAGAACAATTTATTTTTATTTATTTATTTATTTATTTATTTATTTATTTTTGGTTTTTCGAGACAGGGTTTTTCTGTGTAGCTCTGGCTGTCCTGGAACTCACTCTGTAGACCAGGCTGGCCTCGAACTCAGAAACTCAGAAATCCACCTGCCTCTGCCTCCCAAGTGCTGGGATTAAAGGCGTGTGCCACCACCGCCCGGCCAAGAACAATTTATAAAATAATAGTTAATAACATGAAAGAATACTGATGTTGAAGTAGAAGAGGCTGGAGGTGAGGTTAGTTGGTAGAACACCAGCATAGCATGCATGGGGCCCTGCATCACGGAGGACATTCAGTCTCCAGCACCACACAACCTAGGTGTGTTAGTTCATCCTCTACTCTCATCACATGGAAGGTGGAGGCAGGAGAATCAGAAATGTAGACATCCTTGGCTACATAGCAAGGTAAGGTCCATCCTGGGCTACAAGGGACCTTGTCTCAAAATAAGTTGGCACAGCAGGTAAAGGAACTCCCTTCCAAGCCTGTCGACAAGAGTTCAATCCACAGAGCCACATGATGGGAGAACTATCTCCTGTGCATTATTCTCGGCCTCCACATGTTCTCTGGCATGTGAGCCCTGCACATATACTCACACAAACACAGATTGATGTGTTTTTAATAAAAGGCATCAGAGGCTTACAAACAGGCTGTAGCCATGAGAGTCTTAAGTCTGCCCACCTTTCTGAATTCATCACAAAGCACGACCTTTCTTTTTCTTCTCTTTTCTAAGCATTTTGTTGTTGTTTAAATTCTGAGCTTTTCCCTACTGTGGGCTTCTTTCTCTTTCTCTCAAGCCTCCCTTCCACCATGTGACTGCTTCTCTGCCAGGCACCTGACCTCGATGCTGGCTTACATAGGATGGGTTTTCTTTTGTACTTCCCGACGCCCCCTCCCCGAACTGTCTCTGAGGAAAGACAATAGCAGAAACTCAAAAAAGTTTTGGTAATGTGAGCTAGAGAGATGGCTCAGTGGTTAAGAGCCCACTTGCTGCTCTGCTCTTCCAGAGGACCTGAGTTCAATTCCCAGCATCCATGTGGCAGTTCACAACCCCCTGTAACTAGTCCCAAGGAGATTCATTACCTTTTCTGGCTTCTTCAGAAACAGTACACAAATTGGTAGATTTATATATATACATGCAAAATACTTATACACATAAAAATAAGTTAGAAAAGCTTTTAATATAAAGCCACAGCTGTTGTGTTCTATAAAGAGAGCCAGAATATGTTTGATACAGCAGGTATGGTGAGATGGGAGGGTTGCCTTAGCAGGCCCATGCTGAGGTATCCCTTCCCCTGAGGTACCAGACATACAACAGGTATAGTTAAGATAGAGTGTATTTAGGGAACTGAGAAGGGGAGTTGAGAAGGAAGTAGAGCAGAGGAGGGAGAGAGAGAGGGAGAGAGAGTAGTAGAAGAAAAAGAAGGAGGAGGAAGAAGAGGAGGAGGAGGAGGAAGAAGAGGAGGAGGAGGAAGAGAGGCTGACCAGGAACACATAGAGTGGGGAGGGGGAAGAGGAAAGGGGGGAGAGAAGAGACAGAGAGGCAGAGAAAGCAAGAGAGTAGGAGAGTATAGGAGGCCAGGCTTACCTGGTTGTTGCCAGGTAACTGTTGGGAGGAGCCTAGAGGGGATGCTAAGGACAGTGCTCCACAATTAAGACCACAGGAATTCACATTTACAATTCTATCTGAACTTTCTAAATACCCCTCCAAGCTTCAAATAAAGCAGAATCACAAAAGTATGAGAAAACCATCACCAAAAATGGAAACAGAATTTACAAGCTCATTACTGTAGTGTCCTAGTTATCTACCTCCTACTGCTGTGATAAGCACCTGGGAATGGTGACTCAGGAAGAGTCTTGACAGTTTCCAAGGGGGAGAGTCCATGATGGCTGAGTGAGAGTGTGGTAGCAAGAGCAGGGGGCTAAAAGCTCGAGTCTCAAATCACAAGCACAAAGTAGAAAGCATAAGCTCTTAGAGCCTTCCTCCAGTGACACATTTCCTTCAATAAGGCCACACCCCCTAAACCTGCCCAAGCAGTGCCAGCAGCTAGGGTCAAGCATTCAAACGCCAACACTACAAAGAACGTCTTATTTAAGTTACCACATACAAAATACCAAAGTCTGAGAATTGGCCAGGCAGCACCATTTACAGAAAGCAGAAAGCCTGCTCCTAGGTCTGCTGCTGCCGCAGACTTTGTGACACTTTGGGACTCAATAGACCTTTATTCAAAGAGAACCACCAGCCTGAGCCCAGGCCCAGCACTTTGTTCCAGGTCCAGAGTGGTACCTACCAGAATTGGCTGTGCTATCATTTTTCCTTTGGGTTTCAGACTTGTGATATAATTTTTGTTTTTTATTTTGGAAAATACCAAGTTGGTTGATTAACTTGCTTATTTTAAATTAATTTAATTGTGTGTTAACAAAGGACGCATATAAGGCTACAGAGATGATGGCATGGTGTTTAATGGCACCATCTGCTCTTGTAGAGAACTGAAGTCAATTCTCAGTGTTCACATGGTTGCTCACAACCATTAATAACTTTGGTTCAAGGGTCTCGACATCGCCTTCTTCTGGTTCCTGAGGGCACTATACACATGTGGTACAGAGACTCTTGCAGGCAAAATACTCAAAAAAATGTAAGTAAAAATAAAACATACATTGGAAAAATAAGAGAAAATTATAAGTATAAAATTTTATACACCTTAACTACATGTATATATGTGTGTGTGTGTGTGTGTGTGTGTGTGTGTACAGTCATAGAGCCAGAAGATATATATACTACACATACATTTATTTATTTCTGTGTGAATGCATACATATCTACATATGTAAATGCAAATAAAGCGAGTCATCAGAAAAGTAACATATCCAGATGGTGGAGCAGACAATGTTCATGTTCTTCCAAGGACGTTGCTGTACATTTCACAGTCTAGATGAAACACGTTACCAGATCTGCCACTTAAAGCAAGTATTTACAGTTTTAAGGCTGTCCTCAGAGGCTTGTCCATGCTAGATAAACATTCTCTCACTGAGCTACATCCTCAGTAACATATTCTATTTTAACAGATTCCTCCAATGTTGAAAGGACTAAGCCCTACAGGTACTCTCTTAACATGCCAAGTTGTTTGCTTGGTTGTTGTTTAGTTTCATTTTATTAATGTATTATTAATATGCTAATAACAAACCAGTGCATTTCACTTTGCTATTTCATTCATGTATACAATAGCCTTTAACCCCATTCATCCCCATAGCCCCCTCTTGGCCCCTCTCCTCATTCATGTATAAGATACACTTTGACCCCATTCATCCTTATGGACCCCTCTTGGCCCTTCCCACTGCTGATCCTCTCCCACTTTTCCCCTCGGTGAATGAATTGAAGAAGCAGGACAACTTACCAGTAGCTACACTACTAAACAAAGTATTTCTAACTCACCCCAGATCCCACTAATTCCCCACAGATCCTCAGGGAAAGATTGTGACTTTGAGACCCTCTCCCCTAGCAACCTTTAACTGCCTACAAGTCCTCAGAGAGTGGCAGAGCCTCCTGACATGCTCCCTGCTCTGTGTTAGAATGGTGTTGAGCCAAATCTCACACTGGTTTTGTGTAGGTAATCAGAGCTGCTTGAAGTCAGAAAGGGCAGCAGCCCTGTAATGCCCAGACGACAATAGAGTCCCTATGACACACACATCTGAATCATACATTCTTTCCACCCCCTCTTCCATGATGTCCCTGAGTCTTGGAAGGGGTAATAGAGATGTCCCATTTAGGACCAAGCACCTCAACTCATTTTGGAGTCTTGACGAGTTACATGAGAGCCTCTTCATTAAATGCTGCCCAGAACAAGGACAAGGTTCTCAGCACAGAGCAAACAACAGAATGTGGCTATGGGCAAGGCCACAACACATGGAAAGCATTTGAGGGGCACATCACAGTTAAACTTGAAAAGAAACTTCTCCCACTCACATCTACCATCTCCTTAGCCCTGAGTTTCTGACCAGGTATTTCTGTGGTATTCAATGTGGATTTCCCTCTGTGGAATGGGCCTCAAATCCAATCAGAAAGTGGAAAGAAGCCTGTAGAATCCTTCTCAAGTCTCAGACTTCAAAGAGTAAAAGTCTTTGATACTGAAAATAAAGAGAATCCACTTCAAAGGAGAGAGGAGAGTGGGCAGAAGGAGAATCCACTTCAAAGGAGAGAGTGGGCAGAAGGAAAATCCACTTTGCAGGAGAGAGTGGGCAGAAGGAGAATCCATTTCAAAGAAGAGTTTATTCTTCAGGGCAGAATAAAATTAGTTTAAATAGCCAAGCATATGTAATGCTGCGCTCTGGCCTACCTGGGATGCTCTTCCTAGCCTGGTGCACTGGGAACACCTATCATCTTCCAAGACTCAGTTCAAGTACCTCCTTTCCCACTCTCCTTAGGGCACCACAGTTCCCTGAAGGACCTCCTGCCATAGCACCTCAGCCCACACTTGGCACTGGGTTCCCATGGCTGTCC
This sequence comes from Arvicanthis niloticus, assembly GCF_011762505.2. NCBI lineage: Eukaryota > Metazoa > Chordata > Mammalia > Rodentia > Muridae > Arvicanthis > Arvicanthis niloticus. The sequence goes on along the minus strand of NC_047666.1, from coordinate 65,848,062 downwards.
TGCTCCTTAAGACTATGATCTTCCCTATTTGGGGACCCACATGAAAATATCACCTGCAAATTATAGGTAACTTTGTTAATGAACACTTATAAGAAACACTGAGATGATCTCCCTAAGCGAGGAGCCAGAGGAAAGTATTGTGCCTGCCTTGCAGGCTTTCCCCTGCCTAGACTCAGCCACTCAGGGTTGCTGTAGCTCTCCTGCCATTCTCTCCACCCAATCCCATTTTCTGGCTAGGTATTTGACCTTCCTATTAGCTACTGGCTGCTTTATGACATCATTCTCCTCCAAACTTATCAACACCCATTAGAACTTTGGAGCTTCCATGGAATCATCCATAAACAAACTGGATAATCCCACGTGATCAGTGACTAGTCGCCATATTGGACACATACGGTATTTAGTTAGCGTCATCAACCCAGACAAACCATATTCCTAATCCCTTGTGGCTGTGACTGACATTATTACCTCTTCTCTGTTTCAAGAGATACCCGTCTTCAAACAAGATGGAGCTCAGAACAACAGATTCTTCCAATGTGGCTGTATTCTGAAGGCAGAAATCTGAATCAAAAGCTTTTGGTTCTGATGCCTGACCATGGAAATATCACCCTTCTACCCAAAGACAGTGTGAAGATCCTTCCCCAGCTTGAGAATGCAGTGGAATTTGATATTCCACCCTGTCAGTACACCCACTCTGGAGCAAGTCATCTACATGGCATCCGTTCACTCTAAAGCAAGCAACACTGAACATGCCTTTATCGTCTACAGCAAGTACCTCAAGTCCTTCATACACCACGTCCCTGGATATAAGGATCAAAAGCAGTCGTCATTCCTGACAGTCAAAAATTACTGGACTTGCTTTTCCTAGGCAGAGGGGCCCAAGGGGGGTTTAGAGACACACATCAAAGAAGATGGAAACTATAAAGAGAAGGTGGGAGAGTCGGAATGCTCCCAGCACATGGGCAGCACATGGCCATCCTGCAAGAGCTGGGGAAAGAGAGCAAAAGCCACACCCGTTAGAACAGAAACAGTTCCATGCCTTTGAGGAGATGATCCAGAACCAGGAGCTGGAAAAAGAGTGACTAAAAATTGTGCAAGAGTTTAGCAAGATGGGACCAGACCCAGTCGCTGCTGGGGCCTGACTCAGAAAAGCCTCCGCTAAGTATTCACAGCCCATGTGTTATCTATAGGCTTCAGGCTGAAACACTGCCAGAAAGCTAGCTAAGTCAGCAGTGGTGGACAGGTCTTTGAGACCTTGAGTGCTGCAACAGAAGTGGATCACACTCTATGCATGGTACCTTTATCTACACCAAGTTTCCCCAGTTCACTGATGATACCCCAGTTCGTGACAAAGAAACAGGTGGAGTACTCTGTGGGAAACTGATGAGAGAAGATGTCACCATCATACACGTTATCATCCCAGACAAAATGCTGGGTCTGATTACTGCAACACTTAGAATGAAGAAGACATTTTCTTCCTACAGGATATACTAGGTATGCTCATACTTGGGTGGATTTACACTCCCCTCACACAGACGGCCTTCCTCTCCAGTGTAGACGTTCACATTCACTGCTCTTAGCAGACAATGTTGACAGTCAATAGCTGCTGTCTGGCCCCCTGCCCCACGGTTCAAGGAAAAAAAGCCATCTAAACTGACTACACTCTCGAAAAACCAAATAAACAAATAAATAAATAAACTGACTACACGAGATTTCTGTTCTTATAAAGGCTGTCATACAACAACGCATCTGTTAAGGCCTAGGCTGTGACTGCCACAGATCAGTCTCACCCTCCTAAGAGCTACAAACCCAAGTCAGTTTACTACTGCACTTGAATTTAAGTTTTCCAAGATTTGGAGACAACAAATAGGGCCAATGGCAGAGAAAGACTAATTTGGGGGGGGGGGTTGCTCTTTTGAAAACAAAACATTGAGTATATTTTTAAGACAAATTTGAAAGAGGAAACCTATCACACTAAGCAACTAACTCAAAAATTAGGTGAAATCAGAGAGCATCTTTCTGCCCTTCTAGACTCAAGTATTACCCACCCCCCCTCATCTCTACCTATCAGCCTGACTACTGCCTATCTTTGCAATCAAGAATAGCAGCTGCAGAGAGATCTGAGAGCCATTTAGAAATGTCTGGGTTCTCCCTCAGCTTGTGGCAGAGTTATTGGGACAACTGCTGGAGCCAAGTTGGGCTAAGTGGCTGGCTACCCAGTTTTGTCAGTTCCCTGGCTCCTGTGTTTAGGGTGTCAGCAGCTGAATGGAGGCCCAGTCCCATGAGAAGAGCAGCCTTGGATTTCCTTGTTCCTCCCTCTATCCTATTGCTACTGTTACTGCCTCCACTGCTTTAACAAGGAAGGCAGTCACTGCTCACTGGGATTTCTGCTTATACATTAAGACCCCGACCTTAACCACTAGCAACTTTATATTAAACTCAGGCCCCTCTGGTAGGATAGCACGTCTTTAGTCTTCTGGGTTTTCAGGCTTTGACTGAAATCCAGATTCCAATTAGGATCTCCCAGCTTCAGCAAGTCATGTGATCTCACATGCCCCCTTCTGGTGAGGGGAAGCAATACCTCAGCTCCCAGGGCGGATCTAATTGGAAATGTGCCTAACACCTAACAGAGACAATGGATTAAGGAGAAGCTTGGGACTGGAGGCACATCTGTGAACTGAATGAAAAAAAGAAATAAAAGGAGAACATGACTGCTCCTAAGGGGCTGAAGTTTTTATTATATATATAAGGGAGAAAACAGGTAGAGATGGAAACGTCAAGCTAAGTCCAAGAAAACGCGGCCAGACTGAGCCGCGCCATGTGACCAGAGAAGGAGATCGAGAGAGGGGCGCCTCAGACCAACCAAGAGGGGCAGCCAGGATCAAGAGACAGCTGTAACCAAAATTGGTAACTTATACAGGGGGCCAGAGGAGCTGGGCGGCAAGGAGCCCAGACCAGTACTTGGGCTGGAGAATTCAGGGAAGAGGGTGGGGTTTGCCAGCCAGGGGGACCTCAGGTAGGTACTGAGGATGCTGGGAGAGCCTGGCCACCAGTGTCTGCTTTGATATGTTAATAGGCATCTGAGTTAGCCTGGTGAGTTTCAAAGGAAGTGCACAGAGGCAGGGACCACGCCTGAACAACTAAATGCTCAAGACAACCATGCCAGAGAGACCACAAGCCATCTTTGAATGCTTTGCCGCTCACACGGGGAGTTCAGTAAACAGGAGATGTTTGCTAAGTGACCAGACACATAAAGGAAGAACATGTGAGGAGCAGAGGAGCACCTGCCGACGTAGCAAACAGAAAGCCTGCTCCACATAGCAGCAGATTCTAAGTGGCCAAGCCCCAGGCATCTCCTATTTGAGCCCAGAAGTTGGTAATCTTATTCAAAAGCAAGACATGTGCCCCACCCATAACTCTGTGACAGCTGAAGAACATGTGAGACCAGGCCCTATGATAAACTGAAATGTAATGACAGTCACTGAACACCAGACATATGCAGCGAAGAAAACAATTCTTACGTCAGGAAGAGCCATTAGGGAAGGAGTCCTCAAAGACTTTTGATTCTGAACTTCCCAAAGGAAGATAGAAAGAAAGAAAACAGGAAAGTCACCACTGGTCTGGAGCATCCTTGATTCCTGGTCCTGTAGCCTCAGTTAGTGATTCTGAAGCAAAGGGACATAGGTAATCACCCAGCCTATAATCCCACTATCCAGTAGTGTGTCCCCAAGACAGGGGTGATAGAGAGGACAGCTGTATATTGTCCCAGGTTCCGCACAGCAGTGTATTCTGGAATCTTGTGCTGCTGTCCCAAATCCAATCTCACTCCAGCTATCAACTCAATCCAGTTTTTTCAGGATACAGCATAAGTAAAATATTGATAAGGCGGGCAGTGGTGGTGCACACCTTTAATCCCAGCACTTGGGAGGCAGAGGCAGGCAGATTTCTGAGTTCGAGGCCAGCCTGGTCTACAGAGTGAGTTCTAGGACAGCCACGGCTATACAGAGAAACCCTGTCTCGAAAAACCAATATATATATAGAGATAGATAGATATATAGATATATAGATATAGATATAGATATAGATATAGATAAGACTACATAACATGCCACCATCTTCCTATAGTATCCGTGAGCCAGCCCTAGGGGTGAGAGGTGAACACACTGAACAATCAAATAAGCCAGAGAGTCCAAGGAGAAAGTGGCCTTGGACTCCCAGATTCCCAGTCCCTTGCTGACAGAATCAGCTTGGCTCATGGAACTAGGTGGGACCATTTGCTTGCCCACCACAACTGAGGAGACGGAGCTGAAGGGCGGGGGGCAGGTAATCTTCCTCAGTGTTCCTTTCCTCTCCATCCAGCCACATGATACAACCTCAGTGTCCCAGAAGCCAGTTTCTTGGCTCCAAGAATCTAGCAGCCTCCACCTCAGGATTCCACACCTTCGGCTCTTATAGGACTGGATTCATCTACGCCTCCTCCACTGATGTACACAGATGCTCAGGGACATGCTGGGGTGGCTTTCTCCTGTTGTCCGCAGCACTTGCAACACTTCCAGCTCCCTCCCACTGCAAACAATATGGTACAACTACGAAGTGAGAGCCAAAGTAACTGAATCCACCACTACTTCTGAACAGTGAGTAATGGACATACAACAGGTACAACAAATTACCATAAACTTGTTGTTTAGAACAAGAATTGTAGTAATGGGTACTTAGAATACCAGCATTAGGGGGTGACAGGAGGAGGATTATGAGTTTGAGATCAACAAGACCCTATGACAAAACAAGAAGCCAACTATGATGTTGCATAATCCCAGAAGCTGGGAGGTAGAAGCAGGGGAATCAGAAGTTCAAGGTCACCCTTGGCCACATAACAGTCAAGGCCAGCCTGGGCTATAGGAGACTGTAACAAAAAAAAAAAAAAAAAAAGAATATTGTGTGGTTGCACAACGTTACATTATATATAAAGCCACTCAACTGCCCAGGTGGAAATGGTTAAAAACAAAAACAAAACAGCAAAAAAAAAAAAAAAAAAAAAACCTGGCCATGGTAGCACAGGCCTCTAATCCAAGCCTTTGGAGAGCAGAGGCAAAGACTGAGGCCTTGTGAGATACATGATGAGACCTCACTTCCAAAACATAAAAATAGTAATAAGGGTTACACAGGAAGTCTTGTTATGAAATTAGCAAGTGAAATGCATTTTGACACTTTGTTTGTGAGCCTAACTAACAGCTCAAGCACCTCTCCAACTTGGAAAATGCATGTTATGGACCAGCAGTAAACAGAAGATCTTTGGGGTCCTTTAAAGCAACAGCTAACAGAAAGACCTAGGGCCAAGTCTAAGGAAGTGGCCATGGGGCTTCCACCCCACTGCTGCACACTTCCCAGCGCTGACTGTGGAGAGGTGAGGAGTCCAACAACGACAGGCAGGCGAGTTTTCAAATGTGGCATATACACACAGTGAAATACTACTCAGCCACAGAGACAGGAGGGCAGAACTGAAGATCATACTAAGCAAAATGAGCCAGACTTGAACAAATGCTACATTTCCTCACGTGTGGAATCTAAATGTATAAATGTGTGTTTGGGACATGAAAGCAGAAAGAGGGATCACTTGGGAAAAGGGAGAAGACAGACAGAATGGGGATAGGGTAGGAGAGAACTCGGGGACAAGAACAAACAAGAATGACATCTATGTATGAAAGGCCATAATGAAACCCATTACTCTGCATGCTGACTGAAAACCCTGAAGGCCTGCAAGACTTCCAACCTGCAAAGTACACAAAACACTGTTCAGTGTTGCAGCACCAGGGGGCAGAACAGGCTGGTTCTCCCATGACTCTTGCGTGCATTTCACTTCGTTATTTTTTTTTTTTCATCATCTTTAGCAGTATTTTTGTTTGCACTCTGGGAAAATCTGTCCCACACTTTCTAGTTTCCATTTCTGTTTCTTCTCTGAAGAATCCTTTTCTTTTGTTTCCAATTGTTCCTCTCTTCCATGCCGTCATTCTTCAAAAACAAAAAATTACAATTTTAATGCAAGACACTTAAAAAGCATCACTCTCTAAGTAAGATATATACAACAGACAAAATCCTATAGAGAAAACAGGGTTGGAGGAGGAAAACAAGAAACCTGTTGTTTCAAAGGGCAGGGACTTCCTGTTTGAGTCCCAGAGCTTTACAACCAGCCAATCAGTGAGTGCTGGGTTAGGTGTCAAACCTTGTCTCAAAAGGTGGATGGACTGAGAACCAGGTGCATACCTTTAATCCAAGCCCTGGGGAGGCAGAGGCAAGTGGGTCTCTGTGAGTTCAAGGCCAGCCATGGTGAGCTCCAGGACTACATAGAGAAACCCTGTCTGGCAGGCAATGGGGATTGGGGGGTCAACTGGACAGATGAAAGGGCTCATCCACGAAAAGCACTTTGCAGTGCAAACCTGGAAATCTGTGTCAATGTGGAAGGTGAGAGCTGACTCCACAAAGTTGTTTTCTGACCTCCACTGGTGCTGTGAGACATCCATGCTGAAACACACACACACACACACACACACACACACACACATATACATACATACATATATACATACACACATACACCATACAGTACCATAACGGTAAATAAGTTTTTTAAGTGGAAAGAGCTAGAGAAAAATACCTATATACATGTGGGTGCACACACAGTGACAATCTTATTTAAATGAGTAGGGGGAAAAGGGTGGAGGAGAAGGAAGAAGAGGAGGAGGAAGAGGAGACAAAATACCTCCTGAGTTCATAGAAGGTTTGGGCTGGTCATTCTTCCAGAAGACCTGGGTTCAATTCCCAGCCCTGCATGATAGCACACAGCGATCTAATGCCAGCCTGGGGGGTCCAGTGCCTCTTTAGGTCTCATGGGCACTGTACACACATAGTGCCCAGACATATATACAGGCAAAACACCCAGACACGTAAAATAAAAAGGTAAGAAAAGAAACTTTTTTTTTTTTTCAAGAAAAATGACAAATACACATGCACATAGCCCTGCCCTGAGATTTCAGACCTCGGTGCCTTTCTGCTGGCCTCCATTCACAGCTGCATCCCAGAGGGCGGGCCTTCTCACTGGAGACCTGCCCTCAAGTCCTTGCAGGACACCTTCCCTCTCACCACAGTGCTCCATGCTCTTACTTCAGTGCTCCATGCTCACCGTCATCCCCCCATACACCACATTACAGCAGAGGTCATCTTTTATCCACTCCCCACTGGAAGTCCAGCGCTGCACTAGACACACTGGAACATTCCCTCCTCTGTAACCACTGGGTCACTCTATTGACAGGACTCACGGACAAGTGATGGAGGCTTACAAATGAGGCAACCTGCCCCAATTTAAACTGTAAGGTGAGCCAGCCCTTTGCTTTATTGCTAACCCAGAAGCACTGTCTACCGTAACCTTAGGTTACTTTGTCCCAGCAGTCTGCAGGCTCGAGACAGTGCTGAGTGCCTAGTTGGGAGGTGCTGCATGAGACCAAAGGAGTTAGGCCTACGACGCTGTTCTCAGGGAAGAGACACAAAGTCACTGCTAGTTTTTACCTTCTCCATCGAAACTTGCTGTGCCAGATAACACCCAAAGGCCTACCAGAGTCTCTCCCACAATCAGCAGGTACATATGGGAGCACCAGAGAGATAAGTACCGTGTGCAAGCCAGTGGTATACAAGAGCCTTCACTGCTGGAGTACCTACTCTCTTTCCATCCTCTATGGCAGTGTCTCTAGCCACCTAAGAGATCTTAGATTGTGGTTAGACTCATAAGACTATAAATTGCTAGAAAGAATTGGGTTACTTCTACATCTCAATCGTTAGGTTCCATCAAAACGAACTACAGTAAAATAACCTAACATACTTAAACCATTATAATAAGGTATTATTATTATTACTATATTATTTATTCATTCCTTTGGGAGGGATAGTAGGGCACAAGTGTGGATGTCAAAAGACAACTTTGAAGGAGGTTTCTCAACATTGGGTGTTAGGGATCAAACCCAGGTCTGAGGACTTTCAAAAGCACCAACACCCACTGAGCCATCCCGCAGGTCCCATATAATAAATAGCCTATTGCCTACTTAAATGCCGCCACTTAGCACAACGAACAGCACCACGCTGGTCACATAGGCAAAAAGTTCATTACACTAAAATGAAAATTCACAAAGCCAATAAATAATACAACAGGTAGATCTGATAGCACTCACCAGGCACTATGTATAACTGCGGTACTATCCTGCTAGGCAGAGTCGGGACCTCTCCAAACAGATCTTCCAACAAGACAGCAGATCAAGCCATCACTGTTTCAGTAATTAGGACGTCATGGTTTTCGCCACCCAGACTCCACAGGCTAGGAGCAGCAGGTTGAGAAGTAAAGGTTCCTTCCCATTTACCTTTAATAAAGGGGGAAAGGGGATTTTTTTTTTTTTTTTTTTCGCGTGAGCTGAAAGCATTTTGTGCTCCAGTACTAACCAAAAAAGGCTGATTAGTATGATGGGACAAAAAGTATTTTAACACACGTACCCCACTTACAAGTCTTTGGCTCGTACAAATCTGGTCACGACACTTTAGAAAGCAACTCCTGCGGTGGGCCTGCCAGGCTGCAGGGAGGACAAAGTGGTGTCCAATTTGTGCACCTGGGTTCAAACTGTTCCCTCCTGGGCCCACACTTTCACTCCCTCGACTTCTCTTCCCCACGCCACTCAGGTGCCCACGCTTGGGACCATGGACATCCGCGGCATAATCACCGGAGGCCGACCTTTGCCATTTCACATCTGACTGCCTGTCTCCAGTTATTACACTTGTGGGCCTGGGTGAACAGGGCGGGCCACCAGGCAGGCCCGGGCTTGGGAGTCCTGAGGATGGAGAAGGATCTGGAAAAATCTGCTAGACACGGGCGAAGGGGTGGGGTGGAGGTGGGGAGAGACGACATAGGGGAAGACTGTGACTCTTCGAAATCCCAGAGGTCCTGGTGTAGGAGGGCACCCCTAAGAGCCATCAACCAGAAAAGCAAATCTTATCAAAACCAAAACAAACAAACAACAATAACAACAACAACAACAAAAAACCGAACCCCTCCGGTACCCTCAGCCCAAGAGCCCCAACCCGTTTAACCGCTTCTCTAGAAAGTTCTCCGCTCCCGCCCCTTTGCAGCCCGCTCGTGTCGCTCCTCCCTGCCCCGCCCCCGAGGCGGATAGGACCAATCGCGGGCCGGGCAGCGCCAGGCCCGCCCCTCGGCGTCGTCCCACTCGGTCGCCGCTGGCGAGCGCGCGGATAGCCGGGTGCGCGAGCCTAGAGCGCGGTTCGAGGTGGGCAGCGCCGCCTTCCGCCGCACGCCACCCCGCCGCTCACCCCGGTCGGCGGCCACAGTGCTGGGCTCGCGCTCGCCCCACTCCCGCAGCCAACGGTGCGTCCAGCGGCCATGACCGCCGAGGAGATGAAGGCGGCGGAGAACGGGGCGCAGTCGGCGCCCCTGCCTCTCGAAGGAGTGGACATCAGCCCCAAGCAGGACGAGGGCGTGCTCAAGGTGAGGGGGCCGCGGAGCCCTCGTCTGCAGGCTCACGGGCCTCGAGGGTACCGCGGACGGAGGCTAGGGGAATTCGCCTTCCCTGCGCGGGCTGCAGCCCTGAAGACGGCACGGCGGCTGCACGCTCCGGAGGGTGCGGCCCCGGTCCGGGAAGGAGCCCCCACTGCAACGCCAGCTCGATCCGGCTGCACTGTGTGGCTGAGAGGGGCGGAGCGGAGCGCGAGAGCAGCAGCCGGGGGCCCGGGCGGGGCGCACGAGGCCGGGGCGCGCCGAGGGACTCAGGCCTCGTCTCCCGGGAACCCCTGGGCTGCAGCGTGCGCCGGCCACCTGGACGAAGGTGCGCCAAGGCTCGCCCACTTGAAAGTTAAACATTAGCCAGGCTCTGAAACGGCCCCGGGGAGAAGGTTCCTGGCCCGAAGCCCTTTGTGCCTTTCCGCGCCCCTTTTGCAATCGCGGAGAGCCAGCGAGGTCACGGGCTCGGCCATGCTGTGCCCCCTTTCTCGGCCCGGGGCGAGCGAGAGCGATGCATGCCGGGACCTGTAGTTCCTCGACTGCCCTCCTGAGTCTTTCTGAGTTGGGGGTACTAGGTGCTGACCGTGGGGGGAGGTGCATTGCCTTGGAGCCAGCAGCTCACTAATCGCCTGACTGCAAATAGCCGGAGGAGCGAGGGGGAGGGCGCCCTGACCTGGGTCGGGACAATGGGCGCCGTTTCAGAGCAGGTTCTGCCAGCAGTCCTGGACGGTGAAATCCTAACCCGCATTGCATGTCTCCCTGCATCCATTGTTTCTCCTCCGTGCGTCCCATTGCTCAGCTCCTAGTGTGTGTGGCCTGTGCAAAGCAGAGACCTTAAGGAGCCTTGTTGGTCCAGAAATGCTCCTGGCTTTTTACCTCCGTGAACATGTGGCCCTTCTTTCTCCTTTGCGTAGGTTCTGATTCGCAGGGGGGATCAATTCCTCCTTTAGCCTCCATTCCTTCGAGGACCCTGTACATTCTTATTGAGGAAGCCTTTCTTTCCTTATCCACCTATTGGCTCGCCCATGGGGTCACCATATATAAAAATGTTAAACAGAAGTAGATGCCTGCCTATACACGCATGGGAGATAAAGGACTCCTTAGATTGCCAGTCAGGTAGTTTCCCTTCCCACGTCTAATTTCCAGCACCTGATACAGAGCCTTTGTGCTCATCTGTAATCTGGCCCTTCCTATTCTCAGTTTGGATCGTTACTTCTGTTTCAATCTGTTCAAACCAGACCCTGGTCTGGTGACCTGCTAGTTTCTATCAGTTTTTTTTTTTTTTTCTTTTAACACCTCTGGAGGATAGGGATTGTCGTCAGTGCCTGACCGATAAGTTCTGGACAGTTTAGCAACTTGTCCAAAAACCATAGACAAAACTTGAACCCAAATTACATTATCTGCAGTTCTCCAAAGCAGAACTTGAAGGGAGATGGGAAGATTAGTTGAATCTAACCTAAATCACTAGTATCTGAATCATCTGAGGATTGAGCACTGGGACCTGCTGAAAACAAGCAGGGGGCAGTGGGTGCAGCAGAGTCCGTCCAGTATGTGCCTTTGGGAGCTTATGAGCAGTTGGGCCCCTTCTGCCCACATCCCTAGTTACTCACCTCCTCCTCCTTCCACTCCCCCTCACCCCTCCCAGGTCATCAAGAGAGAGGGTACAGGCACAGAGACACCCATGATTGGGGACCGAGTCTTTGTCCACTACACTGGCTGGCTGCTAGATGGCACAAAGTTTGACTCCAGTCTGGACGGCAAGGACAAATTCTCCTTTGACCTGGGAAAAGGTAGGCTTGCTTAGCGGGCTGGCAGGGTAGGCTCCAAAATTGATAGATAGCAGCTGTCACAAGCACATTCCCAGCCAAGCTTGAGCTGGGCACAGCACTGCTTACCTATGTTCCCAGCTACCAGAGCAGCTGAGGCAAGCCAGCAAGTCAGTTGAACCAGTAGTTCAAGTCAGCCTTGGCAAAATAGCATAAACTAGCCATCAAAAATGAAAAGGGCACCAAAATGAAGCTTAAGAAGGAATGGCTAAGAACCCATCAGTTATCGATCTTGTGTTTTCTTCTACTGTTACGGGACCAGCTGATTCCTTTTTTCCCATCTTCATCAATCCAGCGCTTCCCTCACTCTGGGATGGATAGTCTTGCTTCTTGAACTGTGTTGCAAGGTTGAGCAATCTTTTAATGTCTTAAGAACGACAACACTGCTGCTTCTTGTCTCCTGGTCCTAATTCTAGAGGTGTTCAGATTCTGCCTGGGTGTAGTGTAGCACCTGTCTTTGGGGACATTGAGCCTGGAGTCAGGACCCTGCTAATAGTGGGTCTTTTTTCCTCTACCTACAGGGGAGGTCATCAAGGCTTGGGATATTGGTGTGGCAACCATGAAAGTGGGGGAAGTGTGCCACATCACTTGCAAGCCGGAATATGCCTACGGTTCAGCAGGCAGCCCTCCAAAGATCCCCCCCAACGCCACACTTGTATTTGAGGTGAGTGCTAGCCACAGATCTCCTAGGCAGAGAGCCAGGCTTTATCTCACCCCATTGCCTGGCTGCCCTCCAGCCCTTCCTGCCTCTTGAAGACAATGTAGCCAAGCCTGAGGGCCTGGCTTTAGTAGGAGGAGAGATGGAAAGGTTAGCTGGCTCTGCTGCCACCAGAGTGACCAGTAGTAATAGAGGCTTTGGGTTAGAAGAGCGACTCCAACAGCCCTTCTAGAATAGGGGTGACTGGTACTTTCTCAACTGAAAGGGGTCTGGGGTCAGGAAGCATTTGGGTTATAAAGGACAGTGTAGCATACTGGCACCCTGGAGCTCAGGAGGGAGTGACACCTTCCTATCCGTCAGTGGTTGAAGCAGGACCTCCACTAAAGGAAAGAACTAAGGCTGTTGAGTCTGAAAGCAGAAAACCAATCAGTGGGCATGGGAGAATATTCACAAGACCATTGAGATGGCCAGCCACTTCTGATGCCTGCCCGATGAGCCAATCTAGCATCCTTGTTAAGAGGAGCAGGATGATGGAAAGCTTCTCAACTCCGTGTATCTTAGCTGTTACTAGGGACTCTTCTGAGTGGAAAAGAGGCAGTTTTACTGTTCTGTTGGTGCAGAAAGGAGTTGGTCACCTTCTGTCTTATCACGCAGGTGGAGCTGTTTGAGTTCAAAGGAGAAGACCTTACAGAAGATGAGGATGGCGGGATCATCCGCAGGATACGGACTCGGGGTGAGGGCTATGCCAGGCCCAACGATGGTGCTATGGTAGAAGGTAAGAAAGTGTAGTCTGGTATGGGAAGAAAAATCTAGAGTTACAGATTCCTGCCTCAGAGACTTAACGGCCTCGGGTGGTGTGGACCAAGTCATTTCCTTTCTGTAAGCCCTTTGTCTGATTCTTAAAAAGAGGAGTCAGACCACACAGCCTTAGCACTCCTCCAAGTCTGAGACACGACGGTTATCCTGGGTCTAAACCATGATGTGGACATGTGGGAGGCTGGTGGCCACTTCCTCAGTGCTCCCTCCTCTCACCCGGGCACGCCCTTTTTCATGCCAGTGGCACTGGAAGGCTACTATCAAGACCGGCTCTTTGACCAGCGGGAACTCTGCTTTGAAGTCGGGGAAGGGGAAAGTCTGGATCTGCCCTCTGGGCTGGAGGAGGCCATTCAGCGCATGGAGAAAGGAGAACATTCCATTGTGTACCTCAGACCTAGGTGAGACACAGGTACTTTGCAGGACAGAGGGACACAACTGAAAATGAAAGGTGAGCTGTGGGGTGGACATTTACAAGTGCCATGTCCCTGCTGCTACTCTAAGGACGCTGAAAGCCTCATGAGCTCTTGATTGGATCTGAAAGTGGCCCTTACATAGTTGTCCACATTTCCTTGTATTCGTGCCTCATTCAGATCCCTTACCTGCCAACATCCAGATTTTCATATGCCATTAATGTATTCAGTGATTCACACCACCTCCTGTGTGCCACACATGCTAAGGTCTCTAGGGCTTCAACATGATTCTTGCTTCATTGTCTCTTGGAGTTTGTCATCTCAACAGTGTATAGTGAAGGGTTAGGAGCAAGAAGTAGTGAGTGCTGAAGGACCACCTAAATGTGTAATGAAAAGGTTAGGGAAATGTTTGCCCAACAGGAAGGACTTGAACCAGGTCTCACGATGGGAAGGTACTTTCCAGGAAACAAACAGGAAGCCTTTCAGTCCAGAGCAGACGAAGGGCTGTGAGGTAACCCAGGCATTCTTCACCCCTGCAGCTATGCTTTTGGCAGTGTTGGGAAGGAAAGGTTCCAGATCCCACCACATGCTGAGCTGAGGTATGAAGTGCATCTGAAGAGTTTTGAGAAGGTGAGTCTGCCTAAGGGACTCCCTCCCCTGGAGTCTGGTATGCGGGAGATTCTGGGAAAGGTGACCACTCTCTATCCTTTGGGGTACCACAGGCCAAGGAGTCTTGGGAGATGAGCTCTGAGGAGAAGCTGGAGCAGAGCAACATAGTGAAAGAGAGGGGTACCGTGTACTTCAAGGTGAGCCAAGGACAAGACACTCCAGGGAGGGCTGTCCAGATGATATCTGCCACAGTATGGACATCCCCTGAGGTTGTCACCAAGTGTATCTTAGTCTGTTTGGTCTGGGATGGGAAGGAGTGGGAGGCTGTGTCCAGGAGCCACTCGTGCCTACCAGGTAAGACAACTGGGCTGCTGAACCTACACTGGTGCCTGAGCTTCCCTCCCATTCTAGGAAGGCAAGTACAAGCAGGCTTTACTGCAGTACAAGAAGATTGTGTCTTGGCTAGAATACGAGTCTAGCTTTTCCAGTGAGGAGATGCAAAAGGTCCATGCGCTCCGACTGGCCTCACACCTCAATCTGGCCATGTGTCACCTGAAACTGCAGGCCTTCTCAGCTGCCATTGAAAGCTGTAACAAGGTGAGATCCCTTCAGAGGGCGTGGTGGCTGTGGGGTAGAGTTAGTAGGATAGATGATTGGGAATCCTGAGTTCCAGGCCTAGAGTTTGGAAGTAGCAAGTGGATGGTGGACAAGGATAGGTATAGACATTGAGCAAGCCCTGATTGGGGGAATCTAAAGGGGTGGGGTTGGGCTTTTGTCCTTCTCTGTATCGGAGAAAGTGAAATGGTGTTCCTCCTGTGTCTGAAGACCTGCTGAGTTTCCTTTTTTCCTCTCGGATTACATGGATTTCTTCCTGGGTCATGACCCTTCGCATTTAATGTCTCTGTCTCCTTTTTCTGACGTGGCACCAGCTGTTTCCACTGAGCCTTAGCCTCCTGCTGGCCCTTGGGAGTCCAGCCGGCACTGCAGGGCCTGATGTCCCTACTGCCTCCTTTCTGTGCTCTTAGGCCTTGGAGCTGGACAGCAACAATGAGAAGGGCCTGTTTCGCCGGGGAGAGGCACACCTGGCCGTGAATGACTTTGACCTTGCACGAGCTGACTTCCAAAAGGTTCTGCAGCTCTATCCCAGCAACAAAGCCGCCAAGACCCAGCTGGCTGTGTGCCAGCAGCGGACCCGCAGGCAGCTTGCCCGGGAAAAGAAGCTCTATGCCAACATGTTTGAAAGGCTGGCTGAGGAGGAGCACAAGGTTAGGGTTGGAGTGTAGTAAACTTTTGCTACGAAGACACACTACGATAAAGACAGCTCATAGGAGAGTTGAGAGAGGGAGGGATCACCACCCTAGAGGGTTGGAGTCTGAGACCACCATCATAGCAGTGAGTGTAAGCACAAGGCAGGGTGAACATAGGCTTTTGTCACCCTTGAACAAACACACCTCCTCCAACAAGGCCATACCTCCTAATCCTTCCCCAAAGAGTCCCACCAGCCAGGAACCAGCATTCAAATATATGAGCCTCTGGGGCATTGTCATTCAAACCACCACATGGTAGAAGCGCTGCCGTGGACAGAGGAGGGGTTTTCTTACCTCTTCAGTACATCAGGTGTGGACACTGCCTGTGCTTGCTCCTGGTAGCTGCATAAGCCAAAGGCTACTCTCTTGCCAGTAAAGGAGTGTAAGTTCTCAGTATTGACCCTACCAGTGGGGCCGATACCATGAGAAGGGCTCTGACACACCAGGGCAGAGTTCCAGTGTCTGGTGATTTCGAGACAACTGGCCTAAAATTTACAAAGAAGACCAGGCTGCCCTGGAATTCATAGATATCCTCCTGTCTGTGTCTCACACACCCCCATACTCAGAACTGAAGGTTATGCTTAGCTTGCAGAGGCACAGAATCCTGCCAGTTCCATTTCACCCCATTGTGCATTTTCTCTGTAGTTAGTTAATGTATGGAGGTTTATTTTACATTACTACTTAAGAGAGCTTTCAAATTCTTCCTATTTGTTTTGTGCACATACATAGTATATTTTATGTTAGCCTGTTGCTTCAGTGTTCTTAACAGTTAAGAAAAATAGATTGCAAGACATACTTTCTTGTAGCCACATTTAAAAGGTAAATTTGAATAGTGATTTAATATGTTCTGTATACTTTTTAAGATGATTTTGGTTAGCATACAAAGAAATGAGTTTAAAGGTACAGAAAACTTTAAAACTTTGTGTGATCTATCTCCTTGCTAGGCGGGGGCTATGTTAATCTATCCTTAGATTTTAGTGCCACTGAAGCAAACACGGGATTAAGAGTACTTTTCTTCAGTGACCCTAGGATACAGTACAGTGGTAGAGTGCTTGCCCAGCACACTTAAGACCCTGAATTTAATCCCAGAAACACAAAGAGAAAATAGTTGAGAACATCCGAAATCTGAGACATTCAACACTACTGTGTTGAATGGCCTTGTCAGTTCAGAATGTGCATGGGATGCTTTGAACAGTTCCAGGATTGCTATGCCTGTGCAGATTCTTCTAGGAATTCAGCCTCTTCCTCTTGCTCCTCTTACAGGCCAAGGCAGAAGTAGCTGCAGGAGACCATCCCACTGTTGCGGAGATGAAGGGTGAGCCGAACAACGTCGCCGGGAACCAGTCTCGGGTGGAGACAGAAGCATAGCCTGCCTCTCTGCCTGCCCACCATTGCGGCTGCCTCCCTGCTCCCTTCCCTACTCCACCCTGTTAGTTTTGTAAAAACTGAAGAATTTTGAGTGAATTAGACCTTTATTTTTCTATCTGTTTGGATGATGGCTTTGGGGGAGAAGGGAGAAGAGCAGGCTGAGGGTGAGATGGGGAGTAAGTAGTTTTAGATGGTGTAACCCCTCTGTCCTTCGCCCATTACACATGAGTGTATATCCTTCCACACATACATCAGAATGTTAATTTATTTTGCTCCCTCTGTTAGCTCCATTTTCAAGTGGTAGAAGGGGGATGTGATAGGGACGGGTCTGATAAGCCAGGGTGGAGAAGAAGACTCCTGGGCAGCCATTTCCCCATCTCTTCCTCTGTGGTTGTTTTCCAAGCCTGCAGGCTCCATGCAGGTGCTAAGGGTATGGGAAAACCACTGTTGTGTCCATTACCTCTCTAGCCTTGCTCTCCTGAGATGTTGTTATTCCTGATAATGTCCTCCAGTTATCACCTCTAGACAGCCCCTACCAGTACCTCCCCTCCTCTCAGTTTCCTCATCCAGGTTGTCCCTGTCCCCATCCCCTCAGCCTCTTTAATGCACGCTGAAGGTCCAGGCACACCTCAAGTCCTGTGCTTGAGCAATAAAGTGGAAACAACAAAACCTGGGTGTCAGGCAGCCCTTTATGTTGAGCTCTCGGGTGGGGTATGGTGGGAATGTGGACGGGGCAGGATGAATAAGGTCCACTCAGGTCCAACCTAAGTGTAGCATGTGATGCAGACTCTGGCAAGGCAGGAAATGACCCCTCTGCTCATACACTCTGAGCTTCATTGTAGACTACAGCAGCCCAACAGAACAATGTGGAGGTTGTTTTCCCCAAATAAGAAGAGGAAAATACATCAGTGGTTCTGAAACTGGGTTCTCGTACTGCTGCCCCTCTGCTCTGGCAGACATCTGGTGTTTTGTAGCTGCATGTGTATCTAAGTACCGTGTGCGTCTGGTGCATGTGGAGGCCAGAACAGGACATTGAGTCCCCTGGGAGTTCAAATTGTGAGTCACTAGTTGGGTGCCTGGAATCACACCTGGGTCCTTGGCCAAAGGTATAAAAACTCCAGCACTAGGCTGGGCCTTGTGTCACACATCTTTAATACCAGCACTCTGGAGTCGGAGTCAGGTGGACCTCTTGTCAAAGCCAGCTTGGTCTCCAAATAAGACTGGGGCAGTCTGCATTCCTCTCTAGCTCTTGACATTGATGGGTTTCTATGGAAAAGGTCTTTCAGTTCTTCAACATGGCTGGCACTGTATCTTCCTGTTCCCCTATTGGGTGTTAGGTCAACTAAAGCCCTATTGGGCTTGAGTTTTATGTCTGGTTCCTTTAGGTAGTTTCTAACTTTGATTCTTGCTTTTGCTGTCAGTGATAATACCAAGCCCTTGCTAAATTGCTAAGTGTAAGCTTTGACCTGTACCAAGGTTTCCTTGTGATATAATGTCGATCCAACCATCCTAAGAAAGGCATGGCCCATTTTATAAATGAGAAAACAACCAAAGCTTGAGAAACAGCACAGTTACTAGACTACTTACTGCACAAGTGTGGCCTGCTTCAGATCCCCAGCACCCATGTCAAAAGCTGGGTGCTGGGCCTTGAGAGACAGCACTGTAATTAGGAGCACTTGTTACGAAAGCCCTACAGTTGGTTCCCAAGCCCCGGCCCAGGCATCTCAAGTCTCCTTAGTTGCAGGAGGATCCTGTAACCTCTTGTGCTCTCCACAGGTACTGCACACACTTGGTGCACATATTAACACTCAGGTATTCAGACACAGTTGTATTTTCTTTCAAAGACTTATTTTTATGCCAGGCATAGTGGCACACACTTAATCCAACACTCAGAAGGCAAAGACAAGGAGAATCCCTGAGTTCAAGTCTAGCCTGGTCTTCATAGTGATGCCAGGGCCACATAATGACAGTCTTTTAAAAGGAAAGTGCGTGCACGTGTGTTCAGTACCTGTGGATGGCAGAAGAGTTCATTGTGAGCCACTATTGTGGGTGCCCAGGAACTGAACCCAGGTCCTCTCTAAGAGCAAGTGCTCCTAGCCTCCAGCTCCAGGGGAACCAATGCCCTCTTCTGGTTTTCACTGCCACCTGGGTACCCATTGCCCCCACACAGACATTACACATAAGTAAATCTGGGCATGAGCTATGAAATACTGTCAGACTCCCAGTACCACATGAACCATACATGATGGGCCATGTTTGTACTCCCAGCATTCAGGAGATATAGGCAGAGGGGGTCAGGATTTTAAGTTAATCCTCAGCTACATAAGTTCAAGGCCAGCCTGAGCTTATGTATACCCTATTTCAAAAAACAAAAAGTTTGTAAACATTAAACAAATTTCTACTTGAAGATAAGTTCTATGAACTACTATGAGGTCATGAGATTCACAGCAAGTCTCAAGTTTAACTCTTGTCATCTATAATGCATGGATAAAAAGCATCCTAAAGTCCTGTTCATCTCCTTGGTGCTCCTTGGGATTCTAAGAACTTAAGTTTGACTCCACTTTATAGAGCCCTGGAGATGGAAAGGTCCTAGTTTATTGTAACATTAAAGCTGTCTAGTGAAGATACTTTGGTAAAGTAACTAGATCTTTATGGTTAAAACCAGTCCTGCCACATACTGAACTCTGCTGGATCCCTGCTCACATTGTTCTATAGGTACTTGCTCCTTGCTTCAGCATTTATGGAAGGAACATGCTCAGATGAGAAAGTCCAGCCAACGGGTGTTCTGGGCTATTAATGTAGATTTCTAGGTAATTCCTCTCTTGGAAAGCTAAAATAGAGTTCAATATATTATGTTGCCAAAATATTTCCAATCTCCAGCATATGAAATGTTTCTCCCCCTACATACCTTCTTTCTCCACTGGCCCCCATATCACTGTTCACCTCTAACCTGCTCTTACAACAGGCACTTTGGTCCCACTTAAATACTGTGTCCACTGAATCCCTGTCACAGTGTCCCACAAAGCCTGCAAAGCCTGATGCCACTTACCTTGGCTACTTCAGTACATCTGTGACATCCTCCTTAGGGCATCTGCAGATGAGTTGTGTGTCCCATTTTAATGGAAGAGAAAAAGTACATCAACAACACTAAGAACTAGAGAAGATATTCTTGTAAGTCAGTCATTGCTAGAAAAGGGGATACAGCCAAATAGTTATGCAGGGAACAGTCATGTTTTATTACCATGAACAATGTACTCCCAAGAAGTCATGCATAGGCAGGATCCGGATTCAGATCTCTAGCACCCTGGAGCAAGGGAACAGCATAGTTTACTCACTGGCCAGGCAGACCAGCTGAAATGGTGAGGTCTAGGTTCAATGACAAACCATGTCTCCACAAGATGGAGAAGCAGTTGTGGAAGACATAATATCAACCTCTGGTTTTCACATATGCCCACATGGTCAAGTACACTCACATATACAAGTACACAGACAACACATAATAGTTTATACTCTGTTGGGTCTTTTTCTTTATTTGACTCTCTAGACTGACAGAAGTTGTGATTGAAGTAGCACAGCCTTCATGATAAACGGTTGTACAAAACCAGACACTGCTGCAGAAAATTACAGAACATGAACCCCAAATGATGATTAAGGTATTGTGCTGGGTGGTGGTGGTGGTATGCCTAGTGCTTGGGAGGCAGAGGCGGGCAGATCTTTGTGAGTTCAAGACCAGCCTGTTCCACAGAGCTGGTTCCAGGATTACTCAGAGAAACTGTCTCAAAAGACAAACAAATAAACAAAACAGGTATTGTGGAGTTCTGGGTCAGGATGTGATTTCAAAGAATTGGATCAGAGCAGAGTGGACAATGAGAGCAGCAGGCTGATCCTCTGTACTCAGTCCTAAGAATTAAGGTATTTATCTTGAGAAAGCTAAAAAGAGAAGACAGCTAGGAATGCTGAAACAAATTGCACGTTATATTCAAGCCCAAACACTTTAAGGTTGGTTCTGTTTTCTCCTTAATAGGACAAGAGTAGACAGCAGGTGAGAGAGCATACAATCCCTCCATGAATAACAATTAGTTTATAGCACCCATGTGACTTAGACCTTCTAATGGATACAGCTCACCGCCTAATGTTAACTGGTAACTGGGAATGGATCTGTGTCCCCAGTACTGGTCCAGAACTCCTTCCTGGTTGCCTTGTTCCTTTCTACTTTCAGCTGTCAGAGCCACTAAGACCTAATCCATTAGTTTCCCCTCCTCCAGGGTAGAAAGCCCCTTTCTCAGCCTTCTTCCACCACCTTCAACGTAGAATGTGGGACATCTCTGGTCCAACATCCCCAAAGATGAGAAACCAAGTGTAGATCAACTTGAGCATCTGCATTTAAAACTGTGAGTTTCCCTCTTAGGAGAGTCTCAGGCTGGCCTCAGACTGCATGTGATTGGGAATAATCCTGAACTTCTGATACTCCTGCCTCTGCCTCCCTAGTGCCAAGACTACAGGTATGAGTGCTTCACCTGGTTTATGCATTGCTAAGGATAGAACCCAGGACTTCACACATGCTAACCAAGCACTCACTCTGCCTTCAGCCTAAATTTCTATTGAGTGTTTTTAGTGGTGTTTTGTTGGAAACGGGGTCTCATGTAACCAAAGCTGATACGGAATTACATAGCCAAGGCTGATACTGATTTCTTGATCCTCCTGCCTGTGCCTTCCATGTGCTGGAATTACAGGCAAGCAGTACCGCATGTAGCTTAACACTCCCGTTGCCTTGATGTCACATCTCAGAAGAAAGGCAGAACCTGGTTCAACAGGGAAAGTATTCCAAGCAGCCTGTCACGAGAGTAATAGCCCCACCTAAACTAGAATAAGATCACTGGAAACAGGTGGCTTTGTACTGAGATCGAGGGCTACACCCTACGGCATATCCAGAGTCCCAGCAGCCTTCACTCTGGTAAGAACTGCCATAGTGACAAAAGAGCTAACATTTTTTATCAGACATCTTGGTTTGAATCTCACATCTACCACTTTCTGCCAAGTAACTCAGTCTTGATAAACATGTTTTCCTCGTCTGAAGAAACAATAATCTTACATAATTTTGTTGATTAAATAATACATGTAAGCTATGCTTTGCAATAAGTATTTTTTTCAAGTTGCTGCCCACAAAGTACACAGCATAATTTTTTTTCATTATAATCCAGGATATGTATGTAAGTATAAACAACCGAAACAAGGCTTTCACACAAAATTATACTATTTACTTCATAGATCTTTTTCTGTTTTTATATTTTTAAAATCTTTGTGGCAGCTTTTCTGCTACATGTGTATCTGTGCATCAAGTAGGTGCCTGGGAAGCCAGAAGAGGGTGTCTGGCTTCAGATCTCCTAGAACTGGGTGGGTGCGAGCACCATGTTGGGGCTAGGAATCTACCCAGGGTCCTCTGCAAGAGCAGCCAGTGTGCTTAATTGCTGAGTTCTTTCTGGCGGCTTGTTTTTTGTTTGTCTTAATGTGAGTTATAATCCATTACATTGTGTTGACAACTCTATTGGGTAATTTCTTTTTTATTTTATTTTCCATTTTTTTATTCGATATTTTATTTACACTTCAGATGCCATCCCCTTTCCCCATCCCCCCCCAATTGGGTAATTTCATAAAAATTGTTGGAAAACAAAGTTGTTAATTATGACAGCTATTACTATGACTCGAAGGATGGTTTGAATCCCCTTCAGAGTCGTGGGTCAAGCCCCAAGGGTCAAGTCGGCTCCTGGTACGGAAGACCCGCCTCCTCCCCTAAGGTTAAGTGAAGAAAACCGGAACTCAAGGCTCCAGCGGTGACGTAGACTTCCGGTTCGGTGGCCTGACGTGCGCACGGCTGTCTCGAGGGCTCGGGGGTTGTTTTGGTGCGGTGGGTCCGGCACCTCAGCCCTCCAGAGTGCCATGAGGTCGGTTAGTTATGTGCAGCGCGTGGCGCTGGACTTCAGCGGGAGTCTCTTCCCGCACGCCATCTGCCTCGGGGACGTGGATAACGACGCGGTGAGTGCATGCGCACTGCAAACGACTGCATTGGGCGGGGCGAGACGTGGGAAAGTGGCGTGTGGTGCGCTTGCGCACTGGAGTCAGCATGGCGCGCGGAAGAGAAAATTTTGATTGACAATATCGGTCCCAGACCATCACTGCAGGCGGCTTAGTTGGGCCGGAACCTCTAGTAGTTATTTTTTGTTTTAGCTTTAAATTTTATGTGTAGAGTGTTTTTTTTGCATGTATGTCTTGCATGTATGTGTGCGGGCAGTGCCCATGGGAGCCAGAAGAGGAAAGTTGGATCCCCTAGAACTGGAGTTAGAGACACTTGTGAGCTGCCACGTGGGTGCTGGGACTTGAACCCTGTTCCTCTGGAAAGCAGTTAGTGTCGTAACCGCTGAGTCATCTCTCTGGCCATATTTTATTCTTATTCTCATTAGTTTTAAGAGGATAGGTAGTTGTTCTCTTGCACAGTTCAGTGACTTGTCAGGGTAGGAGGTTGTAAAAGCCTGTTTCCTTTCGTAGTCGCAATTCCCTTGCAAATATTTCAAAGCCCATTTTTTAAAAACCTGTACATCGTATTTAATAATATCCCTCTACCTATGGCTTTGCCATTCCCATCCCCCATGCTGCCGTGCTTGCCTACAGTCTTGGCTGCTACCGCCCTTGGCTCCTACACTGGAATCCACCGGTAGATATCTCTACCACAGATACCCCACAATCAGTGTTGACCATGTGGGGCTTCTACTGTACCTACCCAGAATTGACTCAATGTCCTGCGACCTTGTAGTGCTACCTCTTTGTTGAAATACAAAAGCAATTTCCACCTACTTTTTTTCTTTCCTAGGTAGTCGTTGCTTTTCTCATTTAAGTAAATAAATACACATTAAGCAGGTGGAGCAATGCCAGGCACACAGTTAAGGCTCTGGAACTGTTAGTGTTAACTGTATTAGCAGCCCTCCCAAACCCACCAGGCCTACCGTAGAAAATATTAAAAACAAAACAACAACAACAAAAAAACACCCTGGGACTGTACCTAATATGTTCAGATTTCATTTCTTGACACCATTACCTAACCAGTACATACAGTACAGCGACTACAGTCCTGCATAACATAACAAAGGGGATACTTGAGGAATGCATTGTTGGGTTACTTTGTTGTCCTAACATTATAGTGTATGCTTACACAAACCTGAATGTCTTTATCCTGCGATATGGAGCCCACCATTGACCAAAGTATATGCACTATGGGTCTGTATTTAGCCCTCGAAACAATTTAAAGTATATGGTAGCAGCCTGGGGATGTAGCTACCAAACACTTGTCTGACCATGAACAAAGCCCTGAATTGAATTCTCAGTACCACAAAAATAAATAAAAGAGTAAGAATTAAGCCGGGCGGTGGTGGCGCACGCCTTTAATCCCAGCAATTGGGAGGCAGAGGCAGGCGGATTTCTGAGTTCGAGGCCAGCCTGGTCTACAGAGTGAGTTCCAGGACAGCCAGGGCTACACAGAAAAACCCTGTCTCGAAAAACCAAAAAAAAAAAAAAAAGTAAAAATTAAACTGGATGTGATGGTGCATGCCTTTAGTCCCAGCATTTGGAAGGCAAGGGCAGGCAGATATCTGAGTCTTAGTCTAGCCTCATCTACAGAGCAAGTTCTAGGACAGCCAGAGCTACCCAGAAACCATCTCTTAAAAAAACAAGGAAGAAAGGAAAAGGAATTAATATGTACATGAGGTTATGTGCAAATGCTACTGTATGTTTGATGTAAGGAATTTGATTTGAGTATTCACAGAGTTCTTATGATCAGTGCCTCACAGATACAGAGGTTCAACTGTCATTTATGCTGTCCTTATTTTTCTTGCCTAAATTGGGAACTCTGGAGTTACAAATGGTTGTGAGCTGTCATGTGGATGCTGGGAACCAAGCCTGAGTACTCTGCAAGAATCGAAAGTGTCCTAAGCCACTTCATCCCCCACACTCAATAATTGGTAAATTACACTTGCTTTATTTGCATGCACAAATATTTTATGTGCGTGTGGGTGTGTGTGTGTGCACACACACATGCGAGCGCACCCCACAGGTCAAAGGACAACTTGCAAGAGTTGGTTCTCTCATCTATCACATGAGTTATGTCCAAGAATCAAACTCAGGTTTTTAGTTTAAAATAATTACTAAAGGCAAGTATGAGAAGCAAAATATTGTATGGTGGAAGTGTCTATCCAGTGCTCTTTAAAAGACAAAGTAAATGTGGTTGTTTCAAAGCCACCTGAAGAGCTTTGCATTGGGGTGGGGTGGAAGAAGTTGAGAAAATTGACTAGGTAACAAGTGATCAGCTGTACCACACGGTCCATATGACTGCAGTTAAAGTCTGAGAGTGTAGCTCTGTGGAAGGGCACTTGTCTAGAATGTGTGAGGCCTTGCATTCTTTCCCCATGGCCATTCTAAAAGAAGGGGCTTTGGGGGGATTGCTGCTAAGCACAGTCCCAGCACTCAGGAGGCAGAGGCAGGAGTGTCACTGCAAGTTCAGCCTGATCTACAGGGCAGACTCCAGGCCACCCAAGGCTACAGAGTGAAACACTGTCTCAAACCTACCCATAAAACATGATTAGTAGTCCCTAGACAATCAGAGCTTTGCGAATGGGGACAAAGACTGATTTCAACTTGATAAACCCTTAGCCTAAAGTTCTTTGAAGCTGATTTACTTCCTGCTGAGGCAAAGGGAGAAGCCAGGAATGAAACTTGCTTTTGAACCACCCACAGAACCCTGGCTGGATACTGCACAGCAAGCCTTCGGGAGGCTGAAGCAGATCACAGAAAGATTGCACCTTTCTCCTTCAGCACTCCTTAATCACGGTGGACCCCTCCACTCTGAGGGTCTCTTCACCATCACTGTGTGACCGGGTGAGGCCTGTCAGAGCATCAGGTCTGATGAGAAACATTCAAGCGCTAGAAGGCGGACAGCTGCCTTGGAAGTGTCCGCTCCCACATGTTGCCTCAGACTGCCTAGCTGAGTCACGTCTGCTTGCTCAGTGTGCTTCCCATGCTGTTTTATGATTCTTTCCCTGTGTCTGGCTCCGCAAAACTGAGAAATCCTTCTCAACAAGACAGCTGCCTGGAAACTGGAGCTGGCGGAGCATTTTCTCTCATTTCTACTTTTTCTTTCTTTGATAAAGTCTCACAGTGTACTCACCCCAAGCTGAGCTGGAATTTGCAGCCCTCCCCTCCTTCCTGAACCTCTGGGTGCTGGAATTGTAAGCATGCACACTATTGTAGGCTCCTTTGAGCATTTTATACATGAAAAAACAAACAAGGGCAGCAGATGAAGGGGCTTACCACCAAGTCTGGGGATCTGAGTGTGGTCTCTAGAACCCACAGGATAGAAGATTCATTTATTATAAGTAAGTACACTGTAGCTGTCTTCAGGCACCCCAGAAGAGGGCATCAGATCTCATTACAGATGGTTGTGAGCCACCATGTGGTTGCTGGGATTTGAATTCAGGACCTTCAGAAGAGCAGTCAGTGCTGTTAACTGCTGAGCCATCTCTCTGAGAGCTGATTCTTGCAAGTTGTACTGTATGCACACACACACACACACACACACCCCATGGGACACATATGTATGTGAGTACAGACACATAAAATAAGCAAACAGATCTGTAATTTTAAAAATATTTGTTTTATAAGCACAAGGACAATTTTATTAGAACTTAAAAGAAAACCTTCCCGGCAGGCAAGGCGTCAAACATCAGCAGCTGCCTGAGGTGGAGAAAGGGAGAGAGAAGGAAGAGGCTATGTTGTTTTATTGGAAACAATATAGACACATGGCCCCAAGCAGCTATGTAGTGCTGAGGGAAGTCTTAGAGAAGCGAAAGGAATCCTGATACACCTTTTACAAGCCCAAAGTGTTAAAGGAAGCATGCTTAGAGAAGGCAGACAAGGAAGGAAAAGTTGCACTTTTCTGAATAATCCAGAAAAAAAGGAAGATTTATAGCCATACACGGATATGGCCCATGAGTTTCTGCCTTAAAATGTTTAGGAAAACTGTAATCAAGGTTGGAGAGGTCCCTTGGTGCTTTACAGTATTGGCTGCTCTTCTAGGGGACCCCAGTTTGATCTCTAGCACCCAGGGTGTCTCACAGCTAACTCCAGTTCCAGGGCTCGGACAGCCTCTCTGACCTCTGAGGACACCAGGCGTGCACATGGAACCCAGACATACATGGAGGGAAAACATTCATAAACATAAACTAAAAATAAATCTTTTTTTTTTTGAGAGAGAGAGAGAAAGAGAAAGAGAAATTGGTCTGTTGTGGTAGCATACATCTTTAATCCCAGCACTTGGGAGGCAAAGGCAGGTGGAACTGAGTTCGAGGCCAACCTGGTCTATAGAGCAAGTTCCAGAACAGCCAGGGCTACACAGAAAGGGAGGAGGAGAGATTGAGAGAGAAAGAAAAGGGGAGAGGGGAATGAGCTGTGTTGAAATTCAGCAGTTGCACTCTAAACCCTTGCACTGTGTGGCCTCTCTCCTTGGTGTTTACAGAAGTCCTCTCAGGTGGCTTAATCGAGACCTCAGCTATGAGACGTTGTAAATACGCACAATGTATGCTTCTATGACCTGACACTGCCTTCTCGTTTTCTCGTTTTTTCTTTTTGTATAATCTAATACTCTTACATAAAACTCCCATAACTTATAAATAAATTTTTAAAAGTCAATTCATTATGTCAATCCCAGTTTCTCTCAGATCTCTTCTGTTTTGGGCAAGTCTCAAGTAGCTGGGTTTAACAGACCTATGTCACCTCATCAGTTTCCCTTATAATAATAAGGGATCTCTTAAGAATCCAACTTTAATTTCTTCTCTTTATGGGAAATATTGTCTTCTTTTCCAGAGAAGACCAGGAAACTGTAGAAACAGGGTTTGGAGCCACCTGGTTATCATGAGAGCTCCCCAGATGGACCAGCTGTTTGGATTAGTGGTTGGGGAGAAACTCCCTTAAGGGGCCCTCCCACACCCAGAGCCAGGATGCTGATACCAACAATATCTTCAGGCCCTTTCCCTCAGGCAAGGCCATTCCTCTGTGTTCCTAATTTTAAAATCATTAAAACAGAGGGGTCTTATAGGAAGAGATGGGGCCCTGGGAACTGGCTTTGTACTTTTTACCTCTGACAAAATATGACATCTGAGGTGATATTCTTCAGAAGTTCACTATTGGGCTGTTTTCAAAACATATCCCATTTGTAATGAACAAGTGAGAATAGCCAAGGCTAGGCATGTGGGCAGAGCTGTGCAGACGGCTGGCTTACCTAAATCACTGCTCTTGTGTAGAAAACACACACACACACACACACACACACACACACACACACACGTTCTGGAAAACTATGTCTGTGTTGCTTCCAAAAGATCTGTTTATTGGTTCTCTTTTGCTTCTTCACCTGTGCTAGACAAATGCTCTGCTACTGAGCCACCCCCTGCCTACAGACAACCAACAGTCTGTGATGTGTTTTTCTTGAAACTTGTTCTCGATGTGTAACTCAGTCTGGCCTTGAACTTGCTCTCCTCTGGCCTCAGTCTTCTGAGTGCTGAGATAACAGGCAGATCTATTGTACCTCTCAAAGCCTTGATGTAAAGATTTAAATATGCTATGTAACTTGACAATGTCCTTGAACTGCTGACACCTTGCCTTCACCTCCAGTGCTGAGATGACTGTTGTGTGCCTAGGAGCCTAGTTTTCCTTGCTGGTGTTTGTTTTTGGTTTTTTGAAACACTGTGTAGCCCTGAAACAGTCTGTAGACCAGACTGGCCTTGAACTCACAGTGATCCTCCTGCCTTGTCCTCTGGGGATGGGGGGCACTAAAGGATATACCACCATACCCAGCAACCATGCCTGGCTCTTGTGGGGCTGGAGATAGAGCCCAGGGCCTCATGCATGCTAGGCAAAGTACATTATCAACTGAGCTACACCTGCAGCCCATCAGAGCCTTTTAAATAAAGTTACTCAGATTCAAATGTAACTGTTATGGTTTTTCCAGAGCCAGCAGAGCTGAGATCCTGTCCTAACATTGCTCTCTCCATTTGCAGTTAAATGAGCTAGTAGTGGGAGACACCAGTGGAAAACTGTCTGTGTATAAGAATGATGACAGCCGGCCATGGCTTACCTGCGTATGCCAGGGAATGGTCAGTATTGGTTCCTGCAGGTCTTGGGGAGGAGATACTATGCCTTTGTGTTGGATGCCAAGGAGGAGTCCCACGGTGAATCCCCTGGCAACTCATTGGATCTCTGTCTCAGGTTGGGGGTGGGGGTGTTGACTTCAGGAATTGTTCTCATTTGCTCTGTTCCCCTTTCAACTCTACCACAAGGCTAGTTTGTGGGAGTTTGCTTTCTGTTGCCACGATAAAGGCCATGATCACAAACGACTCAGGAAGGAAGGGGTATATTACAGCTCACAGTTTATAGTCTATTGTAACTTCTAAACAAGGCAAGGTCTTGAGGTGGGAACCTGGAGGCACGAATTCATGCAGAGAACATGGAGGCCCTTACTGGCCTGCTTTCCCATACGACCCAGGGCTATGCCCACCCACATCAGTCACTGATCAAGAAGCTGCCTACAAGCAATCTGACAGAGGCATGTTCTCATGAACTTTCTCTTCCCATATAACTCTAGCTTGTCTCAATTTGTCGGGGAAAAAAGATAATTGTCCTTATGTTGTAGAATGAGCTTGCTACTGTATGGAGGCTGCCTGAGATTGTCTGATAGAATGCCGTGCAGCCATGCATTGTTAACAGCAAGGACATGTTCTGAGAAATGCATTGTTGGGTTCTTTGATCATCAGGTGACCACAGCATTTACATAAAATAAGACAGCCACTGTTTTACCTTAGTTTTGTGAGGTGAGGTCTTGCTTCATAGCTCAGGCTAGCTTCAAACTCTCAGTCCTCCTGCCTCAGCCTCTTCATTGATACCCATCAATGTGATGGGAACTTATAGGTCCACCACCATATATGTGATGTGCTGTTAACTAAAATGTCCTTATACATTATATGACTGTATAATAAAAATAGAGTAATAATTGGAATAATCTAGAAATATGATAATCAGGAATCAGGCTATTTTCCTGTTTGGTGTTTTTTTTTGGGGGGTGGGGTGGGGGATTCTTATAAGACAGGGTCTTATCATATAGCCCTGTTGGCCTGGAATTCACAGCAGTCCTTCTGCCTCAGCCTCCTGAGAGCTGGAGGAGTACAGGTGTGCACCACACATCAGGAAAAAAAAATTTTTTTTAATTTTTACTTTTTTTTTTTTTTTTTTTTTTTGCCTAAATCTGAGTTTTTACCTCCTTGAGTCTCTATATTGCTGTATGGACAAACTAAACTGTACAGCTTGGTGTGTCTGTCTGTTCATAAAGACTATGTAGGTCATATGGCACACGCTTTCGTGAATGCTGTGGAAGTTTAGAGATGACTGGTCTCTCTTGGCTCCCTCAGGCTCTTTCTCTCTCTTGCAGTTGACTTGCGTTGGGGTCGGAGATGTCTGTAATAAAGGAAAGGTAAGGACTTGGGCAGGCGAGGGTAGAGCTCCAAGGCCTTGTCTCCATTGTGACTCCCCAGGAACGTAGAACTGCCCTTGCCATCTGCTCTGATAAGCTCTCCCCAACCCGTGTGTCTCTCCTGTGTCTCTGCTTCTCCCAGAACCTGGTGGTAGCAGTCAGCGCAGAAGGCTGGCTTCACTTGTTTGACCTGACATCCACCAAGGCTCTGGATGCTTCTGGACACCATGAGACACTTGGAGAGGAGCAGCGACCTGTCTTCAAGCAGCACATCCCGGCCAACGCAAAGGTCATGCTGATCAGCGACATCGGTGGGCATGAGCAGCCAAGGAGCAGGGGCCAGTGGGTACTCGGGTAGACCCCAGGGGACTGGGCCAAGGAGCGCTGGCTCCATCGTGTACATGTGCTGTGTGTTTACTTTATCTCTTTGAATTTTGTTTTACTTTGTCTTCACTTGTTGTATGTTTGGTGCATAGTTACTGAGCTACTGTTACAAGCTAGGAACTGTTCTAGGTTCTAGAATTACAAAATGAATGAAGCAAGCAAAAAAAAATATTATACAAAGAAGAGACAGAGCAAATGTTATAAGAAAATTAAATAATGAGTCGGGGAATTTGGCTCAGGATTAGAACACTGCCAAAAAATCAATACTATATTAGAGGGTAGTAAGTGCAGTGGACAAAATAAATCACAGGGCTGAAGGTGTCAAGGTAGAGACAGCAATATTAAAGACTTATCTTTATTTAATTATGTGTGGTTGTGTGTGGGTATGTGGACATAACTGAAGGTCAAACCCCCTGTGGCTGGAGTTTCAGGAAGTTGTGAGCTACTTGACATGGGTATTGGGAACCCAACTGGGGTCGTCTGGAAGAACAACAGCACTCTTCTGAGCCAGACCTGAGAAGTGGCAACCTTAAATGGAGTTGTCACGGACATTCTTGCTGGAAGGTAGCATTTGGTAAAAGAGCTAACAGTGGTCGGTGAGTGAGCGGTGGAGACATGGGGCTCTGATGTGTCAGAGGCTGTGTAGGGAAGAGGTGTGCGGAATGGGTCAGGGGATGTGGCATGGATATAGGAAGCTAGGGGCTGAGGTGATGGGGCCCACAGAGCAATTCAGTGAGAAACTGCACGAGCACAAGGCCAGGCAGGGTGGGCAGCAACCATAGCAACTGTAGGCTGTGGTGAGTGGCTCAGAAGCCTAGAGGTGAAACTGCACTCGATTGAAAGTGCCTGGAGTGCAGGCCGTGGGCCCAAGCTGACCACTTGAGGTTTGGCTCCAAATCCATTGTGTTTCTGTGCCTACAGATGGAGATGGGTGTTATGAACTGGTGGTAGGATACACAGACCGTGTGGTGCGGGCCTTCCGCTGGGAAGAGCTGGCTGAGGGGCCTGAACACCTGGCAGGGCAGTTGGTGTCCCTCAAGAAGTGGATGCTGGAGGGTCAGGTGAGAACGGTGAACAGAAAAGGCTTATGGAAAGTGGGCCATCTGGGAAGAAAGGAGGATGTCCTTGCTGAGAGAGATCTGGGTCATTTTTTATGAGGTCCCAGTGGAGCTCTAGTAACAGGTCCAGAGGGCAAGGAATGGTGGACTAAGAGTTCAGTGTGTGAGGAGTGTGGTGTGAACCAGGCCTGGAACCAGTGGGCATCCAACAGAAAGCAGAAAGTAGATTGACTGTGGAGGGGATGGTGCCAGACAAACACTCACAAACCTTAGAGCTCCTGCCCATCTAAGCTGGAGGGCAAGTCTCAGAAGCCCTGCCTGTGTCTTCCCTGTTCCAGGTGGCAGAGTCTCCCTTCTTGCTCTGTACCCCATTAAGACTGTTCTCTGGTGCAGGTGGACAGTCTCTCTGTGACCCCAGGGCCTCTGGGCGTGCCTGAGCTGGTTGTGTCGCAGCCAGGTTGTGCTTATGCAGTATTGTTATGCCCTTGGAACAAGGACACTGCCTCCCCTCCTTCCTCTGAGGAGGCTCCAGGAGACAGTAGGTAAGGGAATGGGTGGCCTGGTGGTGAGACAGGTCTGCAGGTGCCAGATCCACCATCTAAGTCCTACTAGCCCAAGCACTCTGCCACATTAGAAAAGGCTGCCAGCACTTGGGAGGCAGAGGCCAGCCTGGTCTACAGAGTGAGTTCCAGGACAGCCAGGGCTACACAGAGAAACCCTGTCTCGGAAAAACAAAACAAAACAAAACAAAACAAAAAAAAAAAAAAAAAAAAAAAGAAAGAAAAGAAAAGGCTGTCTAGGGACAGGAGTCCTGGGCTTTTAACCTTAGAGCATTCCACACCTTTGCAGAGATTCACCAGTCAGAGTCAGGACTCCTGCTGGCGGCCCCATCACTCCCCTTTTGTTTGCTAAACAAAAGTCTGAAAGGGTCAGGGGTGGGCTTCTGAAATTGAGGAAGCTCCTGCAGAGATGCTGGATATACAGAGCCCAGAGAACTCAGCTCCCTTGGCTTGCCATTGGTCCAGTCTTTCTTTTATGCACAGGGAGACCCCAGCTGCCCGAGATGTGGTACTGCACCAGACATCAGGCCGGATCCACAACAAGAACGTTTCCACTCACCTGATTGGCAACATCAAACAAGGTAAGGGAGGGAAGGAGCTAAAGGAACAGGCAGTTCTGGGAGAAAGGAGACCCAGGGCCCTGCCCTCATTCTTGCCTCCATTCCCCACATAGGTCATAACCCTGAAGGTGGTGACGCAGGCCTCTTTGCTCTGTGCACCCTAGATGGTGAGTAGTCCTGGGCTGGGTGAGGTGGGAATCTGCCTGAGGGGTCTGCTCAAAGGTCCAGACACAGGCACACTCACACACTCAGAAACACATACACTCACATACTCTCATACACTCACACACACTCATGCACACTCCCACCCACACGTACACTCACACACACACACACATACAGTCACATGCACACACACATGTATCCCCCGGTTCCTCTAGGGACACTGAAGCTGATGCAGGAAGCAGATAAGCTGCTGTGGTCTGTGCAGGTAGATCATCAGCTTTTTGCCCTGGAGAAGCTGGATGTCACGGTGAGTGGACTTTTTTCCATTTTTTGAGATTCATTTGTTTATGTTCATGTATATGAATGTTTTGCCTGCATGTATGTCTGTGTGCCACATGTGCGCCTAGTGCCCATGGAGGCCAGAAGAGAGCATCAGTCCCCCTTGAAGTGGATTTACAGATAGTTGTTAGCCACCTTGTGGATGCTGGGAATCAAACCCAGGTGCTCAGGAAGACAAACCAGTGTTCTTAATTGCTGAGCCATCATTCCAGCCCACCCCATAAGCAGACATTTAAATCAGCTGTTCTCACATCCCAGTCAACACTGAGCCTTCTCAGACCTGAAATGAGTGTGTCTATTACACTCAAGTGTGCCCTCACAGCACACAGTTTAATACTTCTCTATGAGACTACTAGAAAATCATTTCCAGGCCTTTCAGCCAAAATAGTAACCCTAACAAAAAACAGGCACTAGGTCTAGCAGTGGGGTATTAGTCATGAATATAGCTGTGTGTCCTGTAGTGTTTTCCTTGTCCATGAGTCTGTTTGATATCACTGTAGCCCCTCACTTGCCAGATGGGCCTACACTGATTTCACTACCGGGGTGCAAGCTGAGTGGCTTTGACCAGAACCGACCTGTACTTGGGGTTTGCTTCTGCTCCCCTACTTGTGATCTTGACAAGTGGCTTTATCCCTCTTAGCAGAAATTTCCCAGATAAACTGAGAATAATGTTGCCATCATAGTGTTGCTTTGAATATTCGGCAAAGTAAATTATTGATTGTCCTGTTGAGCACTTGGCACATGGAAAATACCCTCGTTCGTAGTTTGCCACCCAGAGTCAAGTTCATGGTCCTTTATGTCTTATTGTCCCCACCCCACCATCAGATCTTTTTTCTTGTTTCTTTTCTGACACAAGATCTTGCTATGTGCTGTGTAGCACAAGCTGGCTTCTGCCTCTACAGCACTGAGATTACAGGTGTATGACACGACATCTGACTAGTCTCTTATCAAAATGGCTCCTGACCCTTCCGGCATCCTGTCTTTGACCTTTTTCAGGGCAATGGGCTTGAGGAGGTGGTAGCATGTGCCTGGGATGGACAGACATATATCATCGATCACAACCGCACTGTTGTGCGCTTCCAAGTGGATGAAAATATCCGCGCCTTCTGTGCAGGTGGGACGACGGCCTCTAAGCATAGCTATTCCAGCTTAGTAAATGTGCCGGAAAGTGATTGACTCATTTCTGTTCGGTGTAGCCCTTGATAGATGTCTTCATATACAAATAGGTTCCTTAGCTTTCAATAGAGGGTGATGGATGGGTACCATGCTACCATCTTGACAACTTTGTTTTTTTAATTTAGGAGGAAATTTTTATTTATTCTTATATGTCTGAGTGTTTGCCTGGATGTTTATCTGTGCACCATGTCTGCACAGTACTCACAAAGGCCAGAAGAGGGCATCATGTCCCCAGGACAATGGCTGGCTACCTTGTGGATGTTAGGAATTGGAGCCCAGTCTTCTGAAAGGGCAGCCAGTGTACTGAGCCATCTCTCCAGCCCTAGCATGGTAGTTTGGAATGAGAAGTAAAGCACATTGAGGCTTCCATCTTTAAATGTATAAAGAACATGGTGACTGGGAAGACATTTCCACCTGAGTATGCCAGGCTGAAGAAAATGCTTACAGGGTATCCCTGCAGTCCTCAACTGTGGCTGTTTGGGTGACAGGAATGTGTCTGGCCACTAAAATGACAATGAGCTGAGGGCATAGCTTGGTGGTAGAGCTAGCATGTACAAAGCTGTGGGCTCGGCCTCCAGGACCCCACAATAAATGGAAGGAGTTGGAAAACACCCCAGGTACCTGAAAGGTTGATGTGTGCCCTGCAAGAAAAGGACAGGCCAAGAAAAGCCTTCCTCTCTGATCATTTTGTTACCTACCCCTTGCGTTCGCACAGCTGTGTCTTTTATTCCAGAATATCACTAAGATGAGAAGACTGCTGTCTTGTTCCTGCCCTCCTCCTGATAACCCCGACTAAGCCTTACCTTTCTCTCCTGCTCCCCATCCCCCAGGTCAGTATGCCTGCAAAGAGGGCCGCAACAGTCCCTGCCTGGTGTATGTCACTTTCAATCAGAAGATCTACGTGTACTGGGAGGTGCAGCTGGAGCGTATGGAGTCCACTAATCTTCTGAAGCTGCTGGAGGCTGAGCCTGAGTATCCCAGCCTACTGCAGCAGCTGGGTGTGGGTGAGTATCAGTAAAGCCAGTGGTCCTGACCTGGAGGCCTGACAGCCTCTTACCAGTCTCTTCTTGGCCTTCAGATCCTGAAGATCTCCCTGCAGTCTGTACTCTGCTTCACCAGACACTCTACCATCCGGACCAGCCACTACAGTGTACCCCCTCAAGCTTCCAGGACCCCACCTAGCTAGGCTTGACCACTTAGCTGGCGAAGGATCCTTCTGAACCCCCAACCCTGTCCCAAAGTGATTCATGATCTTGGCAGGATGGGGACTGTATATTACAGAGGAGCAGGACTTGGTTCTCAGCCTGGATGGATGGTAGCCCCCTTGAGAGCCTTTGATGAAGAGATCAGTTGCCCCTCTGCTTGCTGCCCCATGGTCCCCTCTCATGCTCCCTGCTCTCACTGCAGGAAACAAGACTTGTTTGTGAGACAAGGCAGCAAACCTTTTCGGTGATCCAACACCTGAAAGGCTTCAGGCCTGAGAAACTGAGGGAGCATGGAGGTTGCCCCCGCCCCCACCCCTCTGCTGAGTGCTGACTTTCACAGCGTAGCTCTAGGCAGCTGACACAGCAATTATTGCAGGAATGGCAGAGTGTTCAGGACATCTTTTAGGGTATTTTCCTGTCTCATCTCTGTGTTCTTCCATTTACTGAAGCAACTAGGTCAGGGCTTTCTCATTTTGTCATATTCTTCCCCCCACCCCCAATTCGGGTTTTGTTTAGGGGTTTTGTTTTGGTTGTTAGTTTTGTTTTGTATGTCTGCGAGTGTGCAGAGGTGGAGCCGGGGCTTTCACACGCTAGCCAAGCCCTGTGCTATTCAGCTGCACCCAAGACCACCATACTCTAAAGTATTGTGCTGCTTCCCAAACATCAGCTGTCTGTAGGAAAATAGACACGCGTACTTTGTCTTCCATGATGCTGCACCAGTGTAATTCCAATTCTTGAGAGGAGTATCATGGTCCAAAGCCAGCCAAGGCTCCATAGCAAGTCTGAGACCAGCGTGGATCACATTTGGAGATCTTATCTCAAATAAAACAAAACCAAAGGCATTAACAATCTGAACTGTAATTGAGGCTGGCAGCTGGATCTCTGAGCAAGGTAGCCAGATCTGTGTAGTTTCAGACCAACCATAGTGTGGAGGGTCGGGGTAGGCCATTTATGTTTTATTTGCTCCTTAGTCTGTGTGCTCTTTTTCCAGTTATAAGTAAGAATCCTCTAGAATTTATGTGTCCTGTGTGCAGATCCATTTACAGATACACACACATGTGGGGGCCAAAAGAGGATGTCCAGGCTCCTGCTTTCTTTCCGTCCTTTATATCTCATTGGTATATCTCATTGAATCTGAAGCTTGCTGTTTCATGTAGCTCACTGGTCATTAAGACAAGTATTAAAACAAATGACCTACCTGTGTGTGCATCACACAGTACTAGGGTTACAAGCATCTAAACAGTGTGTGTGTGTGTGTGTGTGTTTATGTTTATGACTGTGTAAGGGTATCAAAAGCCCTGGAACTAGAGTTACAGAGAAGTAGGTATGAGTTGCCATGTGGGTGCTAGGAATTGAACCTTTTTCCATGGGTGTTAAGTCTCAGATTCAGGACCTCATGCTTGCATGGCAGATGCTCCTCCCCACTAAGCCATCTCCCCAGCACTCAGGACTTTTGAACTAAATGAATAGAGGAAAAGAAAATGGAGAATGTCAGAGTCCAGTATTTACCTTGCAGTGGAGGTAATACTTAGTTGTTACAATTGCATGCATATTTGTACAGCACATGCGGCGTAAAGTGTACTTCACAGGCTGTGTTCCAGCTTGAATTCCCTGTGCGCCTGACAGTGGAGGTCCTGTGAGCTCAGGTGAGGAGGAAGAGACCAAAGCAGCACACCCACTTAGAGAAACAGTGTTTATTCAAATGCAGAAGCAGGCTAAGGCCCTGGGCTGGTCTGCCATTAGTAGAGCAGTAGGAGGCAGACTGAGAGGGAGCTTGTCTCACAGCACTGCAATGAGGGAGGAAGTCAGGATTGAGACCAGGAGCCCTGCACTCAGAGCACTCTTAGAGGTGAAGAATGTGACACTGTGTGCCCGTTCCTCTTTCGTCTACCTTAGGCTTTGTATGTAGTTCCCATGTAAGGGGCCCAGTCCTCTGGTTTGGGTTAGATAAATCGTTGTCTGTCTTCCCCTAACCACTATTTGAGAGTCAGCTCAGCCAAAAAGACACTCAGACATCTGCCACCCAGAATGGTACTGACTACAGGCCCTCAGCTCAGGAACTCTGCCTTCCTAGACCAAGTCCTACTTCTCACCCCACCCAGCTGAAAGCAGATGGGTACAGGATCAAAGAAAGGGCCATGTGTCAGGAGGGCCAGCTTGGGGTGGGCTTCAGGCCGGTGGAGGCAACAGGTAACTTTGACCCCCCACAGCCAGGGTGAAGTTTAGAGCCCATTTCCTGGAGGTCCTTTTCTGTAAGTGACTTGGTTGTGCACTTGGGAGGGATAAGAGAATGGGGAAGCCAGGACCACAGAGTCACAGATACTCTCTGGCGGAATTCTTAGGGCAGAGGGCAGCGATGGAGAAGCAGAGAGGGAAGTGGCCGACTGCGGGATCAGGGTGATGAGAAAGAGATTAATGCAGTGGTCTCCAGATGCCCTGCTCAAGTAATACCCACTCCACTCACTCTTCCCTAAGGCATGGTGTCGCCCTAGGGACTGGCTGAGACAGTGGTCACTGGCCAGGCTCTTGGTACAGAGGCAGGAAGGGCAGCTCCGAGAAGGGGGTTTTCAGCCGAAGCACTCCACGGTCCAGGTCAATGCAGCACTGCCGTGGGGACCGCGGATGTGTGATCACCTCTGGGCCAGCTCACACCTGCTCCCTTCCTTCTGCCTCCCACTGCTCCCATGCCCCTTCAGGGAGGGAACCCATTTCATTTTCCTTTTGGGTGTAATTAAACAAGTTCTGAGTTTTTAACACCTCTCAGTCTTGCCAAACTAGCCAGGCCGATCGGGGCTTCCACCCTGAGCCTTCTACCTGTCCTAGCACTTTGGGTCAGGTCCAGGCATGGATGCCTTACCTTGAGGGAAAGCAGAGTCTGCAGTCCCAGGCAGAATTCAGGGCTGTCCACATCTGCAGGAACCATTGGGAAACAAGGTTGGCTCTGTGCCCACTGCCACCCTCCTCTGAGCACTCACCCCTCTCTGGTCCAGTCTACCCCACAGCTGAGACCAGCAGAATGTAATAATCTGTGCATCGTGGGAGCCTGTGCTGACAGCAGCCGAAACCACTCTGAAGAGAGGTGAGAGAACTTACCCACCACCTGGGCTGAGCATGCCACAGTCTCCTGCCCCAGCTCTAGCTCCAGCTGTTCTACCTGACGTGGTGGCTCAGGTGCCAGATCTCCACCTGGGGCTTTTGGGAGCCTCTTTCCTAACCTGTGGTTAGAGAACAAGGGTTATAGCCACCACAGTCTCCAGTTCCAGCCCTCTTGTCCCCAGCCCCAAGTTAAAAAGCCAATACAATTAAAAAAAAAAAAAAAAAAAGTCCAGGTGTAGTGGTACAGGCCTTTAACCCCAGCACTTGGGAAGCAGAGGCAGATCTCTGTGAGTTAGAAGCCAGCCTGGTCTACAAAATGAGTCCAGGGCTATTACACAGAGAAACTCTTTCTCAAAAACAAACAAAAATTGCTAATACTGATCTAGGCTGTCTTTCCAGTCCTTGACCCAGGTAAGGCTCATCTGTTTCCTGCCAGAGCTGCCTGACCAGCCTCCCCCGGTTAAAGAAGACAGAATAGCTGTACTGAGATACAGTTTGTGTGCCATCAAGTTCACTCTTGGTTGTTGGTTTTGTTTGGGTTGGTGGGGAGAGGCTGTGGTTTTTTGAACAGTCATGTGGAGCCTAGACTGTCTCAGATATCTTAGATAGCTAAGGCTGACCTTGGATTCCTAGTTCTTTACCCCCCCCCCCCAGATGCTAGGTTTACAGACATGAGCCACCAGCGGCCATCTTCACTAGATACTTTGAAGATATTTCATCACCCCAGAAAGAAACCACACCCCCAAACCCATTGGCCTGGAGTGTCAACACAAACCCACACACAGGAGGCAGAGGCAAAAGGTTGTTGAATTTGAGGCCAACATGGGCTACATAGGGAAACCCTATATCAGAAAACAAAAAGGGGATGGGGGAGTGGGGGAATGCCATTCACTGTGCTTAGGCTGCACTCTTACCCCAGGCGCCTGAGGCATCCCGCAGATATCTGATTGTGCTGGGTCCCTGTGTCCACGGCCACTCGAAGCATCTGGTCCTGGCACTAAGAAGGATTGTGATAAGTTAATGAGTCCCCCAGGAGGACACTGGGTTGGAACTCTCAACTTGCTGGCCTCTTTATGTTTCCCTTTAAGAGATGAGGGGATGAATGAGTCTTCAGAAGTGAAACTGACTCCCAAAAACCAATCAAAGAAGTCATACTCCACACTTCCACGTGGTGAGTTCATTAAGTTGAGAAAGATCTGGGCCAGAATGGCAATCTATTTCTTTAGAGGAATCTGAAGGCCTCCTGGTTAAAGAGCTGCAATCTGGAGGAAAAGGCCAGAAGAAAGAAGACAAACCCCTTCTCTGGACACTCAGATTTGGGTGACCGAGAATGGAAATGGGAAGACAGGTTCACTGCCTTGGGGTATTGACAGGCATCAAGGTGAACACCTAGGTACGTACACAAAAAAATTGTTTTCTTGTTCCAAGCATTTATTGAGCACCCACGGTGTGAGATGTATGGCTCATAGGTACTTTAATGAGTGCCATTCCTTGGCAGTGTTGGAGATGAAGTGTGACTTCAGTCCATGGTAGAACATTGTAAGGTCTATAGAAGGACCATGAATAGCAAGCTTCGGAGGACAGGGAGCTGTTCCTTGCTGGACAGAGAAAAAGTTCAAGAAGGAGGCAGCATCAGAGTTGGAACTTAAAAAATGATTCGGACAAAGGAATGGAGAATAGGAAGTAAGATTTCTGGGCAGAGAGGCAGTAGGCATTTACTGGGATTGTCCCACCAGAAAGAGGGTGCTCCAGTGGCTCTAGAGATGAGAAACCTTGGGGACACAGAGATGGCTCTGTGGTTAAGAGCATCTGCCAGTCTTCAAGAGTACCTGAATTCAATCCCTGGATTAGGCAACTCACAACTCCAGCTCCAGAGAATACAACAGCCTCTTCTGGCCAGTGCATGGGCGCAGGGGCACACACACACACAACATCACAAACATACATATAGCCTAAGATTCTTCTTCACCTTTGAACATGAGCCTTTTGTACACATGCGTACCTTTCCAATGTGTGCAGTACAGAAAAGGAAACGTACATTTAAATATAACTTGGGAAAAGCATAGGGGCATGGTATTACAACGGTGTGGACGGCCGGCAGTACACAGAGGAGACAAGACAGAAAAGGAGAGAAATGCCTTCTCTCTATCTCTTGACAGCCAAGGCAGAAGGAGGAGTTTGTGAAGTGAGCAGGCTCAACAGGAAAGCCGGCACCGGGAGACTTCTTACCTTGCAGTTGACAAGAAGAGCTGGAACCTGTGTTGCACCAGTCCTGCTGCTGTCATGGCCACGGATCAGGGCCTGCAGCAGGGGAGACTCCCCCTGAAGCCGCCTCTGGTTTCCCTCCACCAGGCGTCTTTGGATCACACTGTGTGGCTGCTGGCTCCATCACAAAATAGTGAAAGCAGTCTAAGCCCAGGATACAGGTCACTTGCTTCCCCATCTTAAACCTTGCAAACCACAGGATGCTTGCCCCAGCTCCACCCCAGACAGGAGCAGTAAGAAAGTAGCTGAGAGTCGGGCAGTGGTGGCAGGCGCCTTTAATCCCAGCACTTGGGAGGCAGAGACAGGTGGATTTCTGAGTTTGAGGCCAGCCTGGTCTACAGAGTGGGTTCCAGGACAGCCAAGACTACACAGAGAAACCCTGTCTTGAAAAAAAAAAAAAAAAACAAAAAGAAAGTAGCTGAGAGATGGTTCACCAGTTAAGAACACTGGCTGCTTTTCTAAAGGACTGGGTTCAATTCCTAGCACCTACACAGAGGCTCATAACTAGCTCCAGTATGAAACAGTTCTTGCATGGTAGATCAGGTCTGGCACCCCTGCACTTGCCAGGTAGAGGAAGGAAAATCAGGAGTTCAAGGTCATCCTCAGCTACATGGCAAGTCTGAGGCCAACAGGGCCTAAGCACCTCGAAAAAATATTTTAAAATATGATTGTAAAAGATAGGAGCCAGCCAGTGGTGGCATATGACTGTAGTCAGAGGCAAGCAGATCTCTGTAAGTCCAAGGCCAGCCTACTCTACAGAACAAGTGCCAGGGCTACAAAGAGAAACCCTGTCTTGAAATCCCCAATCCCAAAAAATGTTCAGGCTAGAATACTAAGCAATTATCCTTGACCTCTCTCATCTGTGGCCTCCCTCATCCATCCTGTATTCTGCCAGTTTGGCTTTCTTTCTTTGTAGGGACACCTGCTGTAAACAGACTCCCACAATTTTCTTGGGCCATTGGACACCTTCCCCCTCTCAGAGAAGCCTGCCTCCAAGACTTGCCTTTCTCCACTGACTTAGCTAAAGCCCTGCTATTCACAGTGTGGTCTTCAAGCCAACACATATAAAATTTATATATGGTTGTAATTAAGATCTTTAGGTGTGTGTATGGGTGTGTGTCTGTGTGTGTGTTGCCTATATGCATTTCTGGGGCCTGTTAAGTCCAGAAGAGGGCATCAGATACCCAACAGTAACTATACCCATCTGTAACTAGAGTTACAGATGACTGTGAGCTGCCAGTATGTACTAGGAGTGAAATCTGTGTCCTCTGGAAGAGCAGCCTCTGAGCCATCTCTCCAGCCCTAAACCAACAGCTTTAATGACATGCTAAAGCCTGTTTGAAATGCAGAGTCTTAGGCCTGCATCTAGAATTTTGTTTGTTTTGTTGATTTTCTGGTGCTAGGGTGTAAACCCAGGAGCTTGCACATACCTGGCAAGTGCTCTACTGAGTAGCTGCTCTCCCAGCCCTGAATAGGTTTGGTTTTGGTTTGGTTTTATTTTTATCTTTTCAAGACAGGGTTTCTCTGCATAGCACTGGCTGTCCTGGAACTCAATCTGTAGACCAGGCTGGCCTCAAACTCAGAGATCCACCTGCCTCTGCCTCCTGAGTGCTAGGTGCTAGGCATGTGTCACCATCACCTGACATTTTGTT
This sequence comes from Arvicanthis niloticus, assembly GCF_011762505.2. NCBI lineage: Eukaryota > Metazoa > Chordata > Mammalia > Rodentia > Muridae > Arvicanthis > Arvicanthis niloticus. The sequence continues at coordinate 65,805,497 of NC_047666.1, read as the reverse complement.
TGTTTTATGACAGAGTCTTACTATGTAACCCTGACTGACCTGGAACTTTCTCTGTAGACCAATTTGGCCTTTTAGAGATCCATCTGCCTCTTCCTCCCAAGATCTAGGATCACCCATCAGACCAGCCTAGCCCCTAATTTTGTTTCAATAAGACTCCTACACATTAAAATTTGAGAAATCCTTAAGTAAACTGTAAGAACAACTGTACACACCAGATATGGTGGTGTGTACCTATAAATTTCCAGTGTTCAGAAGGCTGAAGCAGAATAGCCATGAGTTCAAGACCACCTTAGGCTACCTTAAAAAAAAAAAAAGTAACTGGTGTGGTGGCACAAACAGGACTAAGGAGGAAGAGATTGGTGGATATCTGTGAGTTCAAGACCAACCTGGTCTACATAGCAAGTTCTAGGACAGCCAGAGCTACATAGTAAGAACCTATCTTGAAAACAAATTTTTAAGTGCTATTCTCCTTATAAAATACATTTGCACACACACACACGCACACACACACACAAACAACACACACCAGCATAGGGACAGCCTACTTTTTTATTGTTATTGTTTGTTTGTTTGCTTGCTTGCTTTGTTTGTTGGTTTTTTAAATGTGCATTGGTGTTTTGCCTGCATGAATACAGGTGCGAAGGTGTCAGATCTTGGAGTTACAGACAGTTGTGAACTGCCATGTGGGTGCTGAGAATTGAACCTGAGTCCTCTGGAAGAGCAATCAGTGCTCTGCTCTTAACCACTGAGCTGTCTCTCCAGCCCCTCTTGCTTTGGTTTTTTATTCTTTCTTTTTTCGAGACAGGGTTTCTCTGTGTAGCCTTGACTGTAGGAATTCAATATGTGGACCAGGCTGGCTTCAAACTCACAGAGATCTGCTTTCTTTTTCCTCCCAAGTACTGGAATTAAAGGTGTGAGCCTTCACACCCAGTTCTGTATTTTCTGAACTGACCCCTTGATGACCTGGCTTGACCTGGATTGTCCACCACACACAGCTCTCATTGTCTCCTGACTACCCTCTTGCCTGGGAAGATTTCACCCCTGCCTCTCCCCTTGCTGGCTCGCCTCTCCTGGAAACCCCTCCTCCCACTTACTAGGCCAGTCTGTATGCATAGCTCCCTACACTCTATTGGGTAGAAGGGTAGAAAGGCCTTGCTTCTACCTCTGATTCCACCTGCAAGACTGGCTTCTGGGTTATTCTGTCCTCTGTCATTCTCCCCCCTTGTAGCTCATTCGGTCTTGATTCTCACAGATGTTATTTTTGGATTTCACCCCCCACTGCAGCCTGGAAGGGCCTTCAAGTCAGATCTGTCTAGCTCATCTTTCTGTCCCAGGGCCTAGTTCAGCATAAAGAGCCTTCCTGGCTTGGAGACTGGGGATGGTTCAGTCATAGAAAATTTGCCTAGCATGCACATGGACCCGAGTCTCATCTCCAGTGCTAAAAATAAAAAAGGAAAAGACAAAATAAAATGGTTGGTTTTAGTCTTGTGTGGTGGCACACTCCTATAGTCACAGCATTCAGGAGGTGGAGGCAGGAGGATCACCACAAAAGATGAGGTCAGCCTGGGCTACATAGTGAGTCCTATCTCAAAAATAAAGTACAGTTAATTCTGTTGTTTATAAACTTAAAAGGGTACTGTTGTAAGCCAGCCTGGGCTACATGGCAGATTCAGGCCACCAGGACTACTTAGTGAGATTCTGAAAAAATTCAAATAAGAAAGTCTCCTGGAGAATGGCTGTAGCCTCCCAGGCTCTACACACTCCTCCACCTGACCCTGGGAGCCTGGGATTGTTTTTCCACCCTTGGCCTCAGGAGACCCTGGCAGCAAGTTGCTGTTCTGGGAAAGCACAGCCAGCTTGGGACCCAAGCAATTCCCATGCCCTTCTTTCCACAGTGACTCCAGGCTCCTCGCTGTGGGAAGGTTGTGTCAGGGATATCCCAAACGTGAAGAGGGGCTCCCAGGGTGTTGCTTCTTCATTCTCAAAGTCATAGGTGCTACGTGCTGCAGATCATGCAGGTGGTAAGGCAGAGGAGAAAGGTGAGAAACCCTGGTGTCAAAACGCTGAGCTTGCTACTCTGAGGTGGTGGTGTCCACAGGGCAACTTCTGGGCAAGACAGGTGGAGGACTATATGAAGAAGCTCAAGGCCCAGGCCCCAGGGCACCAAAGAACTTGCTCTCCCGCCCCTCCCTATTCCTCAGCTATCTCCTGTGTTCTCTGGGCTGCTGAGATGGGACTAGGGGATTCCTGGAGAGAGAACCCAGACCTGGGATAGAGTAGGACAGAAAGGTAGAGCCAGGTCAGTCAAAGCAACAGAGGGTGCATTTACCCCCAGAGAGAAATGGCTCCACAGAATGGAATTCTGTATCCTCTGGACCCTCCAGAATTCACAGCAACTAAAAAGCTAAAAGGAACCGTAGCTAGAAGCGTTTCCAATTGTTTCCCTAGTGTTTCTATTAGCCAGGCACTGTCACAGTGCTAAGTATGTGGAAGCCTAGGTAACCTCTTTTTCAGATGGATGCTCGAAGCTTTATCCCTTTCTAACAGATGGAGATGATAAGGCACAGAGACATAACTTTCCAAATTACAGCCAGAATTTGGTCCCAAGCAAGGTGGCTCCAAAGTCCATGCTCTTAACCATTATATCCCTGAAGGCAAGGACTGCATGCTGGCCCTAACCCCCTCAGCAGCTCACTGTCACCCTGGGCCTGTTCCCTGTGGGGGCCAGAATTGCTGCAGTGGCTAGCGAGGAAAGGACATAAGGACACAGACACTGATGGTCCTGGTCAGAGCCATATGAACCCCTGACTGCCCAGAAGACCCTCAATAAGTGGACAATAAGGGGAAAGGGCAAAAGTGGGACAGGTCTGAGGAATGAGGCAAATTTGTGGGTAGCTTTGAAGGAATCTTAAAGTAGGAGTCAGAACCCTGGGCTGACAGATCGTCTAGGCCTTTATTGTCCTTATGTGCCCATTCCATGGGAATCCCGGTCCTCTCGACTTATGAACAACATAACTCTCCACTGCCCCCAGGATAGCCTTGGGCTCTAAGGGGGGAAGAAATGGTGGAAGCTGAGTTATGAGCCCAGGAATCCTCACTGACACCAGGCCAAGAAGCATCCCCAATTAAGGATCTGGGGAGGACTAGGAGGGCTGCAAATTGGCAGAAACATCTCTCCCATCTCAACAGGAAAAGCAACAGAAATCTCTCCCTGCACCCCAAACATAGAGAAGAGAAGAGAAAGGCAGGGGCCTTACCAGGTCCTTAGAGGTGCCGAGCCTCTTGAGGCTGTCCAGGGGCAGCAGGTCAGCCGAGTCCTTGTGCAAGAACTGGGTGGCCTGTTTGAGTCGGCGCTGCTGGCTCAGGTGGGCTCGGTCCCGAAGCGAGGCTTCCTGGTCTTTCCTGGAGTCTCCCTCATCTCTCCTGGCCTCTTGCCCAGTGCTCATGGTCCTCTATGGAAAGCAGACAGGGGTGTGTGGGAGTCTCTCTCCACCTCCGTTTTGCTCCCAGCTCCCCCTGTAGCTTCTCCCTTTCTCCGTCTCCAGACTGAGGCTCTCCCTCTGACAGGAGGGTCTCAGCAGGAAGAAAAGAATAAATAAATAAATAATAGGCGGGAGCAGCCGCGTCAGACACCAGTTTCCAGAGATTGCAGTAGAGGGAGCGAGGTTCCGGCTGGAAAAACCCAGCCCTAGAGGAAAGGGAGGGCTAGCAGGGCCTGCAGCTGGTAGGCTGCAAAGCCTGCAGCTCTGGGGTCCTGCTCAGAGTGGGCGGTGGATGGTGTGTGTGTGTGTGTGTGTGTGTGTGTGTGTGTGTGTGTGTGTGTGTGTGTGTGTACACGGGTGTTGTAAACTGTCAGGAGGCTGTGCCAAGTCATCAGAGGTAAGTGCCATTGTGTGGGGGCGAATGTTTGGTAGTGTGGGGAGGCAGGCATGCATGTCCCTGCCTCTTGTGTATTTGTGGACCAGCTCTGATGACCCCCGTCCAGTCTGGACAGTCAGCCACCCAGTTTCTCCAGCGGCTGTCCTTTGCTGCCAGGGTTTGAGGTGCTGGCCAGAGAGGGACAGTATGAAAGTGCCCTCCCCACCTCCCCTCCATCTGCCATCAGACACCTTCCTTGCTTGGCCTCTCCCTGTCAGATAGTCCCAATATCTCTCTCGAATTGCAACCAGATCAGGGATGTTCTAGTAACACACACCTCTGAGATCTTCCTTGTTAGAGACTGAAGTCTCAGTGATTCAGTGATGAAGAATTCTGGGGAATGTTCTGGGCCTAATACATCTCTCCAACTGGGTTAGTCTGAAACTCACCTTGGTCCCCTCCTGTCCTTGTTATTTGAAGTTATTATTAGAGAATCCAATCCAGGTCTGGTGATACAATCCTAGAATCCCAACTACTTGGGAAGAAGGTGAGACAGGAGGATCACAGTTTGAGACCTGCCTGGAATACAGCATGAGTTCAAGTCTAGGCTTTCAATTTAGTGAAATCTCGAAGGGGTTGGGGGTGGGGTGGGGCTGAAGAGGTGACTCAGTGGTTAAGAGCACTGGCCGTTCTTCTGGAGAATGGGGTTCAAGTCTCAGAATCCACATGACAGCTCACAACTGTCTGTAACTCCAGTTCCAGAGGGTCCATGGCACCAGACATGCATGTGGTGTACACACACACACACACACACACACACACACACACACACACACACGCATGGAAGCAAAATACCCATACACACAAAATAAAATAAAAATATAAAGAAGGGCTTGATGTCCCAGGGAAGGGGAATGCTAGAGGGGAGAGGCAGGAGTGGAGGGGCATCCTCTTAGAGGCATGGGGGGGATGGGAGGGAGTTTGTGGAGGGAAGACTGGGAAGAGGGATAGCATTTGAAATGTAAACAAACAAAATGAATAATAAATAAAAAACAAAACAAAACGAAAAATAGAAAGAAGGGCCTGGAAAGATGGCTTGGTACTTAAGAGTGCTTACTGCTAGCCTAGTAGAAAAACTATCCCGGCAGAAGAGTGTCTCTCCCTTTGCTTGCTCAGCCTCTCTCACGCTATTGGTTGATCTACCCTGTTGCTGCTGCTTGCTTCGCTGTTATCAGAGCCAAGCTTCTGCTGTAGACTAGAGGCTCTCCAAGAAACTTCCCAGCTTCCAGTGCCAGATTGGGACTACTGAGGCACTGGGGCACTAGCCTCAAGGACGGACGGAGTGGCTACTGGGTTCTCAACACTCAGGTATGAGTCTGCTGCTGTTGCTCTTTTAAAGCTGACTTAATAGTTTAGGGGTGTGTGTGGGGGGGGTTCATTCAGTCCTATGGTTCTGTTCCTCTAGAGAACCACCCATATTCAGAATGAATCTTCTCTCAGTTAAACCTCTCTAGAAACACCTTCACAGACTGAAAGTTATACTGCTATGAAGAGACAGCACAGCCACCGCAACGATTGTAAGAGAAAACATTTAACTGCATGCTTGCTTACAGCTCCAGAGGGTTAGTCTGTTGTCATCATGGTGGGGAGCATGGCAACAGGCCCATAGGCACTGGAACAGCTGAGAGCTACATCCTGATCTGCTGGCTGAGAGGCAAACACACTGGACCTTAAGGCCACACCTTCTTATCCTTCTCAAACAGCACACGCCCTGTGACTAAGTATTCAAATATATGAATCTATGGGGGCAATTCTCATTCAAGCCACCATGCAGACATACCCAGAGTTGTGTCCCCTAGCTGACTCCATATTTAGTAACTTGGTACTGAAGACTTTATGTGTGTGTGTGCATGATCACATGCACATTAAGATGAAACCTAGGGCCTCACACACACTAAATGCATGCTCTACAACCAAACTACACCTCCAGGCCCATTCGTGATTCTAGACTTGTACTGTATCATACGGTCATTGAACATTTAAGTCCAGCTCACTTGAAATAAGGTTGGCTTAACAACCCACCTTGCATTTGAAAAGCAAGTGTTTTCTATATAGAAAACACTGTGACACATCTTAGTTATTTCTGTGTCAGTTACATTGTTGGACATAAATAATATTTTGGATCTGTTTGGTTCAACAAAATAACTTATAAAGTCAATTTGTTTCATCTTGCTTTTTTCACATATATAATTTTTCACAATATAATTTGGATATATATATATATATATATATATATATATATATATATATATATATATATATATATATGTTTACCGAGGGCCTAACTGTATACCTATGTAGCCCTGGATAGCCTAGAACTCATTTTCTATACTATGCTCATCTTGAACCTGTGTTGGTCTTCCTGCCTCTCCGTCTGCATTTGGAGATTATAGATTGCACCACCACGCCTTGCTTATCCATTTTGTTGTTATTGTCAGGGATGGAGCCCAAGGTCTCACAAATACTGAGGCTGTGCTATACTGATGTGCTGTATCCATGATTCTCACTACTGAAATGTTTGAACCTGCCTGGAAAACGCCATTGTATTTCTATTGAGCAACCACTAGTTTCAATAGGTGACACAGCTTGCTCCTCTAACATGTATAATCTAATTCCGGCATCTTTTAATGATATCAGGAAGTTATGTCTAATCTAAATCCCTGTGAATACAAATATACATATATATATACATATATATATATACATATATATAAATATACATATATATGTATATAAATACACATGTGTAATATTCATGTATATGTGTGGGTCTGAGTTCCACCCCGCCACAGGACATGGCTTTTTGAGAGGCAAAATGCAGGGAGCTTGACTGCCCTTATCCCACACCAATGCCAATGGGTGCTGGGCTGTTCTGTGGCTGGAAAAACAAAGTCAAAGCTGGGATTCTCAGACCCCCAGGCACCCAGTCGTCCCTGGGGTGCAGCGCAGAGGAGTCAGGAACAAAGGATAGAGAAGGATCCCTCAATGAGGCCAGGACCAGAGGCTCCCAAACTCCTGGACGTCTAGGCGTTGCTGAGTTGCAAGGAGTGGAGCCCAGGATCCTTAGGCTGAGGACAGCGTCTAGTTGGCAGGCTGGAGGAAATGAGAGCTCCGGCTTAGCTCAGTGGTGATTGTCCTGAGCTTGGTAGCAGTTGTAGCTGGAAGCGCAAAGAGGCCCTCTGTGAGAGACTTAACTGCAGGTCTGTAGTCAAAGGCTTTCTTCATGGCAGATCTTGATGAAAGAGACAGTCCTTGGTTCCAAACTGTTCATCGTGGAATATAGATACATACCAATTTCTCAGGGTGGACCTGAGACTAAATACCTTTTGCAAAGAGGAATACCCAGGAAGGGGAGCTTATTGGCTAAACCCTCAGGGCCTCTAGGTACCTCATTAGCATGGAGAACTCTGTTTGGGGCTATGTGACCAATGTGAGGAGCATGACACATGTTCCAGACTAAGAATCTGGCAGGGAGTGGGGAGCTAAGTACCGTCTCAGGGGTATACCCACCAAGTCTCCAGGGGCTCAAACCAGCTCTACCTTACCAAGCTTCCCGGCATGGTTTACAGTCCCACATATATGTATACATACAGTCTCACTAACCCAAGCTAGCCTCAAACTTACTATGTAGCCAAGGATGACCCTGGACTTCTTATTCTCAAACTTATTGTTCAAACCACAGGCGAGAGCTAAAGGCATTTTTTTTTTTTTTTTGCCTTTAAATATCTTTATACCTTTCAGTATTCATTTCTTAATGCTGTATAGTGCAGCTCTTGCCTTTGCTCATAGGATGAGGGAGGCCTGTGGGCTCAGTGAAATCTCCCGGGGATGCCATCTACCACATAAGGAAACTCCCAGAATATTCGAGGAAGGGTGTGTTATTCAGAGCTGGACAGACAGCTCCCTTGAGCCGCTGGAAGGTTGAGAGCAGCCAACTCTATTTCAGGCTTTGTCCTCTGGGCCTTCAGATCTGCTGAAGGCATGAATGATGCGACTTTTGAGAAGTCTCCTGCCCAGCAAGGGTCCCAGAAACCCAGTGCCACTTGTGAAATCTATTACCAAGAGAGGAAACTGTCCTGCTTCCATGCTAAAAGAAAGAGCTTCCAAAGGCTCACATTTGGTATCAGTGACTCTGGCCTGATCCCTCCACTCTGTGGAGGTCAAAGCCAGGGTACAGAAAGGATGGTGGCCTGTCTTGGTATGAAAATGGGCTGAGCAAGGGATGTGGAATTCAGATGTCTCTGCTAAAATTACCACAGCTTGGCCTCAGCAGGTAAAAGTGCTCGCCACACAAGCCTGACCAACTGAGTTCAATGCCCAGAACTTATGTACTTATGTGGAAGGAGAGAACTGAGCCCCAAAATTGTCCTCTCTCTCTCTCTCTCTCTCTCTCTCTCTCTCTCTCTCTCTCTCTCTCACACACACACACACACACACACACACACACACACAAAGGCAAACATGAACATACATAATGGACACACACAGAGGCAAACATGAACATACATAATGTGTCATATCTTTGAGAAAGAGGAAAGAGAGAAGAGAGAGAGAGAGAGAGAGAGAGAGAGAGAGAGAGAGAGAGAGAATTCCCATGATCTGATGGGAACAGGTAGGGATTTTTGAGAGCCTTCTCCAGGCTGTTTGGCTTTCCAGCCCTCACAAACTGCAAGGTAGGGCTGGAGGGATGACTCAGTGTTTATGAGCACTGGCTGCTCTTCCAGAGGTCCTGAGTTCAATTCCCAGCAACCACATGGTGGCTTATAAGTATCTATAATGAGATCTGGTGTCCTCTTTTAAAACAGGAAAATCCTTCAAGGTCAATAGCGCTCTTTATGAAGTTGTCTGCCTCAGGTACTTTATTATAGTAATGAAAAACTGTCTAATACAGTTTCCCAACTTTATTCTTTCTGTCGGTTCGGTTTAACCTCTTTTGTGTATAGTCAAGTAGCTAGTAAGTACTCAGTAGATCAGTAGCCTCTGAGTGGCTCCTGTAAGGTTGTCCAAGATCAACACAACAGCTGCACCCGGGGAACTTGCCAGAAGCAGGACTCTCAGCCTCACCAGATCTAGCCATCCAGAAAGAACATCTGAGTGGAAACCAGCAGTTTGTGTTTTAATGAGTTCTCTAGGGGATTTGGACACCTCATATAGCTTAACAACCAATCCCTTCAGGACCCTGTCCCTCCAGGTGAAGTCAATGGGGCTTTTAATTGTTTTTGTTTTTATGGTGTGTGTGTGTGTGTGTGTGTGTGTGTGTGTGTGTGTGTGTGTGTGTGTGTGTGTGTTTTAAGAGTCTTGCTTTGTTTCAATGGCTGGCCTGGAGCTCACTGTGTCACCCAGTCTAGACTGGAACTCACATCTGCTTCTGCCTCCTGAGTGCTGGGATTATTACAATCTGGTCCTTCTCCCCTCCCCACAAGCCTTCAGGAGCTCTTCATTCTCATGGCTTTCAATATCCACCAGATCTGGGCTCCCCTTAGGCTTGCAGCAGTTCAGACTGCTTTCATGCAACCTGGCTCCTGGGACCAAGAGTGGAGGCTTAGAAGGCTTCCTGTACATCTGTGAAGCTGTTGGCATTCAGCGGGGTACTGGCTGTTTCAGGGTTCAGCTTGCTAAGTATGTGCAGAGAGGGGCTCTACCCTTCCATCTCTTCTTTCCCTGAGATCTCCAGGTATGAGGTAGGAGGCCCTTTGGGCAGACCCAGTTGCTGGGCACCTTACCCCTAATGTCCATTCCTCACTACCTCACTGAAGGTCTTCAAGAACTCTATATTTATCAGTATATGAGTGTGGAAGTTGGGGTGTCTGTGGTCACCAGCTGGCTATATGGTAAGATAACCTAGGCAGTGTCGTCTTCAAGGCCCCAGACCCAGATCCATTGTCGCCCCCAGGTCTCCAAAGCCCACTGGGTGCAGAGTTTCAAGAGGGCTGCTTCCTTATCCTTGGCTTGCCCAGTGGACAAGAGAGTCCTGGTTATGTACCAGATACTTGTCCATCATGGAAGAGGCTGGCCCAGAGAGAACTATGGGAGGGTGCTGAGGTGAGGCAGATGTCCTTATTGAGGCTAGGAGTCTTTTGTGTTGGTGGGGCTGGGGGGCTGGGTCTGCCAGGGTGGAGATCTAACGCACTTTCTGTTCTTTTATACTCTAAGGACATCGAGTAAGCAAATTGCTCTCAAAAGCCCCAGTAGGATGCTTATCATCTCAGCACACGGGAGCCTAAAGATAAAGAATCATCGGTTTGAAGCCAGCCTGAACTACATAGTGAATTGCTGTTGAAGAGAGTAGGGGAGAGGGGAAAAAAGAAATGTGGGGTGGGGTGTGACGAGAGGTGCCACAGTTCTGGATATTCAAGAACATGGTACTGGGCCAGCAAGATGGCTCAGTGATAAAGTCACTTGCTGCCAATTCTAATGACCCGAGTTCAATCTCCAGGGCCCACTTGGTGGGAGGAGAGAATAGACTGCACAAGTTGTCCTCTGACCTCACACACGCGCACGCGCACACACACAAGCACACACACACACACACACATACACACGGTTTAAAGTCAAAACACAGAGCTAACAGTTATTTCACTCTGGTGAGAACTGTTGTCTGTCACGTGGATGACATGCTCTGTTGGGGGGACAGACGTGAGAAGATGGCAGACAGTACGAGGCCAGAGAGCGGTGTGGGCTGGTCTTCCTCCTTTATAACAGCTTGCTCACACGCTTTGAGAGACCAGTATTCGTTCATTCTGTGGGGAGGGGCTGTGCCCACAACCTAATAACCTAATAAGCCCCCATTAGACCCCATCTCTCTCTCTCTCTCTCTTTTTTTTTTTTGGTTTTTCGAGACAGGGTTTCTCTGTGTAGCCCTGGCTGTCCTGGAACTCACTCTGTAGACCAGGCTGGCCTCGAACTCAGAAATCCACCTGCCTCTGCCTCCCAAGTGCTGGGATTAAAGGCGTGCGCCACCACGCCCGGCTAGGCCCCATCTCTTAAAGCTCCCCCACCATTCACAGTACCACACTGGGGACTGAGCTTCTAAATCCTAGCAAGCCTTCTATGACCTTCTGTATCTGGCCACTTTCACTTAGCATGTTTCTCTTTTGCAAAAGTGTCATTGTGAGGAGCTAAGTAGCTATGGGGTTCACTGGGTCTACAGGCCTGTCTGAGGCTAGACCAGGCTGGAACTCACAGAGATACATCTGCTCCTGCCTCCCGGGTTCTGGGATTAAAGATATGCAACACCACACTTGGCTCATAATCTCACTTTTAAGCTTCCCAACGGAAGCTCCTGGCTCCCTTCCCTCTTTTTCTAAAGCCGCCTGTCGCTGTGTGCATGACTTCCATGGGTGTCTTCTCCTTCCTCCCAGCACTCTGAGCCTCACAGCTTGCCTGCTCTGTGGTTTCCTTTTAAACTGTAATAACTTGTCCTTGAGCTTCAAAATTATTTTTCATTGTAATAAAGCACACACACAAAATGTATCATTTTTACCAGTTATAAGCGTGAGGAGAGTCGTGGGCATTAACAACACTCTCCATATTACGCTGCCATTACCACTATCCGATTCCAGAATTTCTTCATCATCCCAACAGGAATTCTGTGCACATTAAACAACCATCCCTGGTCCCTCCCACAATCCCCTGGTGCTTCTCTACTTTTTCTGTGAATTTGCCTATCCCAGGACTTCATCTATTATGTAGTCTTTTGTGCTTGGCACGGGTGTTCTCCAGTTGTATTGTCATTGTAGCGTTTATCAGTACCCTGCTCCTTGTTATGAGCGAATAATAGGCACTTCATTCTGTGGATGATGGCGGAGATTCATTTAGAAGGCCTACACTATGCCACTGCCTGGCAAGAATTTCACTTAATGTTATTTTCTTTATCTCAGGTATTTATAGCCTAGTGGTTTCCATCGTAGAAAACAAACTCAAAATCCAGAGGGGAGAGGTTACTTTCACACAGGGCTCGCAGCTGCTGAGTGGCTGAGCCAGTGCTAGCTAAACTCTGTGGTGTTTCAAATTTCAAGTGCCTGCAGAGCTTTACAAATGTGGAAGTGGGGGGGCTCAGAGAGATGGCTCAGCTTTTAAGGGTGCTTGCTGCTCTTCCAGAAGACCCCAGTTCAGTTCTCAGCACCCATATCAGGCAGTCCTCAACTGCCTGTCACTCCAGCTCCAGAGAATCAGATGCTTTCTTCTAGGCTCTGTGGGCACAGAGGCGCTTAGATGCATTTAGAATGCACGTGCACAAAGCCACACACAACGGCACACAAACACATTAGGAAAAGTTAAATATTTTGAACAAAAGAGAAATGGAGTCAGGTTTGTGGTCAAGAAGGCAGATGACCAGCTAGAGCAAGCACCCACTTGAGAATATGTTAAGGGAGGCGCTAAGAGAGGGTCCCCCACCATTTGATTTCTGTCCCTGGAGCCACCCATCCTGGCACTCTCCAGCAGGCTCTGCTCTTTGCTACCTGCACCTCAGTCACAGAAGACTCCTGACTGTTGCTTTTTGTGGGCCTCCACTTCATGTCTTGTCTCTGATCCACAGTCAATGCTCAGGCCTCTGCAGTGAACAGCCACTCAGGCCCAAGGCCCTCAGATCACTCTCAGATGACTGCTGCCTTTCTGTAGGGCTCTCTGAGATACCATGGCCAGCAGACTGATGCTGTCTGAGGAGCAAGAAGGCAGCTTGGGGGCTGGAGAGATGGCTCAGTGGTTAAGAGCACTGGCTACTGCTCTTTCAGAGGTCCTGAGTTCAATTCCCAGCAACCACATGGTGGCTCACAACCATCTGTAATGGGATCTGATGCCCTCTTCTTATGTGTTTGAAGACAGCTATAGTGTACTCATGTAAATAAAATTAAAAAAAAAGAAGGCAGTTTGGTTCAACACGACAAGGTAGCTGGTGTTGGTTCAAACAGTAGCTAGTGTTGGTTCAAACTTTGGGAGTCTGACCCCCGAGTAGTTTAATGTGGGCATATTTAAGAACAGCATAATTGGGTGGAGATTTTTCTGGTGAAAATTAACTCAATCCTGTGTACACAGCAAAGCTTAAGACATGACAGCATCAAGACTTTGCGAAGTATAAGAGATGTCATCTATGAAGATGGAATAATCCTATAGATTAACAGAAAAACAAGCTTGTGATAAGGGTCAGGGGAGGATCTGTGTGGTCTCAGACACACAGATTAGTGCAAAGGGCACCAGGCTGTTAACCAGCCTTCTGGGCAGAAAACAGGTTCTTCATCTCTTGCTTTGAAGAGACAACCAAGTGTGTTTACCATTCCTGTTCCCTAGGTCTTATCTGTGAGCACAAGGGCCTCAGGGCCCTGCACCTTTCACCTTGAGTATCTATTTCATTCCACTCTTGCCATGCTAAGGAATGGCTGCCTTCCTCAGGCCTGATGCTCCTGTCCCCAGTACCATCTGCCATCAAATTCTGCAGGGGAACTTACAAGCAGTATTAGAACGACCCAAACAGTTGTGTCCAGGAATCTATCAGTCCATGGGGAAGATTGGCAATGAGGTTAAATTTTTGCTGAAGAGATTTTCTGTCTGTCCCCTAACTAATCTCAGTGTCATTGTGAGTGTGTTCTGAGAATAGAGACAACTTTTTTTTTTTTTTTTTTTTTGTATATGATAGGAATTGAACTCTGGACTTCACTCTTACTAGACAAGTGCTCTACTACTGAGCTATATCCCCAGCCTGCAATTCCTTGCTTCCCTTTCTTACCATGCCCCACCCCACATGCCCCTCACCACTCCATCCTTAAGAGCTGGAACCTACCGGTATTCTAGCTGCCCTACCCTCTCTCCCTGCCCCAATCACCCCCACACTATGATGAGTCTTCCAAGAAAAACACAGAACAATTCAGAGCTCCAGAAATGTCTCCAGAAGCCCGATACAGAGGTGGCTTGAGGCTGGAGGATGGTCGAAAGGTTATTGTGTAGGCCCAAAGTCGTCAGTCTCCTGCAATCTCTTGCTGAAAGAGGCTAGGCTGCAAACCCTAAGGCCCACTATGGTCTCCTTTAGATATATCCAGGTCTCCTTTTCCTCCTCTCTTCTGATGTTTTAGCAGGTCGTGCCTTGGATAGGTAGTGGACGGGTATGGCAAGCCGGTCTTTAATCAGGGTTTGGTAGTCCTTCACAAGGTCTTCACTCAGGGGCACGGCGGGCTGCCGAACCAGTTTCAGGGCCTTCTCCTGGTAATGAGGCTGCAGATTTGGGCAGGGCCAGTTCTTGCTGCAATCATTGGGAATTGGGTTGGGTAGGAACCGGAGGCCCCAAGGCACAAGCCTTCCACCAGTAGATATGTACTGGGACCTGTTGGGAAAGTGGTTCAGAGACAACAAAAGTCAAGGGATGGTGCCAGGCATGGTAGAGAGAGAAGGAAAGATGATGATTTCTACCAGCTATTCAGGGCTCAGACTATATGCCACACAGCCTACACTTTAACTGTGTACTGTGGCAATAGATGAACCCCAGCATCTAGCTGAACACCTCTCATCCTTTGCACAATTGTATAGAAAGCACCTAGGGTTTTTTCCTTAAATATGCTTTTTGTTACATATTTTATTATATTAATTTTACTATTTTAGGTATGTGAATGTCTCGCCGGCATGTAACTACTTGTTAGCATGGTATCAGCGGAAGTCATTAGAGGGAGTGAGATCTCCTCCCTCAGACTAGACTTTGAGATGATTGTGAGCTGCCATGTGGGTGCTGGGAATTGAACTCCAGTGTTCTTAACTGCTGAGCCATCTCTCCAGCCCTTCACCTAGATTCTTTTTATATCTGTATGTGGTGCTAGGGATCGAACCCAGGGTCTTAGATGTGCGCGGTCAGCACTCCACCACTGAGCTACACCCTCATCCAATTATCCGCTCTTTGTTTTCTTCACTCTTCTTTCCATCTCAGTATGTGGTCCATGTTGGCCTCCATCTTGAGATCTTGCTCCACCTTCAGAGTGCTAGGATCGCAGGTTTCTACCACCCTGCCTGACTCTCTTTCAGGGTTCTGTCTAGATTCCAGCTGTTCTTCACATCTCCCCTGTTCTACCAATGCAGTGTATACAGGAAAACCGCCGAGCTCAGCGTAGCGTAGCAGATAATCTCCTCTTCACTGTTGGCCTGTAGTGTTAAATTGAACAGTAGCACATTGACTTAAAAACAAAACAACAACACGGTTGAATAGTAGCAGATTTTCTGTGCTTCAACAGGATTTGTGCTCGGTTCAGCAGATATTCCTGTTTGCTGCTTTGAGCCCCTGGCACGGTAGGCAAGAAACTATATTCCTGACCCATGTCCCCACCCCTGTGATCTTTTGAAAAATTCCCCAGGGATATAGCCCAGCAGTAGAAATCTTGCCAAACACGTACATGACCTTGAGTTTCTATCCAGAGAGTCCTAGGGATTAAGATAGATTCTCATATAGCCTAGATCATGCCCAGTTATGTGGGGCAAGGCATTGAACCTAGGACCTCACGCATGCTAGGTACTCTACCAACTGAGTTTATGCACCTACCCACCCTCTTTTCTGAAAGAGGGTCTCATGTAACCCAGGCTAGCATCAAACTATGTAGCCAAAGATGGCCTTGAACTTCTGATCCTCGTACCTTAGTCTCTCCCAAGTGCCAAGATTATAGGCATGTCCCACCATGTCCCACACAATTGTATGACTCTTTCTGAAGATGCCCATATGACACACACTACTCACCATGTATGGACAGCAGAGAAAGCTAGGGTCCCCAAGGTGACTCACCTCAAAAAGTCGCTAACCTTTAGTGCCATATTTTAAAAGTTATATGTGGATATATACATGTGTGTATGGTACATGTGTGTGGTGTGTGCTTATGAGTGTGCAGGTGGTAGTACAGAGGCTGGAAGAAGCCATCTGTGCTCCGCTCCTTTGCTTTCTGCCTTTCCCTCTTGAGACAGTGTTACTCACTGAATCTGAACCTTAACATTTCGGCAAGGGTAACTGACCAGTGAGCTCCCAGAATCTGCCTGTCTGCATCCTCCAGCGTTGCTGAGGGTACAAGCCTGCATGGCTGCACCCAGCTTTTTCTACACAGGAGCTGAGGACTCAGGCTTGGCTTCTTATGCTTTCTGCAACAAGTGCTCACCCCCTGAGCCATGTCCACGTGAGTGCCTGTGTGTGAGCTGGAGGTGGGGCCTGGCCCTGCTAAAGGCCTCCTGTCCTGAGCAGCTCTTCCATGCTTTGCTGGTTCTGTTGTTTTTATGGTGGCATGCACCTTTAATCCTAGCACCATGAGTTCCAGGCTAGCCAGGGCTACAGAGAGACACTGTTTCAAAAAAAAAAAAAAATTATCTTAGAGCTAAAGAGATGGCTCAGTAGTCAAAAGAGCTTAGAGCTCTAGCAGAAGAGTGGAGTTCAGATCCCAGCATCTATGTCAGGGCCTCACAAGATCCTGTGACTCCAGCTCCAAGGGATCCAATGCCCCTTTCTGACCTCCATGAAGTACCTGTACACACACACACACACACACACACACACACACACACACCTCCCTATGGGGAACAGGCATGAGAGAAGCTATATAATTCCCAAATAGTCCCCTCTAATATCTGCTGGGATGACTCCAGCTGAAACTGGATGGTTCAAACCCCTACCCTGTAACCTTCTGAAGACCTTCTAACCTTCCAGCCTTAGCCCTGGTTTCTGTTTTGAATTGAGGGATGCAAGGGGACACTCTAGCCAATAGTAGTCCTGCCAGCCCAAGAATTTCTACAGCATCAAATTTCTAATGTTTCTCTTATCATATATTACGCATAAGGGATTTCACTGTATTCCATTCCAGTATATAATGTATTTGGATAATATTCAGTCTCAAGACACGTTTTTGGCCGGGCGGTGGTGGCGCACGCCTTTAATCCTAGCACTTGGGAGGCTGAGGCAGGCAGATTTCTGAGTTCGAGGCCAGCCTGGTCTACAGAGTGAGTTCCAGGACAGCCAAGACTATACAGAGAAACCCTGTCTCGAAAAAACAAAAAAAAAAAAAAAAAAAAAAAAAAAAAAAAAAAAGACACGTTTTTGTCCTCCTTTTCTAGGGGCCCCTTTCCTCCCAACCAGTGTCCATGACCCAGTGTCTTTCATTAGGATTACTTACAGGAGCGCGGGCTCCTTAGCTGTGGCCTTGAAGGAAGGAAATCTTTCTTCCAGGAACCATCAGCTTGCCTATTGTTAACCCTCTGGAGGCAGATGGTACCTCATGCATTCACCCTCCTCTCCTCCCTGACAAGATAACACCTAACTTTGGTTCAATTTCTTTCTCCCATCTTTCTTCTCTTTTCTCTGTGGAGGATAGAACCCAAAGCCCTGAGCATGTAAGCAGGTATTGTCCCACGGAGCTGCACTCTTAAGCTCCTTGTGTTTCTGTTACATACCAACAACCACTTCATCCCTACCCAGGGAGGCAAGGGTTTACAATCCTTCTTTAACGACCGAGCCTGGAGAAACCAGACCACTTGTCAGAATGATAATCTTGGGACTTCATTCTGACCCCAGGTTTCATTTCTGCTTTTCCTGTTACCAATGAACTTTACAGCCAGATGTGGTGGCACATGGCTGCCCACCACTTGGGAGGTGAAGGCAGGAGAATTATGAGTTCAAGGCCAGTTTTGGCTACATGAGACTCCAGCTTTTAAAAAAAGGGATTTACTGGGGGTTTAATACTCTTGTGCCTCAGGCGTGTAATACTATCTGTATTCTCCTTGTGAAAGAGAGAGAGAGAGAGAGAGAGAGAGAGAGAGAGAGAGAGAGAAGAGGAAGAGAGAAGAGGAAGAAGAAAAGAAGGAAGAGGAGGTGGAGGAGGAGGGGGAGGAGGAAAGGAAGGAAGGAAGGAAGGAAGGAGGAAGGGAGGGAGGGAGGGAGGGAGGGAGGGAGGGGTCTAGAGCGAGCTGTCTGGTGGTCAAGAGCACTGGATCCAGGCTCACCTCCCAGGATCCACACAGCTGCTCTCAATTGTCTGAAACTCCAGTTCCAGAGGATCCAACAGTCTTTTCTGGCTTCCTCATGAACTAGGTAGGTATGCTTGTGGTGTACAGACATGCATACAGGCAGAGCACCCATACACATAATTTATTTTAAAACTTCAAAAAGAAAAAAAATGCCAGGCAGCTATGATGGCATACATATGTAATCCTAGCACTCAAGAGGCTGAGGTGGGAGAACTGCCAATCAAGGCCAGACTAGACTGTGTGTGAGGTTCTGCCTCAATGAAACAAAAGGACTGTAATAACAACACCCACCCTCTCTCACACACATACTGGGTGTTTTGCAGGTTCAGTATGGTTTTGGTAGCTGTCTCCTATCTTTTAAAAACAGGGACTAAATTACATTTCTCAGCATCCCTAGGCTAAGCAGATGTTAAATTCATAGTACCCTCTCTCCATTTATAGTTAAATATAAAGGGCCTCTTCACTGGCTATTCTTCCCGTGTCCACAGCATGTAGCCAACTACTTTCAGGAAGCAGTTGGGAGTGTGAACTCCACAGCAGAACATTTGCAAAGCATTTGCAAGGCCATGGGTTCCAGCTATACAAAAGAAAAAGCCATGAGTGGGAAAGTTGGAGAAGCAAATTAGATACTAGGAACAGGACCGGGGAGAGGTGGAAGGGGGCACAGGAACGTGGGCAGAATCACTGCCTGAGAAGGGATGAGCTTACTTCTTGAAGTTTGGTGGAGGTAGGATATTGCCATGGGCATCGAGTGGAGGGACCCTTAGTTCGCTCCTCAGCTTGAGTTTCTCCACTTCCTTCAGCTCCTTCTCTGTTCTCACAATTATCTGCTTCTTTCTGTTCATGTCCACGAAGATGGGGGTAGTACTGATGAAGGACAGGAAGCTGTGTGGGCCCATCCAGGAGGGAGGAGGGATGCCAGGTTGTGCAGCAGGGAGGCGGTGGGCATTGGAGTGAGTCAAATAGCGCCAGACATTGCTGTCATAGGGTACGTCTGGTCTGGTGGGGAAGGCAGCAGGCAAACGTCCCACATCAAGCCATGTGTGAAAGCCCCAGGTGTGCTCAACTGCATCCTTCCAAGGACAGAGTACCTGGTGACGCACCTTAGACTTCAACTCTGTGCATGGTGGCTGCTTCAGGGCCAGCTTGTGGTAGCCTTGCAGGGTGAAGCCCGGGAACTCCCTGGTCTCTTTGGGGAGGAGGAACTCACGCTGAGTCCAAGTCTGATAGGTTGGGAAGGAATCTCTGGCATGGATCATCTAGGGAGACATGAAAGGGAGCCTAGTTGTGCCAGCAGAGAACCAGGATGTGGCAGAGGTGCTCTGTTTTCCCTCTCAGGCACAAGGAAAGCCTCCTCCAACCCAGGACTCATCAGGATGAGATGGCCACACAAGGAGGCCTCTCTCCATTCCCACTTTATCAGAAATGTATATGCATGCATATGCACATGTATATACGTGTGGAAGTCAGGCGACAGCTTTGGATGTGGCTCCCCATCAGTCATCCATCTTGTTTTGTGTTTTGAGACAGGGCATCTCTGGGAATTACTAATATGGCTACACTGACTGGCCATTCATTGAGCCTCAAGAATCCACCTCTCCCCACCCCAGTCCCCAGCCCAAGGATTACAAGTGTTACCATGCAAAACCTTAAAAGGAAATTACTTGTAAAAAATATTTATTTTTATTTTATGAGTGTTTTGCCTGCAGGATAGATGTGTGTATTGTGTGTGGTAATCCCAGAGATCAAAGACCCGGGTGATCAAACGGAGTTAAAGACGGTCGGTCGTGAGCTGCTCTGTGGGTACTGGGAATCTAATGTAGGTCCTCTTCAAGGGCAGCAAGTGCTCTTAACCACTGACCCATTTCTCTAGCTCTTTGCAAAGGTTTTTTCTGAGTTCTCAGGACTGAACTCTGGTCCTCGTGCTTGCAAGTACTTATAGACTGAGCTGTCTCTCTTTGTCAGCTTGACGGGTTCTAGAACAGAGGATGCAGGCCTGTGGCACACGTGAAAGGGACTATCTGGATTAGGTCAACTGAGGTGGGAAGAGCTGCGTTGACTCTGGTGCCACCACACCAGCCAGGGCAGGGGCTTAGGCTGAGTAAACAGCAGAGAGCAAGCTGAGCACCTGCATCCCTGATCCCTGTCAACAATGTGAGCACCTGCCTCAAGCTCCTGCGGTGATACTATAGTCCCGAACTGTGAGCCAAAATAAGCCCTTCTTCCCTTTGCTTTGCTTGTGACGTATTTTGTTTCAATGAGGCAAGTAATTGCCACAATCCAGAGGTTACTGTACCATCCTCCATAAGAGTCCTACAGATTTATCAAATCTCATTCTCCATTGATCACATTTTGGCTTTGATTTCCCATTCTCTCAACTTTCACATCATATACACATACATACATGTGTGTGTGAGATGTGTGACTTGCCTATGTGTATGCCTGTGTACAACATACATGCCTAGTGGCAGAGGAGGCCAGGAAAAGGCATCAGATTCCCTGGAACTGGAGTTGAGATGGTTGTGAAAAACCATGTAGGTAGGTGCTGGGAGCCTGGGTCCTCTTTCCTCTGGAAGAGCAAGCAGTGCTTTTAAACACTGAGCGTCTCGCCAGCCCTGCAGTACTTAAACAGTTTAATGTTTATTTAGTGCATGTGTGTGGAGGGCAGAGCACAACTTACAGAAGCCACTCCTCCTACCATTTCTGGAGAACTGAACTGGGGTTCAGGTTTGGTGATCACCAGCCCCCAACTTTAACTCTTCACTCACCTTGATTCTGATATCCTCTTATGTGTCCCTGTAGATACATTGGGCCTAGGGGATGACCCGTGGCAGCTATTCTAGAAGCCTACCTTCCCCTTTCCTGGTCCTGGACACACTTTAGGAAGTTTCTCAAAAGGGGGCTTCCCATGCCAGAGTCTGCTTCTTATCTGTTCTGTCATGGACATCTTCCCTCACTTCCCATTAAAGGTCAGTTGGTCTAGAAAGAATCTAGAATGTTCTTTTCTTACCTTTTTTGTGCCCTCTTCCCTACACCCTCATGAATAAATATCCAAATCTGCTATGGTTTGTGTAAGTGTCCCTCAAAGACCTGTGTAAAAGTCTTGGTTCCAGTCTAAGGACTGATTGGGAGGTGGTAGAAGGTTGAAGGTTTAGTGGAAACTAGGCCACTGGGGACATGTTCTTAAGGGGGACAGTGGGACCCTGGGCCCTTCTTTTCATGCTCCTCCTCCATTTGCTTCCTCACAGGTCTAGAGCAGCAAGGCCAAATGACCACACAGCGAAAGAAGCCTCTACCAGGAAGGAGCCCAGGTGAACCTGTCTTCTTTTGAGTTATCACAAGTATTTTGTCAACAGTAGAAAACTGACAAGTCTCTATGTCAGGTGTAGAAAGACCCTGTTGCAGTAAGGAATTCACCCAAGGTCTCAACTGAGTAGGAGAGTTCAGGTTTAAGCTGTGTTCAAACTCAGTGTACTTAGCTATGTGAAACATGGCGAGGAGCTTGTTCATAGGCAGCCCAGGACAAATATGTTCCTCCCTCTCAGCCACTCTAGGGCTTTCCTCACTCCAAGACCCCCACGTTTCTTCAGCACCACCCTAAATCTTATTTCTTAGAAACAAAAGACCTAGTGCGTGTGTAAACACATGCATATGTCCCAGCATACATGCTGAGGCCCGAGGACAGCTGCAGGAGCCTGTTCTTCACCATGTGGGTTCTAGAGCTGGGACAGGCTGTCCGAACGGCAACTGTCCTCAGCACCTGAGCCGACTCACTGGCCGCTTGGCTTGTTCTCTCCTTCCTTCCTTCTTTT
The DNA here is from genome assembly GCF_011762505.2 of Arvicanthis niloticus. Taxonomy (NCBI): domain Eukaryota; kingdom Metazoa; phylum Chordata; class Mammalia; order Rodentia; family Muridae; genus Arvicanthis; species Arvicanthis niloticus. Next base: position 65,783,796 of record NC_047666.1, on the reverse strand, counting down.
GGTTTTGTGAGATAAGGTCTCACTTGTAGCCCTAGTGGAGCAGGCTGGTCAATGCTAAAATTACAGGCATACCCCCCTAGACCCGATTTCCTAAGTCTTCTACAAGAGCACAAGAGCAGAGGAAGGGTCTGTGAGCTAACACAAACATGTGGAGTCTATCCCAGGCATGACAGTAAGTGCTTGTGACTCTAGTCAGGAGGCAGAGCTCCACAGGTTTGGCAATAACCTGGCCCAGGTGTGCAGTTCAACCAAAGCTATATAGGCAAGTTCGGTCTCAAAATTAAATTCAAACAAAACCAAAACTGGTCATAATGACACAGATCTATACTGCCAGCCCTTGGGAAGGTTGAGACAGGGATACTGCAGGCTAATAGTATCAGGCTAGCCTGAGCTACATAACAAGACTGCCTCAACAAAACAAAACCTCTTAAAATCTGAAAATGTTGTATCACAAATGCTGAAAAAATACCCCCCCCCCAACCCCCCGGGCAAAGGCATGATGTGTCAAGTAGAAAATTCCACATTTGACCTTTGTGATCAGTCAGTCAAATCAGAGACATCCTAAAAGTACTAAGTGTATTAAATCACTTTCAGGCTGTGTACAAGGTACATATGAAACAAAGGAATTTTATATTAAGTTCGGGGTCCTTTCCCAAGATAGACATACAAACACATACTCCAAAACCCAAAGATAAATCCCAAAGCTAAGCACACTTCTGATCCCAAGTCCTTCAGATAAGGCCTCTTCAACCTTAGCCAGGCGCCTCCTTTCTGTTCTGAGCTCCAAACTCAGGGTACCACAGGATGGAAGCAGAAGGCAGCTTGTGTACTGGAGAGCCTACTGCTCAGGACAAGGAAAGGCTGCCTGCAGAGTTGGGCCCCACTCTACCTTCAGGAAAGGCTCCCGGGTGTAAGATACATGGCTCAGGCCTGGCTTTTGGAGGGATGTTCTCTTCGGGCTGTTGGCCATTCTTCCTCTGAGCCACAGAGCCAGCAGAGGAGGCTTTGGAGGAAAGCCCTTTATGGTACCATTGTTTGCTGCGAGGGTTGCTATGGTGACGCCTCCTGACTGGTGCTGCTGGGAGGGCCTTGCCTGTCCCAGGAGGCTCCTCAGTCCCTGATGCTTTTCTTGTGAGGCAGGGAGGGGGCAGTGCTGTCAGTCCTGGTTACAAACTTGGTAACAGGAGCAGCTCAGGGAGAGCCTTGCCTGGGATGGCTCAGGAACAGGGGGCAGGCTGCCTCCCAGGCTTAGAGCTGGGATAGAGGTGTAATGAGACACCTGCAACGGGCTGGCTTTCTGGCCTGAATGTTGAATGGAATGGCAGGAAAATGGAGGACTACAACTGCTGTTGTTACCAGGGGATCAACAAGGACCTAAGTCAGATTCTGGTCCCAAGGAACAAGGTCTGGGGTGGTAAAGAAGAGGTGGGCAGTGCAGGGAACAGGGAAACCTAGACTCTGTGGACAAGATCTCATGTAGCTTACAACGGCTGATCCCCCTACCTCTACCTCTCAAAGGCTGAGATTATAGATATGAAGCATCAGACAAAACAGGCAATTTCAGAGTCAAAGGATGCGGGAGAGGCAGGCCTTACCCACCTGTGAAAGGCCCATGCGGCAGGGGCAGGCCTTACCCAGCATCTCCAGGCTCCACTCCTCCTTCAATTCCGAGACCAGTGCCACCCAGGCTTTATTCAGTAGGTAGTTACAGTAGTGTCTTGTGCTAGCTTGTAGAGTAGGGTCTAGGGTGGCTTTTTGCAAAGCTCAGGTGCAAGCTAAGGAAGCCAGGCAAGTCAGGGGTCATGTCCTCCTTCTCAGGCCTCAGCCTGAGCTCTCAATGCTGGATCCCTGGCATGATTGGGAACACTGTCAGAGGAACACCTAACAGGGTTCATGTAGGTACCCAAGCTTTTGCTTCAGGCACACCCATCCCCCTCCACCCAAATCCAATAGGCTTTTACAGGCTTCTTCATGCAGTACCACTGGCTTGGAGACAGGGGGAGCTGTGAGGAAAGGGCAGTAAGCGGGACCCTGGCAAGGTGACCTGCATGTCTAGAAGCCTACAGCACAACCCCCAAGTGTGGAGAGACTGCACTGCAGCTCCTTCCCCCAAAGGCCACAAGCAGAAGCAAAGTGCAACCCCATGTCACCCTACCTATCCTGGCTGTCTCTGGATACTGAGCTAAGAAAATAAGCTTACACTTATAATTACAGGACAACTTGGGAAACTGACACCATTTACAAGGGTTATCCTGCCAGGAGCAGTGGGTGACTAATGGGCACTTCCTGGTCCTCTCTGCTTGTCACACCCACTTCACTTGCCAGCAGGGAGTGGAGGACTCTGACTCAGAGAGATCCTATTGCTTGCATAGGTCCCAGCAGTGGCTTAGATGTGGCTATCATCTTGACATAATTAGGTCAAAGGGCACAGCTCAGCCCTTGCCTGTTAGCTTCCCTCGGTGGCCTGGGGCACACTGAGCCTTGTACTATCCAGCCACCCAGGTGCCAGGATAGCAGGTGGCTGGAGTGGCAAGGGCAAGACCTTGCCTCTATCGTAGCTCAGGGATGAACTGAGACCAGTTGATGTTGTCAGGGTACAGAGGGTCCTCCTCCAGGCCAGGGAAACTGATGTCTAGAAGGATCTTGCTGAGGCTATCATTCATTGTGTCCAGGACAAGGCCTTCTGTGAGAGAACGGTTGGCTGAAAGGCTGGGAACCTGCGGCTCGGGGGAGCCAGTCTTGGGGACTTCCAGATGGGGTGGTGGGGAGCTGCTAAAGGGGTCAGAGGCAAGATCAAAGGCTTCTGAGTTGAGGAGCTCCCGGGGTGAGTCAAAGAGGGGAACGCTTTTCAGAGGTGTGGTATTCAGCTCCATCAACCCCAGAGAGTCAGGCAGAGGGCCAAAGGCACTCTGGGGGGTTCGTACTGGGCTGAAATCTAACCCCCCAACCTTGGCTGGAGGTGTGAGCCTCCAGGACTCAGGGTCTCTAGAAAGCACAGATTTGCTAGGAGTGGAAGAGACAGGCAATGTCTCCTTGATGGGGGTCTTGAAAGGTCCTCCCTCCTCCTGAGGGCAGCTGAGCTGGGGTGCAGGCTCTGAAGACTCTGCTAGGAGCTCCATGGCTGGCCGAAATGTGCTAGCGTCCTCTGAGAAGAACAGTTCAGGCTCATCCAGACATGGGGGCTGAAGGTGCTGCTTCCTCCGGGATCGGCTCACCTCCCTCTTCTCTCTTCGCTTAGTCACCAGCATCTCTGAGACACACCGAGTTGGGGACTTGAGCCCACAATAGGACTTCTTGGGCTTTGGGGTAGGAGAACAGGACGAATCTTCCCAGGAGTTGGATAGTTCCTCTTTCAGTGATGCACATGGAGAGGGCCACTCTTCCAAGGGAGGGCTCTCCACTTTGATAGGCCTCTCTAAGTGTGGTATGTCCTCCCCAGGCTGGATTTCTTCTTCCTTAATAGACTGAATAGGAAGCAGAGGCAATAGCCCTTCTCCAAGCAGGGGTTTCTCCTCCTTCAGTGGTTCTGTGGCAGGAAGTGGGGCTATCCCTTCATTGGATAGCAACACTTTGGGTGCAATGCGGACTCGCTTGCTATGACGGGCAAGCTCTGAGCTCATAAGAGATGCTGCCAGAGGCAAGGGAACCTTCACTGAGGGCTGTAACACCAGGGACTGGTTCACTGGAAACTGGATGGGCACCAGGTATGAGCTAACCCGTGGGAGCAGTGGCTTCATCTTTCGCCCTAGGAGGAAGCAGAAGAGACCAGAGGTAGCAATGCTAGGGACCTACTACCTCCCACTCCGGGAGCACTGCTCAACTGTGGACTCAAACACCCTTTGAGTTAGAGACACAACCCGAAGATAGGCCCCAGAACCAGATTGGGAGCGTCTGAGACGCTGTCTTATACTCACGTGCACCCAGTGGCAGTTCAGTTTTGATGGTCACATTTCTACGGAGCTCAGGATTGGGTCGTTTCTGCTGCTGCTTATTGAGAGAGAAAGAAACCTGGACTAGTAAGGTAAGGGGAGAAGCAGAACCCCACCAAGCTGAGCTGATGCAGAAACCTTTCTGGCCTAAAAACCCAGAAAGATGCAGGTAGGTACAGTCTATGAAGCCATGCTGAGGGGAAAGGTGAACAACAGACAAATGAGGGAGGGCAGGACAATGCTACACCTGACCCATGGTACTCCCCACCCCCAGGGAAATACAGTTAACTATCTGAGACAGAGACAAGCCACGCTGAGAGAACAGGCCGCTGCCCGCAGGGCCCACGCCGTGCACCTGTCCTGGCAATGGCGGGTCTGGCAGCACCCACTCTGCTCTGCTCAGCACACCTTTGTGGTACTGTGTTCAGGATTAGCAGCCACAGGGCCAAATACAGTCCCCTCCCCACGTCACAGTGTCTCTGCCCACTAAAGCCATGCTGAGCAGTGAAGGGAAAAAAGGCCAAGCCCTGAGCCAGAGGAGAAGCATCTTACTGATTCCAAGTGCTCCGGCGATTGTGGAGACCCTGGTTCCAGGGGCTGGTGGCGGCCAGGCATCGAAGGAGGGAAATGAAATGAAGTTACCACAAATGTGGTCAATGTACCCAGACTAGGAAGAAACCTGTCGTCCAAGGGATACCATGGAGAATGCTCCCCTTCCAGAAGAACAAACAGCACAGCAACAGCATCCTTATGGGTGCCTACAAGTTCCCAACACAACTTTTTTCTGAAAACATGTTATTATCGCTCCATTTCTGGTCTCTAAACATAAAGAAGGGCTCCTTTGGAGCAAGATTGAAAATACAAATTATGAGCACTTGGGAGACAGAGGCAGGCGGATTTCTGAGTTCAAGGCCAGCCTGGTCTACAGAGTGAGTTCCGGGACAGCCAGGGCTACACAGAGAAACCCTGTCTCAAAAAAACCAAAACAACAAAACAAAACAACAACAACAAAAACAACAACAACAAAAAACAAAACAAACAAACAAACAAACAAAAAAAAAGAAAGAAAAGAAAATACAAATTATGGGAGCTGGAGAGATGGCTCAGTGGTTAAGAGCACTGACTGCTCTTCCAGAGGTCCTGAGTTCAATTCCCAGCAACCACATGGCGGCTCACAACCATCTGTAATGGGATCCGATGCCCTCTTCTGGTGTGTCTGAAGACAGCTACAGTGTACTCATATACATAAAACAAATAAAATCTTAAAAAAAAAAAAAGAAAAAGAAAAAAGAAAGGAAGAAAGGAAGGAAGGAAGAAAGAAAGAAAAGAAGAAAGAAAATACAAATTACAAAGCTGGGGGGATGGGTCAGTGAGTAAGAGAGCTTGCTGTACCAAGCATAAGGATCTGAGTTCAGATCCCAGGACCTACATTTAAAAAGGGCTAGGGGTGGCTCTAACCCCAGAGCTATGAAGGTGGAGATAGGTGGATTGAAGGGGTTTGCTGATCCCAGTGTAGCTTCAGGTTCCACGAGAGAGCCATCCCACGGAAATAAAGTGAGTGATAGAGGACACCCAAGGTCTTGCTCTGGCCTCTACACATGCACTTGTACACAGACACCCTGGCCTGCCAATCAGAACCCCAAGTAAGAGACCTGGAAGCTGTATTGTTACAAGTGTCTACTTACAGGGAGTTAAAGAAAGACTCCTCTATTTAGACCAGAACAGTTTTCTCGACTCTGTGGTCTAGTACAAGGACTGTCACTTGGTATCTGTCAGCTGTCCTTGGTTCAAGGCATTATGTAAGTCATTAATTGGGTGACTGGCTTCTAGCTCTTCTCAGTCAGAGAATGTCAGGAGTGATGCTGCTCCTTTACAGAAGGCTCTGTAACCACCAACTGGCTCTCCAGATAAAATAAGGACACTCACCTTAAACACTTGGTCCAGTGTCAAGTAGCGATTGGCACTTGGGTGAATGGTCCAGAAGGAGACCTTGCCATTGGCAGATGTCTCTCGAACAAACATGTCATGGAGAGAAAGGTTGTGGCGAATAGAGTTCTGAAAGAGACAGATATGCAGTTATCAGTTCAGTTAGCTTTGGAAACATTGCTCTTGGAGTGAGTTGGAAAAGGTAAGGAAATCTACTATGTTTAACAGATTTTGCTCAGGTCCTTGTAATGTCACATGTTGGCAACCCCCTTCCTGATACGCCACACCACAGAGCTAACCTCAGCCATACATCCAAGGAGATAAAGATTCATAACATCCCTCCAATTAGTGACCAGAACAACCAACCCTCACAACAAAACCCAGATGTGGCCTATGTCCAGGCTCCTCAGGTCTTAGGTGGAAGCTTCCCTTCCTATCCCTGCTCTCTATCCCAACACAAGACTAAGGTGATGAGAACAGGAACTTCACACCTGCAACTCTTGCCTCATCACCTGTGTAGAAAATGAGGCAGGCTACGCCAGGCAGCCAAGAACCCTGTGTTTTCCAGAAGTGCATCATGCCCTTTGGCATCAGGAGAGAAAAGACTCTGTCCACTGCATAGCCCCAGACAAACACTAAAGGTACAAGAGCAGAAGCTGGAAAAACCATCTCTATGCTTGGGCACCGTGGCGCATGCCCATACATCTGGAACATAGGAAGATAGAGTTCAAAGCCAGTCTGCATTAGCCAGCAAGATCCTGTCTCAGAGACTGGACCATGCTAACCTGAGGCTCAAATATGACGGGAGCACTGCTACCTGTGGCCTGAGCTGCTCGTAGGCCTGGTGTCAACACTGCAGACATGCAGCACAAGACAGGCAGCAGAGAGGACATGAGGTCACATGCTGGTTCAAGGTCAGTCTTCCTGGCAAAGCCCACTTCAAAGCCAGGCTCTAGTGCATGGCAGGGAAGTACTCTGCCACTGAGCTCCAGCCTGACAAAGTCCGTTTCTCCCCGAGCTTTTCAGTTTAGGGGACTGAGAAGTGAGTGGGTAAAGGTACCTGCTGCCAACCTGAGCTCAATCCCAGAACTCCCAGCAAGACAGACAACTTCAGCGAGCTGTCCTCTGATCTTCACACGCCTACATAATACACACACCCCTCCTCCCACAAGCAAATAAGTAAACGCACGCACGCACGCACGCACGCACGCACGAACGCACACACGCACACAAACGCTCACTATGTGATTCTGACAAAGGATCCTAGGCATCTGTCTTAGAGTCCCCAATGCATCAATGCATCAGATGAAAACCAAGACAAAACCTACCCTTGCAGTCCCATCTACTCCCAAGGTTGAAACAGGAAGTTTATAAGTCTGAGGCCAGCTTAGAGCATGTAGTAAGACTGTCTCAAAACAAGAGAGACAAAGAGAAGGCCCCGCCTACTAGATGTTACAGGAAATTAATCTTGGGGCCATTGGCTCATTGTTTCCTTGTTATTTTTCATTAGGACACAACCTAAAACATCACAAAAAATAGTCCATAATGACCTTGACATTGGCTATGGAACATAATACCTTCCAGCCAGGCTTGGCAATGTGCTTAAAATAAGGGAAGTGGTCCTCAATCCAAGTGTAGATATCCTTCAAGGTCATACGCTTTCTCTCAGTGCTGTTGATGGCGAATTGTATCATGGCCATATAAGAGTAGGGTGGCCTCTCAGACACAGAGTCCTGCCAAGATGTTGACGCTCCTGAGGGCTCTTCAACCTGTGGGGTAAAAGAAGCCAAAGGGAAAGAGAACAGAGAATGACACAGACATTTACGAGAATCATTCCCCACCCCAAGCCCATTGAGCACATCCTCCAGAATAACAGTCCTCAACCTTCCTGGCCTCACAGTTCCTCACGTGGTGACCCCTAACCACGAAACTGGTGCTACTTCATAACTGTAACTTTGCTACTGTCATGAGGATTCTAATGTAAATAATATATGATATGCAGGATATGTAATGTGCAACCCCAAAGAGGTCATGACCCACAAGTTGAAAACCACTGCTCTAGGTGATAACAGAAGCACACTCATTTGAGATCATTGTTTCATAATGGAATTAAAGTTTAATTAGTCTAGGCCGCAACCAATTTGGAACTGATTCCCTTCCACTCTTTTCCTCAAGATAATGCCTAGTAAGAGTCTCAAGGCTGAGGACATGGCTCAGTCTGATAGTACTTGCCCGATGCATGAAGATCTCCAGCACCATATTAAAAAATTGGGTTGTGGTGGCACATGCCTATACTTTCTGCAGCAGAGGGGTTGAGGCAGAGTGATCAAGAGTTTAAGGTCATCCTCGGCTAGTCTTTTCTAAGCTATCCCAGGCTACACAAGACCCCATCTCAAAAGCAAAAAACAAATGTCCCTTCTAGTAGATTCTCTAGTTGGGATCCACACAATAATTTGTATGAATTTTCAGACGTGCAGGTCAAAGGTCTTAGGTCTGAGGTCTACCTGTAGTCTCGATGAGACATAAGCCCACCCTATTTCAGTGTATGTATAGAAGAAACAGTCAAAACTGTGGGACAAACGCTTTCAAAAGACACACATGCTTTTAGACAAAGATCTGATCATTGAGTTTAAAAATCTGAGATATAATTTTACAAGTTCAGCTGTATGTTTAAATATATAGTTTAATACAAATTAAATTCCTATAAATTAATATAATAGTGTATCTCCTAATAAAACTGTCATATTAATGATGCTACATTCAATTTGTACTGTTGGAATGCCGCTTTAAAGTCCAAATGGCATCTTTAACTAAGACCCTTCATCATTTCCTGAATATTTACTAAGGGTCACTAAACCCAGGATATTAAACCCAGTGCTAGAGAAATACAAAGCCAGGAATCTGCCTTCAGTGAGCAGTGATGGAGACAGTAAGAGATCCCAGACAGTAAAGTGACTCATAAGTCATAGAGGTGGCTGTGGTGGACATAATCCTAGTTACTCAGGGGCAGGAGGGTCCAAGCAAGGTCAGTTTTAGACTGACCCTGGCTCAAAGTAAAAATAAAAAGGAAATGTAACTTAGTAGTATTCTGTCTGTCTCTGTCTCTCTCTTTCTTTTGAAACAGGGTTTCTCTGTGTAGCTCTGGCTGTCACGGAACTCACTCTGTAGACCAGGCCACCACCGGGCTAGTGGTATATATAGTCTTACGTACTATTTGGCCTTGGGTTCACTCTCCAATATCTCCAAAAGAAGAACAATGTTTAAAAGAAACATTCCATGGAAAAGCATTAAGTAGTGCTAATAGAACTTGGATGCTGCTCCTGCAGCTCCTCGATCCATTTCCCGTCTTAGAAATCCCCTGTACTAACTAGTTCTGACTTCTCGAATGAGTGATAGAACAGTTTACCTTAACCCGATTCTGCTCCAGGTGACAATTCTCCTTCTCTTCCAGTTCCTGCTTAATGCTGCAGGGGCCCAGCCCGTCAGAACTCATCTTTCCAAGCCACTGGATATTGGTTAAGCTGCTGTCCAGCGTGCAGCCTGCCGCTTCACCACCAGCTAGAGGGGAAACAACCCGACTCCATTAGCAGCCTCTTCAGCTGCCCTGCAACGCTGCCAAAAGCAATGGTTGGGGATAACCCCTATAGGACCTGTACTCTAAGGGACAGGGAACATATGGTAAATCATTGTGGCTCTAAGTTATTCTGCTCCATTATGGACGTCAGTAGACATTCATGAACAACAAATTGCATTTCAATGAGACAGAAGGAACCTTAGGCATTTGTCAAGGCAAATTTTGGATAGCTATACAAAAAAATTACTTTTCTTCCCTGGGCTTCAGTTTATGACTTTAAAATGGAAATTTACTTCCTTACATGTTTGATTAAGAATGGCCCCCATAGACACATATATTTGAACACTTAGTCACCAGTGAGTGGTAATATTTGAAATGATTAGAAGGATTAGGGAATGTGGCATTGTTAGGGGAAATGTGCCACTGGGGATGGGCTTTCAGGTTTCAAAAGAAGTCCATGCCAGCCCCAGGGTCTCTCTGTCTCTCTTGACCCGTATCAGGATGTAGCTCTCAGCTACTGCTCCAGTGCCTGCCTGCATGCTGCCATGCTTCCCACCATGCTGATAAACCTCTGGAAGTGTAAGTAAAAGATGCTTTCTTTTATTAAAAGTTGCCCTGGCCATGGTGTGTCTTTAGAGTAACAGAACAGTCGCTAAGACACATGTCAATACAAAGAGTGAGCCAACCAACCAACCCCTTTTCAACATAAAGAGAACAATGGTAATGTTACATTACTGTAACCATTTCAACTGTGCCCAGGTGGTTCAATGTTCAAAGAATAAAAAAAGAAAAGCCTTCACCTTGGTTCCTCCTAGACTCTACCACAGACATCAGCATGACTGACTGAAGACCTTCCCACCCCTCTGCCTGGCAGACCACATACCACAGCTTTCCTGTCTTTGCCTCGGGAGGGCTCCAGGTGGCTTGGGCACAGGCACACCCTTAGCTGCTGGCTTTGGTCCCAAAGTCTCAGTGATCACTTCTGTTCTCTTGGAATCATTGCTGGTTTGGGCTTTAGGCTGAGGATCAGAAGGTTGAGAGGCACCCCCAGAGCTGATGAGGATGAACTTGTTGGGTCCACTGCTGCCACTCTCTTTCCCTTTGGCAGTTAGAGCTGTGATAATGCTCTGGATATCAGCATTGTTGGGGATAGCCACCACTTGTGTGTTGGGCATGGTGGGGTGGTTGATAATCTTGATTCCGGCTGGAAATTTGCAAGAGCTGGACTCTGCCACCTCTTGGGAGGCCTGTGCTTGAGTAGGCTCCTGCTGGGCAGGGGATCTCTTTGCTTCTTCCTCTGATGTTTCACTCGGGGCATTTTGAACAGGAAGGGGCAGCCTCCGTCTTTTGAGAATCAGTGGCCGACGGGGGCTGGTTCTCATCATGAAGCTGTGCTTTCACTCTCCATCGAGAATCACAAGCTTTGACCCTGTGGAGGGCAAGGAGAAGCTCACTGTTAGATCTGCTAGGCTGAGAAACTGGAAGTGTTCCTCTGCATGAACAGCCAAAAGCAGAAGCTCTAAGGCCCAGAGGAGTGCTGCCTGGACCTTTGTCAAACTCTCAGACAATAAGGACAGAAGCTAGGTTTGATGTACACTTGTAATCCCAGCACCTACAAGGTTCAAAGTCACCCTTAGCCAGAGAGTGAATTCAAAGTAAGCATGGGCCACATGAGACCCTGTCTCAAAACCAAACATACATACATACATACATACATACATACATACATACAAATAAATAAAACCCTATTACTGACCAAGGAAAGCTAACAATTGCAGCAAACACTTCAAGATGGGAACACGGGACTGGACTGGAGTCAGTGGTCCCCTGGAAGCTTAAGAATGTTTGGCCAGGCTGAGGATGTTGCTTAGTGATACAATGCTTGCTTAGCAAGGCCCTAGGTTCAGTTCCCAGTACTAGAAAAAAGCAAACAAACAAGACAAAGATTTGGGGGGTTTGGGAGAGCTGGCAAGATGATAACTGGCTCAGTTACTGAAACCATCAGCTGCTAAGCCTGGCCACCTGAATTCAATCCCCAGGACCACAATGGTGAAAGGACAGAATCAGCTCTCGACTATTCCCTCCTGAATTCAATCCCCAGGACCACAATGGTAAAAGGACAGAATCAGCTCTCAACTATTCCCTCCAGCCTCCAGGTTCGTGCTATGGCATGTGGGCAAACACCACCCGGACCCCCAGTAAAAATGTAAAAACATTTTTTTTTTAAACATTTGGCCAGAGGAATATGTGAGACATCTACAAGAATGTGGAAATGCCTGCCACTGTCCACTAGAATTCAGGTCACTTACAATGACCATAGAGAGGTTGAAAGAGGATGGGGTGGGTGGACAAGCAGCAATTAGGAGTCCTGACAACACTTGGATTCTGCACCCCTTCCTATGATAATGCCTTGGCCCGTTTACATCTTTGCAGGTCACAGGTTCAGTGTGTACAGAGAGGCAGAGGCAGGAGGTCCGATTGCCCCCAAACCGGTGAGATCAACCCCTAGTGTGCAAGATCTCGGACAAAAGGGGGGAACTTCCCTACATATGGCTCACAGCAAAGTTGTGCAGAGTGTGCAGCCTCATTTACTCCACACTTTCCAGTACTGTGACTGAACTCAGGGTACACACTGTAGGCAAGGACTCTACCCCTGAGCTATCCCCTAATGCTCTTTTCTGTCAGTCTCAAATAATGCAGCTGACCTTAAACTTCTGATTCTCCTGCCTCCACCTGCTAGAATCACAGGTATGGCTACAATGCCAGGTTTATGTTGTGGTGGGGATTGAACCTGGGGCTTTGTGAATGCTTGGTAAGCCCTCTACAATAAAACCTCAACCCTCTTAAATTAAAAGAGAAAAGAAAAGATTTTCAAGAGCTGCCATTAACCACAGAGTCATCTCTCCAGCCCCGTTACATTAATTTTTCTCAGAGTGTGTTTTCTTCCTTTCAAAATCTGCAAAGCATTTGTAAAGTGACATTTTGGTACTTGAAAGAGACTATATTTTAGTTTTGTAAGTATAATACTTTATGTACCTTCATTTTCTGCTTCTAAAGATTGTAATACCGATCTCCATACCAAGATGTGCTAAAATTAATATGCTTACGGTGGCTTTTATATTTGAGATGGCTTTTATATTTGAGACAGAGTTTCATGTAGCCCAGGCTGGCTTTGAACCGCTGAGCCTTTGGCCTCCAATTTTCTAGGTGCTGAGATTACAGGCATTCACCACTCTGCCTAGCTATGCTAAAGGGGCTTTGAAACGCTAAGAAAGGAAGTCTTTAAAAAAAAGCATTTCATAGATTTTAATAGGTATATAGAATAATTTATCATTAAGTTAAATCCTGTCACTCTATTTTTGCGATCCTGTGAGAAACAGAGAAAGCAGCTGTCCCTTTAGGACACCTGCCAAAAAAGGATTACATGTTTTTGACATTTGCCAGCTGCTTGGAGTTCTCAGGTCCCTTCCACTCTGTTGCTTTCTTTAAACTCCGTTCTCTCGACCTTCAAATCTCAGTTTTAGTTTTGCTTCACATTGCACCCCACCCCAATCAAATGGTAGACACCCCCCACCATAGGGTATCTCTCTTTGATCAGCCTTTTCCTAACACTCCCAATGACTCCTAGCGGAGGGCGACTTGCAGAGCCACCCCCAAACGACCCCATTCTCCATACTGAACAGGGAACCTTGCAACCCTCAGCTAGGAGCCCGCCCTGCAGCAGTGGAGGCGGAGGCAGGGATGACTGCAAGTGCAGACTCCGAGGGCGGGCCTGTTCCCAGGGTCCCGGGATTCTCGGAGAACGCGGCGGAAAGGCCGAGGACGGAGGCTCAGACCTTCTTCCCGGCGGTCCCCAACACCCCCTCGCGCCCCACAGCCCCGGCAGTCCCGACTCCGAGCCCTCCCCCGACCCGGCCGCACCCCACTCACCTCACAGGCCGCGGCTGCTCCACGCGGGGTCGAGCCAGGCCCGGGCGGCGGGTCCCGGCGGCACGGCCGGGGTGGGAGCCCGGGGCGGGGTGAGGGCTGAGCCCGGGCCGGGGGTGAGTCCCACAGCGCCGCTTTCAGTTGTTCCGCTGTTTGAAATTGGCGCCGGCGGAGCGTTGCGGTCACGTGACGGAGCGTCGCCAATCGGCACCGGCTTGTCTCCGGGTTCCGGCCCGGAACGCTCGGCGTCCTGAGGAGCGGCGGCCGCGGCCGGGAGGGCGGGTAAGGCGTCCCCGGGGCTCGAGGGGCGGCGGGAGGGACGCGGGGACGCGCGGACGGCGGCCAGCAGCCTGCTCCGCCCCGCCCCGGACCGCCCTGCCTCCGTGGTCGACGTCCTTCCGGGACAGCGTACGCCACTCCCCGGGTTAGCTACCCACTCTGCTACCCCTGCGTCCCCCGCCCGGCTCAGCCCTCGCGGCTGCGTGGGCTCCGGCTTGGGTTTCTGCCCTAGACTTGCGGTTACGTGCCTACGCCCCGCCCCTGTCTGTGGCCGCCCCCTTCGCGGGCCCAGCCCCAAGGTGTCCAGACGATCATTTATTCCCTCGACAGACTTTAATAGAGTGGCAGACCCGGGCGCCCACCGTCTGATGGCGAGGGAGCACAGAATGAGATAAACAGATCGGTAGAATTCTAGCTACGGAGGAACAAGTTAGAGGCCGGTGGGTTTTGTCTGACACAAGGTCTCCCCATGTGTAGAATTCTCGATCCTCGTGTATCTGCCTTCGGAGGAGCTGGGGGTCACTGGCTCGCCCTCTCGCAGCCTCCTGTGATAACTTTGAATGTTTATTTTCATGAGAAAATCTTGACTTAGGACAGGAAAGCTTTTCTTTTCTTTTCTTTTTTTCCCGTTCCTTTTCTTTTTTAAAAATGAGCTGAGAATAGGGTGTAAGATCTGTTACTCATTACACAGAAAGGAGAGAAACCTTGAAGTGGATAGATTAAGAATTGCTATGACCGGAGAAGGCCTGGTGAATTCAAAGGCTGAAGGTCACGGGGATTTGAACTAAGGCGTGGGGAGTGCGGTATGCTGTGAGACAGGAAGCAGAGCCTTTGCCTTTCTGAATTTTGTTCTTATCTAATAATTAAAGGAACCCAGTCAAAAGTTGTAATCAGCTAGGCGTATGGCGCGTACCAGTAATCCTGGCGAGAGACAAAAGGGTCTCAGAACCAGGCCAGTCTGGGGCTACATAATAAGACTGAAAAGTGAACTGAGTGTGGTGGCTCACGCCTTTAATCCCAGCACCCAGGAGGCAGAGGCAGGCAGATCTCTGTGAGTTCCAGGCCAGCCAGGTCTACATAGTGAGCCCCAGGTTAGCCAAGGCTATATAGTGAGACTATCTCAAAATTAATAAAATAGGCAAAGTTTGACTTACAGAAGTCAAAACCTGACTTAGATTTTGTTTGGGTGCATCTACAAGAGAGTATTTAGATTAGGCTGAGATGGGATGTGGTCTCATTTCATGACCTGGACTGACTAAGAGCAAGCTGAGCCGGAGAATTCATCTGCTTCCTGACTGCTTAAGTGTGCCCAGCTGCCTTCAAGTTCCAGCTGCTATGACTCCCCAACGCGAAGGACTGTACCCTGGAACTGTGAGCCAAAATAAGCCCTTTCCTTAACTTGCCTTCCCAGGGAATTTTCTGACGGCAATAGAAAAAGCACCTAAACCAGCTGGGCGTGCCTGTGATCCCAGCACTTGAGAGGGAGAGAGGGTGCATTTGAAGCCTGTCTCACAAAAGCCAAAATAATTAGAAGAGGGCCGGTATACAGCCAAGGGCTGCAGTTGTTGCCTCACATGCTGAGGCCTGGGGTTCAGTCTGAAAACCGAAAAGAATATATTTTCTTCAGAATCATGCAAGGGCAGGGGAATTGATAGGCCCACATCATCAGGATTGGACCAGCTGGCTGCTAAGTACACGAGGCCCCTTCCATACCCCAGTTGATGGCTTTTCATAGTCTAGAGAATCTGTGGGCTGTTTCCTTTTGTTATTTTTTTATTTGTCTTTTAACAAAGCCTAGATGCGGTCACAAGCTTCTGTTTGACAATCTCTAGTGATTACTCAACTCAGCCCCCCACTCATGAGGCCTCACCTGGTTTTCAGACCTAATGTTGACACCATGTCTAATGTTTTTTTGTCATTCATCCTTTTTCTTTTTAAATAGGGTCTCACTTGTATCCCCTACTGGCATGGAACTCACTAGATAGACCAGGTTGATCTCCAGCTCAGAGAGATCTGCCTCCTGAATGCTGGGACTTAAGATGGATGTTACCACACCTAGTCTCTTTTCCTTTTTTATTTTGTTAGCCAGACAGTCACAGCCTCACAGATAGTGACATTGTGTGTGAGGACACATGCATGTGAGGGGGACTCATGCCATACATGTGGATGTCAAAGGATATCTTTTGGGAATTGCTTTGGGCCCTCTACTTTTTTGTGAGTTCTGGGGATCTATCAAGCCCTTGATTTTTAAGGCAAGTTTTTCTTTCTTTCTTTTTTAAAAAATAAATCATTTTTATTTGTTTATTTATTTATTTCATATATGTGAGTTAGCTGTCTTCAGACACACCAGAAGAGGGCATCAGATCCCATTACAGATGGTTGTGAGCCACCATGTGGTTGCTGGAAATTGAACTCAGGACCTCTGGAAGAACAACAGCCAGTGCTCCTAACCTCTGAGCCATCTCTCCAACCCCAAGATTTTTTGTTTTTTATACTGCTGAGCTGTCTTTCATACTCTGTCTATACTGTGCTTGTAATCTCTGAATTCACAAGACAGAATTTCTTGTTGTGTAAGATTTCATGTAACTCAGGGTGGTCTCTCACTAGCCAAGGGCTACCTTGAGCTTCTGAGCCTCCTGCCTCCCTTCCTAAGGGCTGAGATCATGGACATGCCCCACCACATCCGGCTTGGCTTGGCTTGGCTTTTGAGAAGTTTTTGTGTGTAGCCCAAGCTGGACTTGAATGCCTGATGTCTTGCCTCAGTTGGGCTAACCATGTGCCCCCATGCCCAGCTGTAACCGTCTTTGTATGTGCTGTTCATCAGCCTCCAGTGACCTTCCTGCTTTTAATTTGTCCTACAGGTCAGGTGTTCTTACCCAGAAAGTTTTCTCTGTCGTGAACTGAAGTGAACCGTACTGTACTGAGATGTGATTGTTTCCTTCTGGTCAGCTCTCTTCTTTTTCTTCTTCCTTTCCACCATTCCCTCTTTTGCAGTTCTGGGGACTGAAACTTATGGCTTTATGCACGTGAGGCAACTGCTGTACCACTCACTGTGCCTCAAAAACAGGGACATCTACGTATCACTTAGTACTCAGTACTGTGAATAAGTACTTGCTCATCTTTAATTCCTGGCCCTCAGCAGATGCTCATTGAATGAGTTTTGTTGATATCGATAAGATAGTATGTTTCTCATCTGGTGTAGGAAGCTGTTTTCCCTACAACCTGAGGTCTGATTAGTAGTTTCTGGTAGATTGGCTAACCTGATGTCATGAAGAATTGGGGAGGGGTGTCCCCCACATGATCTCCCCTTTTGTTTCTTCTCTCCAGGCATGGTTTGCAACTGGACCCTGACCCAGACCAGGAAGGCAACCTGCATCATGTGGTTGCTAACTACTCTTCATTTACCTATTAATGCCTCCCAAAAAGAGACGCAGACAGTCCCAGAAAGCCCCGCTGCTATTCCACCAACAGCCACTGGAGGGCCCCAGACACCGTTATGAATCTCGTCTGCAGCCCATTACCCACACTGTACAGGTGCCCTGCAAGCCCATTGATCAGAGCACCATCACTTCCTGGGTAGGTTCTGGCAATTCTTTGACCTTTACTGTGTTGGGGTTTTCAGAATACTGGCTCTTAATCCCTTTGGAGCAGGGACAGGGAAATAGTCTTCTTGGCTGTGGTATTGTCTGATTTATCCTCTTTTCTTCCTTCACACCAAAATATGCATTATACGGAACTGGAGTTTTCCCTGCCAGGTTCCTCTGAAAAGTTCTGATGGGACACTTCACTACCCAGTAGCTGGGTGAAGAAGCTAGAAAGATGACGAATCCTCTACAAGTTGACTTAACCTTAGTGGAGAAAACTCCTTTAAAAATGACTTGCTGCTGGGCGGTGGTGGCACACGCTTTTAATCCCAGCACTTGGGAGGCAGAGGCAGGCGGATTTCTGAGTTCGAGGCCAGCTTGGTCTACAGAGTGAGTTCCAGGACAGCCAGGGCTATACAGAGAAACCCTGTCTGAAAAACAAAAAAAACAAACAAAAACAAAACAAAAAAAAAGACATGCTAATATATGCAAATCCAGCCTTTGGGAGGCTGAGGCAGAAGGATCCCAAAGTGAAGGCTGGCCTGGACTTTACGATGAGACTGTCTAACAAAAGAAATCCCTAAGCATTGATTGAGTAAACATGTGTATCAGACCTCACTCCTCCACAGCCGCTTCCGTGGAGCTGCCCTTCATTATTTGCCGAAAAGCTTCTGCCAGGACCTCAGCCAGGCCTTGGAGATAAGTCTGTTTGTCCCCACCTTCCTGAGGGCTTTGTTTTGCTCGGGACTGAACTGAGTATGCTAAACATGGGTTCTGCCCCCAAGGATCCTTCTAGCCCTGCTCTCACAAAGTTTAAGGACAGAGTTAAACAAGTGATAGCAGTTTGGTGTGGTGATGAGAGATGCCTTGTCTCCTCCCTTCCTCAGGAGCAACCTGAAGGACCAAGTGATTGGATAGCTGGCCCAGGTCTCTTGCCGCCTTGTTGTACCAATAGCTGGTTGGGTGTTTGTCCTTTATTGTAGTGAGTCCTCACGGTTCTGGACAAAAATAAGGATGGTACACATTTACCATATATATATATATATATATATATATATATATATATATATATATATATATATATGGATGGTGCACAGTATATATATATATATATATATATATATATATATATATATTGCACATTTACTGTTCCTTTGTAGTTGGCTCACCACCACCACCGTCTTTTTTTTTTTTTTTTTTAAATGCACAGGTATTACCTCAGTTTGATACAACAGCAGAAAGCCGGTTTCCGATACACCGGAAACATCACCGAGACCAGGCAAGACATCCAACTCGGAGATCTACCTGCAAGTTTCCACGTCTAACCTTTGAGAGTCCACAGTCTTCCAATTCAGAGACGTTGTTGTTATCCAACAGAGAGCAGCCCCAGAACTCAGAAAAGGACACTCCCAGAAGGCCTTTAGTGCCGTTGTTCAGTCCCCAGAGCGGTGGAGAACTGTCAGTGCATGTACCTCAAAGCTTACCTCATGTGTTCTTACCCCCTGATATCCAGACCCCGGAGTCTTCTCTAAGAGAAGATCCCATTTCTCCAGACCAGAAGGAGAACAGTCTTCCAAGCTCCATCCTTGGCCCTAGGACTCCCAGCAGTCCAGAGCCGGGGCCTGTTCTGGTCAAGGACACCCCTGAGGAGAAGTATGGGATTAAAGTCACTTGGAGACGCAGAAGGCACCTGTTTACCTACCTTAAGGAGAGGGGGAAGCTGGATAAAAGCCAGTTCCTTGTGAAGACCTGACTGGACTGCACAGACTTCAGTTCATCCCAAAGCTGCTGTGGGGGGGCTTTCTCAAGTCACTTCTGGTTTGAAAGGATGAAATGGAAGGAACATCAGTAGGAAAACGACTTAGCCAGAGGCCTAGAGTTGGAATCCAGTTTCTAGATTTGCTTTTTAAGCCACCTTGCATCAGGAATAGTTGAATTTAGTGTCATGAACTATTGGTATTTTTCTCACATTAACTGTTTAAACCTCTGAAGTACTTGTACTGTTTACAATATTTGTAAATAATTGGCTGCCCTGAGTTTTTAGAAAACCCCACCTTTGTCAGTGATGCGGCCGCATGCCCATCTATAAAGGTCTGTGCTCATTAGTCTTCTGCCTCCAACTAATCCATTCCTCATCTTTGGTACCGATTGTGAGGCCCAGCAACAGCTTTGCTGATGGAGAAAGTCAAGAGTGAGCTCTGGTTTTTAATGGTCGACAGCTACCCTTATAGCTTTGGCTCAAAGGGCCACAGGCCAGGCCTGTGCTGGTGAATACAGCGGGGTCAGGGAGAAGGGGACAGATGAGTTGTTTACGTTTGTGCTTTGACATTGTGTTCACAGTGGAAGAAATGTGGCGCTATCACGCTATCACGTGGTGGAGAAATGAATTCTTGTAAGTAACTTGTTCTATGTGTCTATAAAGTGTACATTCTAGTGTGGTTAATGTGGACCTGCCTGACTCAGTGGTCCTCTTACTCAATCAAATATCTCTTTCAACCCTACTCATTTAGCATCCAACCCCTTCTAGGCCAAAACAGAGCCTACGCTGCCCTTATATGAGTGAAGATTTGTAGCACAAAAAAAATGAAACAATCCAGGGTCACACAGGGAGGGAGACTAAGAGGGTGCAACGTTCTGCTCTTCTAGCCTATGTATGCAGGTATTGTATTCCCTAGTTTTCAAAGATTAATTTCTGAGACTTGGAGAGGTGGCTCAGTAGATATGAGCCCTAGATGCCCAGAAGGCATGAGTTCTATTCCCAGGACCCACATGGTGACTCACAGTCATTGATAACTCCAGTTGCAGGGTATCTGACAGCCTTGAGCACCAGGGATGCATATGATATGCAGATATACACGTAGGTGAAACATACATATAATAGCCTGGGGCATGATGGCACATGCCTTTAATTCTAGCACTAGGGCCACAGAGGCAGTGGAATCCCAGAGTTCCAGACCAGCCGAGGACTGTATAGTGAGCTCCTGTCTCAAATACATTATTAAGTGAATTTTTTGATTCAACATCAGTGTGACTTTGGCCTTACTAATTAAGTCTGTATGCTGTAGTTCTGGTCATAAGGTCTTATAGGGACCAGAGCCACAAAGGCACTGGTGGCTGGAGGCATGATTTACTGCAGAGAGGACAGCTTAGCAGCTACCCTCAGTGAATAAGGACATTTGAAGCTGGTCCCCAAGTAGGGATCCCTCAGCCGGGGTTTGTCAGGCTCAAGGCCTCAGGTATCCTGAAGCCCTTGTGGTCAGACTTCGAGGCTTCAGACCAGAGGTTCAAAAACCCCAGGACCACACCCTGGCAGCACCCTGGATGGTCTCAGTGCCACAGTGGGGTTCTGGGAATCGCACTGTGGGAGAGCGGCCCCCGGAGTGGAGCAGCTGAAGACTCCACGGAGAACCAGCTCCCACCCAGCCCCAGGGGCTGCTCCCTGCTCTAGCGCACGCGCCTTCGCTGCCCGGTGCCTCCCGCCCCCTGGAAACCCTCCAGCATCGTGGCTAGCGCCATTTGCCAGTAAGAGGGGAGCGGAGGGTATTGGACCAATGGGAGTCGGCGACAGTGCGGGGTGTGGTTGCCAGGGGCGGGGCCCGACCTCCTCCATCCTCTCCAGCCGGGCGGCGGCGTCTCGGGGTCTGGACGCTGATGCCACCGGTCGGTCTGGTATGGAGGCGGCGCGCTGCGCACCCGGACCCCGCGGGGACAGGTCAGGCGGCGGAGGGGCGGGCTGGGGTCTCCACGGTGGAAGATCAAGGGCGGAGACCAGGATCTGGTCCCCAGGCTGGGCAGGCGCTGTGCACACCCCAGAGCTCTCTCGTGTCGCTCTCCTGGAGTTTACCCCGAACCCGCTCGCCCTGCTCCCTTAGGGCCTCCGATTCCCTCACTCCCTCACTTGCAGTGCGCTGTGCATTCCGCGCCGCCAGCACTCTCGAGCCGCTCCCCTGGAGTTTACCCCAGACCAGCTCGCCCGGCTCCCCTGGGGTCTGGATTCCCTCACTTGCAATGCGTTCGCCCTTCTCCGAATCTCTCTCGAGTTGGGTCAGAACTGAGCTGGAAGGAGGGCATTCCTGGGAGTCGAAACGGAAGGTCGCGGGTGATGGTTAATTGGTTCCAAGGCCGTTGCTTTTGGCAGTCATTGCGGAATTCTGGAACGAGTCCGAGAGCTGAAAAATGCAAAACTGTTCTTTTCTTCTTTCTTCCTTCCCCTGAGTTCCAGGAGTTCTTTCAATCAGGTCTGTCTTAGTTTAGATTGTTCCATACTCTTGGTCTCTTGTTCGTGCCCCTGGCTTCTCTACCAAGACCCCTCTTTTTGCCTGGTTCACAGAGTGAGCTTGGGAGAACAAACAGGCTGCAATCTCAGCCTGTTCATTTCTCGTCAGCTAGGCTAACGAAAAGTTAATGGGGGACCGTGTGAAATCACGGGCTCAAAAACTTTGGCATTGTGTGAGGGTTGAAACCAAACACGCCGACTACATTCTTCCTTACCTTCTATTACCACAGCAGATAAAGACTTGGCGTGTAAACTAGTTTAAACTAGTTTTTAACAGATCTGAACCATCTTTTAAAAAGTTACAAAGACGGAATAGAGACCCCGCTCTCCGTTGGTCTCATACAGACTAGGCTTCCCTCAAACTAGATAATAAGGATGAGTGAACATTTATTCCCTACCTCTGCCGCCCAAGGCTGATCTGTTTTCATCTTTCATCAAATAAATTCTATAAACATGATAGCTGTTATCTGAAATTTGTTTACAACTCCCACCTCCATTTTGGGAACAGAAAATACATTTACAAGTATAAGGTCGGCTTAGTAAAGTTAGTATTCGATGTGTTTGGTTGAAACCAGATGATATCTCATTCAGTTGAGGGATTTAGTTTTTAACTAAATGATTTTAGAGAAGTGAAATTCATTTCATTTATTTATTTATTTATTTATTTATTTGATAGGTTTTATGTAGCAGGACTGAGGCTCCATATTTAAGCCAGGCTAGCTTCGAACTCAAGAGATCCATCTGACTCCGCCTTCCATGACTCATGATTTTAGAGAACAAGGACTTGACTTTGAAATTGGGACCAGCTGCCAGTTATTTTTTTTCACCTCCTGGACTTGAAACTTAAAGGAGTAATTTTAAGGTCTCCCCACACACACACACACCCACTTCCCCACCCCCCCACTTTTTCTTCCAAAGAAAGAAACCAGCTCTGATTTCCAGTTGATTGACAGGGAAGGAGCCTGTGTGAGCCCCTAGTTTCTCCTGCCCTAGGTAGAGCATGCAGCGGTTGTCACTGTCATTTGTTGCTAAAAGCCAGTGACTGTCTTGCTTTTTAAGTAGTCATTAATAGGTTTCTGAGAGAGACTGACTTGGCCGAATGTCAGTATAATCCAGGAATCCAGGCCAGCCTCAAACTCAAAATCCTCCCTGCCTGAGCTCCCCAAGTGTTTCATGTAGGCATGTATCACCAAACCTGGATGTACTTGTGTACTAGGTGTGTTCTCCCTCCCTCTCCCTCTCTCCTTCCCCCCTCCGACTCCCCCCCCCTTCTCTCTGCTCCCATTCAAGTTTAAAATTTTCTTTATATCCTGACCAAAGTTTCCCCTGCCCCCTCTCCTCCCAGTATCATCCTCCCCTCTCACCCCTCCCTCCCATTCACTCTTCCCTTTCTCTTCAGAAAAGGGCAGGCCTCCCATAGATGTCAACCAGCCATGGCGTATCAAGTTGCAGTAAGACTAGGCACCTCCTCTACTATTAAGGCTGGAGGAGGCAGCCCAGTAGAAGGAAAGGGTCCCCAAATTAGGTAACAGACTCAGAACCAGCCCCTGCTCCCACTGTTAGGAGTCCTATAAAAAGACCAAGCTACACAACTGTAGGAGTCCTATAAAAAGACCAAGCTACACAACTGTAAGAAACGTACAGAGGGCCTAGGTCAGTCCCATGCAGGTTCCCTGGTTGGGGGTTCAGTCTCTGTGAGCCCCTATGAACCCAGGTTAGTTGATTCTGTTGGTTTTCTTTTCCTTGACTCCTCTGGCTTCTTCAATCCTTCCTCTCTCCCACAGGATCGCCTAAGCTCCACCTAATGTTTACCTGTGGGTCTCTGTATCTGTTCCCCTCAGTTGCTAGGTGCAGCCTTTCTGAAGATGGTTATGCTAGACTCCTGTCTGCAAGTATAGCAAATGGAATATCATTAACAGTTTCGGGGGGGGGGTCTTTGTCTCATGGCTTGGGTCTCAGGCTGGACTGGTCACTGCTTGTCCATCCCCTCTACCTCTGCTCCATCTTCACCCCTGCACATCCTACAGGCAGGACAAATGGTCGCTCCAAGGCTTGGTGGCTGGCTTGGTGTCCCCATCCCTCCACTGGAAGTCTTGCCTGGTTACTGGAGATGCCAGTTCAGGCTCCACATCCCCCATTGTTAGGAGTCTTAGCTAGGTCACCATCATAGATTCCTGGGAGTTTCCATTACACTAGGTTTGTAGCTCCTCCCAGAGATGTCACTCCTCACCCCATTCCAGTTGTCTCTCCTAGTACTCTCCCTCCATCCTCCCCAACTTGACCCCTCCTGTTCCCGTCCCCATCCCTCCCATCAAGAACAACCCTTCTGCCCCCACCCCCCACCCCAAATAAAGCAGCCATGAACATAGTTGAGCAAGTGTCCTTGTGGCATGTTTGAGCATCCTTTGGGTATATACTCAGAAGTCCTGAGGTGGTTGGTCTTGAGGTTGACCGATTCCCAATTTTCTGAAAATAACCAGTGTAACTCATTTCCAAAGTGGATGTACAAGTTTGCACTCCCACCGTCAGTGGAGGAGTGTGCCCCTTACTCCAGATTCTCACCACCATGAGCTTTTGATCTTAGGCATTTTGACAGGTGTAAGATGGAATCTCAGAGTTGTTTGCTGTGTGTTTCCATGATGGGTAAAGATGCCAAATACTTCCTTAAGTGCTTCTCAGCCATTAGAGAGTGCTCTGTCAAAATTATGTTTAGATCTTTACCCCATTTTAAAATTGGATTATTTGGTTTGTTTATGTCCAGTTTCTTGAGTTCTTTATATACTTTAGATATCAGCCCTCTGTCAGATGTGGAGTGGATGAAGAACATCTTATTCTGTAGGCTGCTGTTTTGTCCTCTTGACAGTGTCCTTTGCCTTACAGAAGCTTTTCAGCTTTATGAGGTCCCATTTATTAAAGGTATACGTTACTTATTATTGCCAGGCATGGTGCTAGAATGCCTTTTAGTCCCAGCACTTGAGAGGCAGAGCCAGGAAGATCTCTGTGAGTTCAGGCCAGCCTGGCTTATATAGTGAGTTCCAGTATTGCCAGGGATATGGAGAAATAACCCAGCTCAAAAAAACAAAAACAAACAAACAAAAAAAAAAACAAAAACAAAACAAAACAAAAAAAAAAAACCCAACAACAACAACAAAAAAAAAAAACCACCCAGTGCTGTGGAATCAGCTCTCTCCTTCCACATTAAGTGGGTCTGGGGACAGAACTCAGGTCACCAGATCTACAGGGGAAGTGCCTGCTGAGCCATCTTTCCAGTTCCTGTACTTAAAAGCTTTTGATGAAAGACTTGAATACAGATCCCCTGGTATTAATGCCTTTAGTTGAGTGGCTAACACCTAACTTTTTATATCTGAAAATTGGAGACAGGCTGTAAAAGCACACTCAGGAACTTGGCTGAGCCTAGGCAGCTAGTGCTGCTAATTCCCCCGGATAGCAGCTCAGGATAGGCTTAGGCTGTCTGAACCTTTGCTGGTGATCCTGGAGTTGGGGTGGGGGGGTGGGGCGTGGCATATGGCTCAGGGACAGTGTTTGCTTGGCCTTTTGGAGGCCGTAGGTTTGATCCCAGCAGCACTTATCCACAAGTATGCTTGTTCGTAGTACAGAATAGGTGTGTCAAGACCTTGTGATCCAGAATTGCCTAAGAAAGTATTGGTCTGCCCAGTATGGTCATGCACAGCTGCAGATTTAAGGTCAGCTTGGATTATGTGGTGAGTTCCAGGACAGCCAGGACTACACAGGCCCTAACCCAGACCATTATGTGTGATTTCCCTTTGGAAATAAAATATGAAAGCTTGGTGTGGCCTGTGGACACCGATGTCCCTTTTGCCCTCTGCTTGTGGACAAGTCTGTGCAAACCTACACACACACATCCACACACACATCCACACAAATAAAAATGAAACCAGGCTGGGGTGGCACACACCCTTGATCCCAAAACTCAGGAGGCAGAAGCAGGTTGATTTCTGAGTTCAAGGCCAGCTGTTCTACAGTGAGAGTTCCAGGACAGCCAGGGATATATATACACAGAACCCCTGTCTTGGGGGAAAAAAATGAAAGAGAGAAAGATGGGAAACTGGGCAAGGTGAGCAATCCTAACACTGGGGAAATAGAAACACAGAGTCAGGAGTCAGACTCAAGGCCAGCTTGAGCTACATGAGACCCTGACTTAAAAGGACCCCCTCACCCCCACTAGAGGAGTGACACCCTGGTTAAGAGCACATATTGCTCTTACAGACCACGTGTGTTTGGGTCACAGCACCTACATAGTGGCGCACAACCTCCATAACTCCAGTTCCCAGGGATCCAGTGCCTCCTTCTGGCCTCCACAGACACACATGCAGTCAAAACCCTCATGCACATAAAATAGAATGAAAACAAGAAAGAGAGGAAGGAAGGAAGGAAGGAAGGAAGGAAGGAAGGAAGGAAGGAAGGAAGGACATACATTCCTGGAAATTAGGCCTTCCCTAGTCTTGTTAATAGTGTCTAACATGCATATGGGTTTTTTAATTTTTTTTTTTTTTATGTTGAAGGCCTCATCTAACCTAGACAGGAAAGAATATCCTATAACAATTCTTTTTTGGCAGGGTTCTTTGCTGTAAGCAGAACAGTTAATTTCTTTCTCAGGCCTTCCTGTGGAAACCCTACCATTTGCCCACTGAAAGAACAAGTCAATGTTTGTTCTTATCGGAGCAGAGAGAATGTTTGAGCTAAATTCTTCAGAGGAGGAGCTGAAGCTGCCTCCCAGGCAGGTGTTGGGTGGTTGGAAGGCCTAGATGATTTCCTTCATTCCCTTGTTGGAGAGCAGCTCCACAGGGAGGTGGGTCTCTGGCAAGCCAGACTTCCGTAGAGACCGCTGTCCACTTCAGCTCGGGTTCCCCAGGAGTGATTTCCTGTCCTACTTAATGTCCACTGCCTGGTTGGGCATTCTTCCTGTGTTTTTGTTTGTTTGTTTGATGGATTGATTTTTTTTATTTTAAATTATGTGTATGTACATGTTTGTGCAAGTGCCTGAGGAGGTCAGAGGAGTCCTATCCCCCTGGGAGCTGAAGTTAACTGCCTGATGTAGGTGCTGGGAACTGAACTTGGGTCCTCTTAAGTCTCTCCAGCCCCAGATGTTGGGGTGGGGAGTAGGGATGATGAAGACTGCACATAATGATTTTGATTTTTAGTATAAATCTAAACTCTAAAAACCACTTTTAACATGAGTAAGGGGCAGGTGTGTGTGTATGTGAGAGAGGTAGAGAGAGGGAGGGAGGGAGGGAGAGAGAGAGAAAGAGAGAGAGAGAAAGAGAGAGAGAGAGAGAGACTGAGACTCTCATTGTGTAGATGAGGCTGGGGAAGGGGGCAGTGGAGGCTGGGGGACAACCTGTGAGAATTTCTTCTCTCCTTCCACCATTGGGTCCCAAGGGTTAAGCTCACATTATCAGGCTTGACAGCAAGCACCTGCCTGGCCCTGGTCTTGAACTTCTGATCCATCTGTCCCAGCTTCCCCAGTTCCCTCCTGGGACTGCAGTTCTTAGCCAGCTCGATGTGCAGGATACATCTTTAGCATATGAATCACAGTGACAAGTTTTAAGGTTCTTTCCATTGACAACTATAGAAGAATTTCACACAAACCCCTGAACATGTAAATCCTTGTTATTTATTAACTAGCCTTGCAGGGGAAAACTTCAGTGAATTTCAGAGAAATTAGAATAAAGCCCATCCTATTGGAACCTAGTATAAGTTTCTTATGGTGAGTCACTGTGTCCAGAAAACTGGAGGCAAAAGTAGGGAGGGGCATTTTGATTGGATGACAGTCTTAGCTCTTTTGAACTGCTATCATCTTCCTTCCACCTGCTGAGGGGGGAGGGTTCTAGGACCACACCACCACACCTGCTGAGTGTGTATGTGGGTCACAGGATTGACCACCACACCTGGTTTTAAGGGGTGCTGGGTATTGAACCCAGGGCTTCATTTGTGCTAGGCAAGCAAGCCTTCTGCCAGTTGCTCTACATCCCCAGCCTTAAGCTGTACTTTTGTTTTGTCTTAGATCAGCTCCTACCATTTTAGCCTAGGCTGGCCTTGAACCCAAGATCCTCCCACCTCAGCCTCTGTAGCACAGGCACCACAGGCGGTCACCACCACTCGAGGCCTTAAACTGTGTTTTGAAAATGGTGAGATCTGTCAGGATTCGAGGTCAACAGTAGTGTTGCCCACCTGAGTGTGCTTTATCACTTTGGAGAAAGCTGGGTGGATGTTGTCACTTCACTTCATGGAGAGGGACTTGGAAAGCCGGGCCTATTTGTTCCTGTTTGTTCCTGTCAGTATCCTTCATACAGGGCACTGAGGCAAGAGAACTGAAGCCCAGGAGTTTAAGCTTGGATAATATAGTGAGACTGTCTCAACAATAAATATAACCAACAACAGGGAAAGGAGAAGACAGAAACCAGATAGTGGTTGTGTACACTGTCTGAGTTAGAGACAGCCAGATCTCTGTGAGTTCAAGGCCGGCTTGATCTACAGAACGAGTTCCAGAATAGCCAGGGCTACAGAGAGAACCCTTATCTCAAAAAGCCAAAAGGAAAGGGGAGGGTCTATGCTATACCTAGGATTGTATAATTCAATGCTGTTGTCAGAAATATAACTCAGGGCTGATGACATGACCCGGGAGGTAAGGATATTTGCTGCCAAGACTGAGGACTTGAATTTAATCCTCCAGACTCCTATGATTTGTCCTCTGACCTCCATGTGTGTGCTGTGGCACATGTGCCCACCCGCAATGTATACTCATACCAAAAAAGTTAAAAAAAAAAAATCAAGTAAACGATTTCCTATCCTGGGCTATAATGACATTAGGTGGGCTGGAGGGATGTCTCACTGGGTAAGAAAACCTGCTGCTCTTCTTTCTAGAGGGCCTCCTATAGACTGGGTGGCTCATGACTCCCTGTAATTTCATCTCCAGGGCAATCTGATGCCCTATTCCCGTCTCCATGGGAATCTACACACATGCACATGCACACGCACACGCACACGCACACGCACACGCACACGCACAAACGCAAACTTCTAAAGAGCCTGAGGGAGTGGAAGGTAGGATTTAGGGGTAGATATAATTAAGATACATTCATTTTATACATGTATGAAATTATAAAAGAATAAAATATAGAGAGGAAAAAACCATTTAAAAATAAATGAAGTTTAGGCTTTTGAGTTCTGTAGGTTCCTATTCTTTTTTTTTTTTTTATCCTGTATTATCAAAGCATATGATGTAGATATTTCAGGGTTTTGGTTTTGAGATGGTATCATACACAGTAGCCTAGGCTTGCCTCAAACTCTGTGTTATTCCTGCCATTGCCGCCTCAGTGCTGGAATGAGGCGTGAGCCACCGAGCTCGGCTACTGCAGATATTCTGAATGTTGTTTTGTGCATATAAATGCTAACAACAGATACTGATTACATTTAAATTATTTTTAGAGCAAACTGTTTAAGAAACATCTTGGCAATGAACAAGTAAGTATCGATTTGGAGAGCCTCGGGGCCTTGGGCTTGCCAAGTATCAGTTCTTCTGGGCACTGAGATCTACACCAAGCCCAAGAATATGTATCTGGGCTTCTCAGCACAAAAAGACTACTTTCATTTTTACCCCAGAACGACAAGGAAAATAAACAACATGCTGGAGAGAGGTGTAACCCAAGAAACAGGCGAAGGGAACACTGCCTGTTGGTGCCAAGTGCTAGCTGTTTTCAGCTCCCCAGGGAGGGATGCTTTGGCTTCTGTCAGGTCATATATTATTAGTGACGATTCTGATGGAGGTAGAGTGGTGCACGCCTATAGTCCCAGCCTGTAATCTGAGGTAGAAATGAGATGACCAGGAGCTCAAGGCCATATGGACGACTTGACAAAACACCGTGCTGATCCCACAGAAAAGCCAAGGTACACATTTGTGTGGGTCATTTAAATGAAGTTTGTTTGTTTTTTTGTTTTTGTTTTTTTTTTTTTTTTCTGCTCCATGTATGGGACATGCCAAATCAAGAGGGAATCATTCTAAATAAATTCCTTGCTGTGTTCTTATGTTGTATGAAGGCTTAGACCACTTTCCAACCCTCCCTTTTCACTGGCTGCTTCTTCCCCAAGCAATGTTTGCTTTCCAGTCTTAAGTCTGCTAACTGGGCCTCTTAAGAGATGGATTTTCAGTCTCTGGCTTCAGTTAAGTTCGCCCGAGTTTGCGGCAGCCTCTCTAGGAGAACACAGCTGGTTCTGGAATATTAGCGTTTCTCCCTGGTTGAGGGAGAACTATTTAGAAGGAGGCTTTTCCGGAGTGTCTCATTCTTGATGTGTCTTTTCCCAGGGACAATATTTTGTTCTAGTCAGGATTATTCATGGTGTCTCAGCATGTATAAAAATACAGTTTTCCAAGGTTAACTAAATTTAGAATTTGGACGAGGTGAATTTTATGTTATTTCATTTGTAATTCCAACTGCTTGGGCTGCTAACGCAGACTTCAAGCTGGTTTTCAAACATGTGACAGTTGTCCTGCCTCTGCCTTCCAAGTGCATTGTCTAGAGGGAAAGATTTTATAAGCCCAGATCAACCTGAGCAACAGAGATGACAGAATCTCATTTAAAAATAAAAGTTAATTTGCATAGGTACATATGTGGGGGAAAGAGTCCGGTGGCGGGCTTCCCACACTGCTGTGGAGGGTCCCACATTCATGCAGCTGTCGGTGGGTGGGCCAGCGGCTGCATCGACAAGGTTCCAGGATTCCAAAAGCTGGGAATCTAGCGGCGAGACCAGACGACAAGACACGTGGAGTCCGGTTTTCCAAAGCTTTTATTGTTCATGCCATGTTGAGCGGGTATAGATGGTATGCGCTTCCCCCAAAGCCAGGCTCACCTGGCCTTTTATAGGGAGGGGGAAGAGGGGGAGGGAATAACTTAATTAGCTACGCCCCTGGCCTTTAGATAATTCATTAATATTTAAATCTCTGGAGGTGGAGACTTGTTAATCACGCCCTCTTCCTGTGTGTTACATGACTAAAGGTGGCAGGTTAAATGGAGTTACCTCATCCAAGGCCCAACATACTACGCTAATTTGCATATTAGTATGGATACTGTAATAAGCAAGGTTATGTAACCAATACTTCATAGATCAAACTAAGCACACTATTTGTTTACTTTAGGATGTGACTGGGAATTACCACAGAAACCATCATAATAGGTATATAAGAAAAAAAGTTTTGATGGATGTTGGGGTGCTTGCCTATAACCCTACCTTTGGGGTAAAAGTAGGAAAGTCAGGAGTTCAAGCCTTGGCTACATAGTAATTTCAAGGCTAGCCTAAGTTACATGACTCTCAACAAAGAAAAGAGGAAAAAAATATAATTTGAACCTAGGCAGTGAGGGTGCATGCCTTTATCCCAGTTGGGATTTAATCCCAATTTGAGAGGCAGAGGCAGGCAAACCTTTGAGTTCCTGTCCAGCCCGGTCTGCAAAGTGAGTTCCAGGACAGTCAGGGCAAATTCTGTCTCAAAACAACAAAGCAAAGCAAGCAAGCAAACAATCCATTTTGATTGATAATCGCTGAGTTCAAGAGTTCCGTCTTGCAAGATATAATTTTATATAAAAATTAATTTTATGAAAAATGGAAAGAGGTAGCGCATTGGAGGTGCAACAGCAGTCAGCTCTCAAGTGTCATTTAATCAAAGACTGAAAGAGTTAAAAAATTTTAAACCTTCCACTGATGGAGTCAAGAGTGCAGATCAGCTTGTTCTGCACTCTGGGTCCTAGGAAACTAGCTATCCACAAGTCAAAATAGATAAGATAGGAGTTCAGCGCTGAGAGTTCAGGTCAGCGTGACCGTGCACCATGGGTACCAGGAACTAAAAACTGACCATAAGATAGATTAAATAGGGTTTGAGCTGGGAGTTCAAGTTAGGGTGCCTGTGCACCCTGGATACCAGGAACAGAACTGACCACAAGATAAATTAGATAGGATTTGATTCTATGAGATATTTCCTCATGACTGTTTCTTGAACCTGTCACGGAAGCTGAACACTGGACAGGTGCTTTCTATAGATACTTAATCATGATTTCCCCCCTCATCTCCCTGGGTTGTGGTTCTTCCTTTAAAAGCTCTATCTCTTCTCTAAGTGGGGGTCGTACTTCATTGCTTGCCTCTGCGTAGGACAGGCTTGAAGTGCGGCCTCAACACATTGAAATCAAATATACCTCCTGTTAATTGCATCAAGTTTGGTGTCTTGCAGTTATTGGGGTGGCCGTGAATTCCCGTGGGTTGAGAGGGAGTTTCTCCCTTCCTGGTGGGCCTTACAAGACCAACCCCGAGTTATTTAGCAACACCCCAAGTTTAGATTTAATAATACGTTTAAAACCCGCCCTTACCACAATACAGGGCTCCTAATCTCATACTGACGAATCAAGATCGGCAGATTTTTGTTTGTTTGTTTGTTTGTTTGTTTTTCGAGACAAGGTTTCTCTGTGTAGCCCTGGCTATCCTGGAACTCACTCTGTAGACCAGGCTGGCCTAGTGATTGATATTTTTAAAGATTTATTTACTTTTGCTATGTATATAAGTGTTTTACCTGCATGTATGTCTCTGCCCACGTTTGTGCCTGATGCCCTGGGAGGCCCAGAAGAGGACATCAGATCTCCTGGAACTGGTGTTACAGGTGGTTAGGGGCTGCCACATGGGCACTGGAAACTGTTGTCTGACCACCAGTATGCACCATTGCATGCATGCCCAAATATACACACATACAAAATGTAGTACAACTCAAAAAAAAAAAAAAAAAAAAAAAGTGTTTAGCATCTTGGCGAGAACCCTGGGAAAAGAAAGCCTGATTTTCCTGCACATTGACGGACAGACAGCATGACCATTGAAGGAGACTAGTTTTGCCGTGACTAGGGAAGGCAGATTGCATGTTTAATGTATTGCTTTTGTCTTTTCTGTTTTATCTATGAGTTTAGTTGCTGGTTTGTTCCCGCCTCCTCCTCCCCTAGTAAGAAAACAATTCACCAGGAAGTATGCGGTGTTTAGTCTCAACATGGAGGCTGCAGGAAGCAGGCATGGTTATTTATACTGGCCTGCTGCAGGTTGTTTGTATCTCTATGCCAGCTCCCCAGGAACCTTACAGGAGGCCCTGCTACAGTTGCTGCCTCTTTGTAGGCTTCCTTAGCTCAGCTACAGGATTCTGTGTCCTTATATTGGAGACCTGACAGGCCTTTTGTGTTTGACATTTGTTGTCTTACTTCCCTTAGCAAGGTGTGGCATTCAGAATTCTTGATAATTGAAAGAGTTATAGAAGAAAACAAAGAACAGGGCTGTGTCTGAAAAGGAGTTTCTCTTCTGTTGGTTCTACCCTCCTTGTCTTCCATTGCTGCATCTGCTCCTGCTTCTTGCGTGAAGAGACACCATGACCAAGGCAACTCTTAAAAAGAACAACATTTGAATTGGGGCTGGCTTACAATTCCAGAAGTTTTGTTCATTATCATCATGGCAGGAAGCATGACAGCATCCAGGCAGGCATGGTGCTGGAGGAGCTGAGAGTTCTGTATCTTGTTCTGAAAGAAAACAGAAGACTGTCTTGCAAGCAACTGGGGGGGGCGGGGTCTCTGAAAGCCCACCCCCCACAGTGATATACTATATCCAACAAGGCCACACCTCCCAACAGTGCCACCCCCTGTAGGCCAAGCATGTTCAGACCACCTCAGAAGTCAGACTTCCACCAATACATCAGGGATAAAGACAGAGGCCAGCGATCTGACCTGGTGTGCTTGCCGGCTGATTGCTGGCATACATACACCCGTTTTACAAAAAGAAAATTGCCTTGCCAGGTTACCTTTGCTTTGTTTGTGTGTTCCTTTGTTCCACGCCAGAGTAATTGTTTCTGAAAGTCTCATCTATATGTCCTGTCAGTTCACCCATGGTCAAGTTTACAGATGTCGGTCATAAACATAAGTTAGTGAAACTAGCCATGTGCTGTTTAATAAATTATTCGTTTTAAAAGATGTCTTGTAGTATTTCACATAATGTATGACAGAATTCCTTGGCAATGAGAGTGGAGTATAGGAGATCACCACATAAGAGTCCGAATCAGTGGTTGGAGATACACAAAGCATTTGCTGCATCAACTTGAGAAGCATATGGAAAGTTTCAAAAGATAAGAAGGAATTATTAGGAGAATTTAAAGAGTCGTATCTGGAAAGAATACAGAGTGTAGGATCCAGAGCCACACTGGAATGGGCTGTTGGGAATAAAATGTTTATTATTGCCAGGCAGTGGTGCTATCCACCTTTGATCCCAGCACTTGGGAGGCAGAGATGGCAAGTCTCTGTGTTCAAGGCCAGCCTGGTTTAAAGAGCAAGTTCCAGTACAGCCAGGGTTACATTGAGAAACTGTCTTGGAAAACAAAAAAGTTTATTGTCAGAGTTATTAATGCCATGCGTGCACAGAAAGACAATGGTTAGTCAGGGGCTCTGAGGAGGAGATTCAGGCCCAAGCAGCAGAGATGGGGCCTCTTCTTACAGATTTCAGAGTAGCCTGCCCTTGAGCTAACTCTGATTCTCCAACAGGCTACAGGAAAAGAATGTATCAGTGTACTCTAGTTCTTTGATATGTCTGATTGTTCAGTCTGCCCATGTAAGTTGATTACTTTGGAGAGTAAAAAACCAAGTACTGGGCTGGAGAGATGGCTCATCCATTAAAGGCTAGGCTCACAACCAAAAATATAAGAAACTAAGTACCTGGGAATCTGTTTGCTAGAGATTCAGGTAGCTGGCTGAGAAGATGCTCACCAGCTTCTGTCTGACTGGGGAGAGCGGACGACTGATGCAGGTGTTCTGTCTTGAGCAGCAGCCTGGTCTGGATTCTGAAGCTCGGCGAGATGTCTCAGTGGATAAGAGTGCTTGCTGCTCAAGTATGGGGACCTGAGTTCAAATCCCCTGGCACCCATGTAAAAGTCTGCAAGTGGCCATGCTCATGCCTACATCTTGAATGACATATGGACAGGAGTCAGGAAAATTGCTGAATGCCAGCACAGTTGCAGAGATCAGAAGGAGAGTCTGACTCAAGGAATATGGCAAGAGAGTCATAGAAAAGGATAACCAGTTACAAAGTCGAACAGTCCTCAGGGGGTGGGAGGAGTGAGGATGATTATAGGAAAGATAGAAAAAAGATGCCAGAGACAGGTATGGGAGGGCTGCAGATCATTACCACACCAGCCCCGAGTGTATTTCTCATAGCCTTCTTAGACTACAGTACCATGGGAAGCAAAGCCACAAGCTAACAGAAGTAATTTGCTAAAATATACACATAAGACATTTGTTCCCATCCAAAAACTTACCTGTTCTCTTCACCAAGGTCAATAGAATCTTCAGCCTCTCACCCTGAGCCTCAAGGCATCTCGTCTTATCATTCCATGCTTCAGCAGGCCGGGAAATCTGCCAACAGACCCTGGCCTGCCTTGACTCTACCTGGCAGGCAGACTCTCTCTCTCTCTCTCTTTTTTTTTTTCTTCCCTCTGCTTCAGAGAAGTGGCAAAAGGCTCCTGAGACCAAATGTTGTCTGGCCTTGACACACACGTGCACAAGTTCATGTACCACCCTGTGCACGCGTGCACACACATACACACGCACACACGAGCTGTATCTACTTTCCTAAAGTGTTCCATTTTCTTCAGACTTCCACTCATTGCTCATCTTACTGCTGGTCTCTGCTGGCATCAGTTATTTGCAGGTGACTTGGTGACTATGGAAGTGCAAAGTAACAGTCACCTTTAGTGCATATTTTAGTGTAGTTGAGAATACAGAGCAGGACCAGAATGCCCGTCTCTTACACCCTGCATTTGCTGCTGAATGGTCGTAGAACCACTTGGCCTCACTTAGAGGTGTCTCAATGTCCTCAGCCCGGACTAAACTGGATCCCCGAGATCCAATATCAAAATCACAGACAGGGAGTCTGATTGCTCAGGTCAGGTCAGGTATCTTCCGGATGTATTGGTTGATGGTCATGGAAACGTCGTACAGAATAATGAAGTCCCCTCCCCAAGATAAACCACAGTATATCCGAGGCTGGCCTTGCACGATAAATGTATAGAATGCTTCTTAGTGTGCTGGGATGTTGGTTTGTGCTACTGCACTCATTTGAATGTTTCTATTGCTTTGCTATCTTCCTTCCTTCCTTCCTTCCTTCCTTCCTTCCTTCCTTCCTTCCTTTCTTTCGAGACTGGGTCTCTCTATAGTCCTGGCTGACTATAGTCCTGGAACTTGGCTGACTTCTAACTCCCAGAGATCCTTCTGTCTCTGCATGCCGCCCCTCACAAAATAAATAGAGAAGTGTAATGAATAATTTTAAACAGTTTATTAAAGCTGTCATCTTGAACTGAACCCTCCCTTTTGTCCTTCTCATAACTATCCCAATATTTCCTTGTCACACACCAAGTCATTTATCGCTCCTAAGCTCTGTCACTGTCCCTTCACTCAGGTGTATTTCTCACATTTGGTAGCCAGGTTAACCATTCCTTCCCTGTGTTTCCTCACTGTAATGTGTCTGAGACCCTCAAGCAGCTGTTGAGGAGCCAGTACAGGATTCACGAGTGTGCAAGTGAGGATGGAAATAGATACATCTCAGGAGATATGCAGGGAACCAGGAGACATGACAGGGACCCCACAGGGAACCAGGAGTGGGCTGCACCTGGGAGGAGGAGCTGCTCTTCTGAGTGCTCCTTGGTTTTTTGTTTGTTCCTTTGTTTAGTTAGTGGGATTGAACCCTTAGCCTTACGTGTGAAGCCTTCTACCTCTGAGCTATACCCATAGCCAGTTCTGTTTTGTCTTTGAGACAGGGTCTTACTGTGTAATCCTGGCTGTCCTGGAACTCACGCTGTAGACCAGTCTGGCCTCAAACTCAAAGAGATCTGCCTGCCTCTGCCTGTCCAGTGCTGGGATTATAGGCGTGAGCTACCACCTCCACCACCGCCTAGTCGTTTGTTTCTAACAAGAAGTCTGTCTCAGAATTGGGAGTGTGGTTCAGTGGTAGATTACTTGTTTAGACTGACCTTTTCAAAGCAGGAGATGATAGGTTAGATAGGCAGGTAGATGATGGATGGATGAGGTAGATGTTGGATGGATGAGGTAGATGATGGATGGATGAGGTAGATGATGGATGCATGAGGTAGATGATGGATGCATGAGGTAGATAATAGATGGATGGATGAGGTAGATGATGGATGGATGAGGTAGATAATAGATGGATGGATGAGGTAGATGATGGATGGATGAGGTAGATGATGGATGCATGAGGTAGATGATGGGTGGATGAGGGAGATGATGGATGCATGAGGTAGATGATGGATGCATGAGGTAGATAATAGATGGATGGATGAGGTAGATAATAGATGGATGGATGAGGTAGATGATGGATGCATGAGGTAGATGATGGGTGGATGAGGTAGATGATGGATGGATGAGGTAGATGATGGATGCATGAGGTAGATGATGGATGCATGAGGTAGATGATGGATGGATGGATGAGGTAGATGGTGGATGCATGAGGTAGATGGTGGATGGATGAGGTAGATGATGGATGCATGAGGTAGATGATGGATGCATGAGGTAGATGATGGATGCATGAGGTAGATAATAGATGGATGGATGAGGTAGATGATGGATGGATGAGGTAGATGATGGATGGATGAGGTAGATGATGGATGCATGAGGTAGATGATGGATGCATGAGGTAGATGATGGATGCATGAGGTAGATGATGGGTGGATGAGGTAGATGATGGATGGATGAGGTAGATGATGGATGGATGAGGTAGATGATGGATGCATGAGGTAGATGATGGATGCATGAGGTAGATGATGGATGGATGAGGTAGATGATGGATGGATGAGGTAGATGATGGATGCATGAGGTATATGATGGATGCATGAGGTAGATGATGGATGCATGAGGTAGATAATAGATGGATGGATGAGGTAGATGATGGATGCATGAGGTAGATGATGGATGCATGAGGTAGATAATAGATGGATAGATGAGGTAGATGATGGATGGATGAGGTAGATGATGGATGGATGAGGTAGATGATGGATGGATGAGGTAGATGATGGATGGATGAGGTAGATGATGGATGCATGAGGTAGATGATGGGTGGATGAGGTAGATGATGGATGCATGAGGTAGATGATGGATGGATGGATGAGGTAGATGGTGGATGGATGAGGTAGATGGTGGATGGATGAGGTAGATGATGGATGGATGAGGTAGATGATGGATGCATGAGGTAGATGATGGATGCATGAGGTAGATAATAGATGGATGGATGAGGTAGATGATGGGTGGATGAGGTAGATGATGGATGGATGAGGTAGATGATGGATTGATGGATGAGGTAGATGATGGATGCATGAGGTAGATAATGGATGGATGAGGTAGATGATGGATGCATGAGGTAGATGATGGATGGATGAGGTAGATGATGGATGGATGAGGTAGATGATGGATGAGCAGGCAGATGGGTTAAAAGGGAGCCCAGAGAGATAGTTTAGGGGAAAGAGCACTGGCTGCTCTTCCAAAGGACCTGAGTTCAGTTTCCAACACCCCCATGGTGTTCACAACCACCTGTAACTCCAGCTCCAGGAAGCTGATGCCCTCTTTTGGCTTCCAATGGTGTCAGTCTAGGGATTCCTTAGTACTTGTCTGAGGAACAAATATTACTAATGCCAGACCTTGTTGATTTTGAGACATGGAGAAGCCCCAGGCTGTCCTCAAAATCAGGGCAGTTCTCCTAGCTACCCCTCCTCCTGTGCCCCAATACTGGCATTGCAGGTGTGAGCATGGTCATGGTGGTAACAAGGAAAAATAACTTAAGTACCTTGGGTTGGGAACTGTGACACCCAGATTCTGTTTCTCTTTCTTAGAAGTAGCTCCAAAAAAAAGTAAAATAACCTGATTTTTAGGTTCAGTTTAGGCTCTGGTTGTCAGACTTGGGCATTACTCCCTGAGTCTCTGTTTCTTCATCTTCAGCATGAAAAATGGGGCCTGATTCAGAGGGTTGCTTTAAGGAATCAACAAAACAAGACACGCACACAACACATAGACCAGGTTGTTTTGAAACATGCTGAGTACTTGATAAACAGTTTAAAACAAAGAGAAAGAGCCAGATAGGACGTAGTGCACAGGCTTGGCAGGCTCAAGGCCCTGGGTACCATCCCCAACACAAAACAAAGAGGGAAGAGGGAAGAAAGAAGGCAGAGAGGGGAAGAAAAATCTCTTTAGCGTGGGTTTGTGTTAGCATTTTTTTTTTTTTTTTTTTGAGACAGTGTTTCTCTGTATAGCCATGGCTGTCCTAGAACTCACTCTGTAGACCAGGTTGGCCTCGAACTCAGCATCTTTTTCTTAGCCTTTGTGGACTCTGATTTCCTCTGGGCCCTTAGAGCCTGTGTGGTAGTGGGCGGGCCTTTGTGGTAGTGGGCGGGTCTGTGTGGTAGTAGGCGGGTCTGTGTGGTAGTGGGAGGTCCTGTGTGGTAGTAGGTATGCCCTTGAGTGAGAGTAGACAATACCTGGGAATGGACACTTCCACTAAGGCAGAGTGGATTGGTTGTAATTAGCCCCTGGGAATGCATGCATGGAAAAAAAAATGAAGTAATAGGCAGGCTTTCAGAACGATTTTGTCTTTATGTGCTTTCTTTTTTGTTATTTTCGAAACAGTGCCTTTGAAGATGAGACCCTGAGACTTCGGCAGCTGAAGCTGGACAATCAGGTGAGGAGGGGGCGGGGCTCCCAGAGGACTGCACAGCCTCGTGCTGAAGTCCCTCCACGGTCTCACAGAAGGACCAGAGGGGCAGGGTCACTCACAGTTACTCATTAAATAGTGTGTGAACTTAGCAGTTGCTAGGCCAAAGCTCTAGGCTATGGCAAGACCAGAGCCGTTTGAAGATGGTAGCAGTACACTGGCTTTGTTAACCATCAACGAAGATCTCCTAGCTGCTATAAGGCTTAGAAGGATGTTGTAGCTGGGCATGGTAGCACTAACTGGGAATCCCAGCACTAGAGAGGTTGAGACAGCATCCTGGGAGTTCAAGGCCACTCTGAGCAATGTAGTATAAAAAGAATTATTTATTTTAGCTAGCTCATATAAAAGACACACACACACAAAAACAAAAACTGTGGTATTTTATTTGCAAGCTGTATGCCTAGATTGGGCAGGTTCTGTGCTATGCTCACCTATATCCAAACCGTATGTCCCTTGTTACTGGCTGTTTGAGTCTCCCCTGGGCTGCTTCTGCTCCATCAGCCTGTCCTCGGGGTGCATTTTTCCTGGCCACGTGCTCATGATCCATCCAGCCTCTTGGCAGCCTCCTCCTCTCTCCAACTTCTTCCCTATCTCCACCTCCTATGGTCTCTCCAGACCTATCACTCAATTCTCAAGTCCCGCCTTTCTCTCTCTCTACTGCCCAATCACAGGCTCTAGCTCTTATTAATCAATAACTTTAAGTTGGGGAGTAAGGTTTACACAACAAAGGCTGGTGAGGATGCTCTCGTCTGGATAGCAGCCAGATGTTGGGGTTCATAATTAAGCATTTGTATACATAGCAACAGTCCGACCCCCAACAACATAGGGAAACCGTATCTCAATATATAATATATACCCAAAATAATAATGATAATAAATGAGGAAATAAAAGTTGCACTGGCCTGTCTCTTGTTGCTATAACAGAATACCCAAGACTGGGTACATTGTTTTTAAAAAGAAACTTACTTAGCTCACAGTTTTCGACACGGAAGTGCAGGCTTTGACAGTTTCATCTGTTTGGTGTTTGGTGAGGGCCCCTGTCTTAGGTTTCTATCTACTTATGCTGTTTATCTATCACTAGGATAAACAGCATGGCCATACTCACCTTACAGCCAGTAGAAAGTGCACTATAGGCATGTCTAAAGGTGCATCTTAAAGAAAGGCATTTTCTCAATTTTCTCCCTCTTTCCAAATGACTCTAGCTTATATCAAATTGACATAGAACCAGCCAGCGCAGCCCCCTAGGTAACATCACAGCGTGGCAGAGAAGCAACAAGGGAAACAGCCGAGTTTCTTGGGATGGGGGATTGGATGGCAAGCCCTGACTGGCCTCGGACTACAAAGATCGGCCTGCCCCTGCGTCCCCAGTGCTGGGATTGCAGGGATGTTCCACCCTGGCTAGCTGTGTTTACTTCCTTTACTGGACTAATTATAAGATCCAAGGGCAGACTATAAGAGGCACATTCATTTTTGATTGACACATAATAACTGTACACATGTATGGGGCACTGTGATATTTCATGCCAAGTTTATATGGATGTGTGTTTGTTCTTGTGTGAGGAAGTCATAGGACAGCCTGTGGGTCTCAGTCCTCACAGGGCTGTAGGTGGCACAAGCCATCTAGCCATCCAGGTTAGCTGGCTCGGAGCTTCTACAGAATCCCTGTCCCTGCCTCCCATCTCCCCATACGGACGGACACCTGAGGATTATGGCCACTTGATCTACTGCATTTAATCTCATGCTCCCAAGTGTAGGAGGAGGCTTCCAGTCTTCATGCACTTAGTATTGGCTCCTAGCATCTCAGTGGGTGTGAAATGCATCTCAGATTTCATCTCCCTAATGACTAAAAGTGCTAAACTGTTCATAACTCCAAACAAACAAACAAACAACAAACAAACCAGGGTCTCACTGTATAGCCCTGATTGTCTAGATTTCCAGGCCCAGATCTGACTCCCTCTGAATTCTGTGGGCACCAGGCATGGACCGGAGCACATACACACATACGTTCAGGCAAAACATTAAGCACAAAATAAATATAATGTAAAAAATAGTGTATGTGACAGTGCTTTCCTTTCTATTGTGCTGGAGTCTTTTTCTCCTAACCCTTCATTCATGTCTTTTCGCCTGACTCTCTTGCTTTCTTTTTCTTGCTACTGGTTTAGTTTGGTTTGGTTTGGTTAACTTTACCTTTACTTAACAACCAGGGCATGAGCTCCTGGGATCAAGATATCCTCCTGTTTCAGCCTCCGGAGTAGGAGTAGCGGAGACTAAACCAGGGTCCGCAAACTCAGAGTCCCCACCGCTGTAACCACATCTTTGCACATACAACGTGTGTAGGTTGGTTTTTTTGACAACTCAACACAAGCTGGAGTCATCGGAGGGAACAATTGAGAAATGGCTCCCATCAGATTGGACCGTAGGCAAGCCTGGGGTGTGGGGGATTTTCATGATTGATGGTTAGTGTGAAAAGATTCAGCCCACTATGGGTGGTGCCATGCCTGGGATGGTGAGCCTGGGGTGTCTGAGAAAAAAACTGAGCCAGCCCTGAGGAGCAAGCCAGCAAACAGCCTTCCTCCAAGGCCTCTACTCTAGCTCTTGCCCCCAGTTTCCTGTCCTGACTTGACTGTAAGTGGAAACTAAGCCTCTCCTCTCCAAGTTGCTTTTGGTCATGGTGTTTAGCCCTGCAACAGTAACTAAAACACAAAGCAAATGTCCTGCCCCACCCCTGCCTCTTTATCGTGCTTTTACCCACAGACTCCTTTGTTCTCTGCTCAGAATGTTCCAGGTGCCTTTTCTTTCTTCTCACCTCTGTCAAGGTCATTTGATTTTGAATTTTGTAAATGGAATAAGAATATAAAACTAAGGTTGGCCTTGGGGGTGCATCCCTGTAATCCCAGGATTTGGGAGGACCGGGCAGGATTAGAAAATCAGTCTAGGATACATAGGAATACTCCGTCTTAAAAAAAAGAAAGAAAGAAAACCTTCCTGAGTGTTACCACACCCAGCCTGAGTGTTTCCAGTTCTTGTGGGGAAAAAAAGTGATTCACAGTAGCGTTTAGAAGGATTAGTGGGAGTAGGGTGGGGGGGAGGGTTCTAGAAAAAACAGTCTAAGCTATTCCAAAAGGGTAGGTCTCATGTTGTAATGCCAAATTTTCTCTCTAGAGGGCACTGCTGGAGAAGAAGCAGAGAAAGAAGCGCCTTGAGCCACTCATGGTACAGCCAAACCCAGAAGCCAGGCTGCGAAGGTTAAAGCCAAGGGGTAGCGAGGAGCACACGCCTTTGGTGGACCCTCAGACACCGGGCAGCGATGTCATCCTACATGGTGTGTATTTAGACAGTGCCGCCTCTGACTTAAGTTCAGTTTGCATAGACCCGCGATAAGGCAGGAGGATGCCGCGATGCTACACAGGGGCAGGATTAGCATCCTTCCGAAGTACCTTCAGAATCTTTACAGTCGCATTCTGGGTCTTTGGGAGAAAAAAAAAAGCCTATAGGATGCCTTTAAGTTTAAGTTCACTCCAGAACTATTGATTTTAATACAAAATGAATTCTTCTCTCTGAATTGAATGAATGAATGAATGAATGAATGAATTCTCAAAATTCTCCAAATGAATGAAGGTTCTGAGGCTGAGCCATTCCCCCAACCTCTTTGCCGAAGTCCTAGGTTCTGAAGGACAGCTTGAGTCGCCAAGTCTGTTAATAGAATGGGTCCCAGTCCTGGAGAAACGTGCTTGTGACGCTAAGGAAAGAGGAGGCCGGGGGTGTCTGGGTAGCCCCATGAACACACCCTCCAAAGCATCCAGCTTCATTCTGGTTAACTTTCACCCTTTGTCTTCCTCTGGGCTCCTAGGCATCGATGGTCCAGCTGCGTTCTTCAAGCCGGAGGCTCAGGATTTGGAAAGCAAGCCTCAAGTTCTCTCAGTGGGCTCCCCTACCACAGCAGAAGGCGGCACCGAAGGAAGTGCAGATGGGGCAAGCCCTGTGGAGACAGCCTCCAAGCCAGACCTTCAGGAGATTCTCCAAAAACACGGTGAGGGTGGCGCTGAGCTTAAGACCGGGAATTCTCCTTTCTCTCACTGGCTTGTATTCTAAGTGGCCCAGGCTTGCTTTGTGTGCCAGCATCGTTGACATGGAAGTGGTGCTGCTCAGCAACAGTAGCTGCTCATGCTGTTGTCTGAGAAAACAGGTAATGGACTGCAGCACAGCCGTTATTATACGGAGTTTTCCTTTTGACAGTTATCCATTGCCTACTCCTGCCTGTTGCTCGGATTCTTTTCTGGGGGAGCCCCTGCTAAGGTGCCAGTGTCAACCTGAGGGCCAGGTCCACCAGAGGTCACTCCGTGGGAATCATGTTTATTTACAGAGCATGGGGGAGGGGTTACTTGGGAATGGGAGCTTTCCCCCAGCAGAGCTCAGCCTAAAAGCCTCACCCAGCAGACGTGAGGACTTCCCTTAGCCTCACAGATGGAGCCTTCCCCGCTAGCCTCCCCAAGGCTTGCAATTACAACAGGTGGTAGACAGAGACTGGCTACTCAGGTAAGGGTCTTAGGACCCTCCCCAGCCCTCTGTGAGGGACTGTAAACAGTCAGCCAGCCCACCTTGGATCTCCTTTGTAAGGGGGTTCAGCTAAACACCCCAGGATGGTAGTAGTTTAGCTTGAAGGATAGACACTCACAACACCTTTTTTTTTTTTTTTTTTTTTTAGCAGAGTTGCTCTTGACCACTTTGTCCACTACACTATAGTTCTGTGACAAGAGCCCGTTTCATTAGACGCTGGTGTTACAGAGGGACTCTGCATTTCAAAGTTCCCCTGAGATCTCTTTTTCTCCTTAAAAACAATTTCACAGTGCCTGGTTTTGCCAATTTTTATCCCCTGTTTTTGAGAAAGGGTTTCTCTGTGTAGCCCTGGCTATCCTGGAACTCACTCTGTAGACCAGGTTGGTCTCGAACTCAGAAATCCGCCTGCCTCTGCCTCCCAAGTGCTGGAATTAAAGGTGTGCGCCACCACTGCCTGGCAAT
The DNA here is from genome assembly GCF_011762505.2 of Arvicanthis niloticus. Lineage (NCBI taxonomy): Eukaryota > Metazoa > Chordata > Mammalia > Rodentia > Muridae > Arvicanthis > Arvicanthis niloticus. The sequence continues at coordinate 65,739,474 of NC_047666.1, read as the reverse complement.
TTTGTTTCTTTAAAACCTGGTTTCTTTTTCTTTTTCTTTTTTCTTTTCCTTTTAGACAGGGTGTTGTTATGTAACCCAGGCTGGCTTTCTACTTGAGGTCCTCCATCTCAGCCTCTTGAATGCTAAGATCATAGACCTTGACCACCATGCTATATACCTGCCCTCCAAGTGAGAAACGTGAAGGCCAGTAAGGAACGGCGGATGTGAGGTGCTTGCATTGCCAGCTTCCCCCAGGGAGCTGGGTCCGGAGAGTTGGCTGCAGCATGGTAGAGTAGCTGGATACTGACACAGGTTCCTATGTTCATCTTTCAGAAAATAGGCCCTGAGCATCAGTGAGCCAGCTTAGCAGTTAAAGACACCTGCTGCCAAGCCTGAGCCCCAGAGTTCAGTATCCGGAGCTCCATGAAGTGGGAGGAGAAAGTCGGCTCCTACAAATTGTCCCCCATACACATACCTATCAATGAAATAAATGAATTTTGATTTTAAAGAAAAAAGTTCTGAGGGCCAAGGAGTTGACTCAGTGGGCAGAGTAACTTTCTGGCCTACCTAACAACCTGAGTTTGACTCCCAGGACACACATGGTAAAAGGAGAAAAACAATTCCCACTGAATAAACAAATTAAAATGTAATTTTTAAAAGAAAATTTCAAAAAGAAAACAGGGGCCAAGTGTGGTGGTGCATGCCCTCAGCACTCAGGAGGCAGAGGCAGGTGAATCTCTGAGTTCGAGGCTAGCCTGGTCTACAGAGTGAGTCCAGGACAGCCAGGAATACACAGAGAAACCCTGTCTCGAGAAAAAAAAACAACAACAACAACAAAAAAAAAAAAAAAAAAAAAATAAAAGAAAAGAAAAGAAAAGAAAAAAAAAGAAAGAAAGAAAGAAAGAAAAAGAAAGAAAAGAAATGGGTTTATTCTGACAGGCTTTGTGGCCTAGGGGTGCACCTCAGTTGCTGGAGTGTTTGCCAACATGTGTGAAGCCCTGACTTTGATCCCAGCACTGACAGAACTATGTGTAGAGACGCATGCTTGCAGTCCCACCACTTGGAAGACAGAGCCTTATAAAGCAAGTTTAAGGCTAACCTGGACTACATGAGACCCTGTCTCAAAAATAAAATAGTTGTTTCTTTGTGCTAGAGGTGAAAAGGTACCAGAGCGTCCCTGGATGCTCCTAACCCAGACTGGATGGTATGCCAGCTTCCCAGAGGAAGTGCAAGGAGGCCTGACAGCACAGGAGCTGGCCCACTGAGAGGGCAGCCATGAAGCCAGATGTGGTCCGATGGGAGAGAGGGAGGGAGGGAGAGTGAGTGAGCAGGGCGAGCCTGGAGGGCTCAGAAGGGTGAGTTCTGGGCATAGAGATGTAGGGTGCAGTGGCACACGCCTTTATTCCTAGCACTCAGGAGACACAGGCAGGCAGATCTTGGTGTGTTCGAGGTCATCCTGGTCTACAAACTGAATTTAGGATAGCCAGAGCTACATGGTGAGACTCTTATCTCAAACAAACAGGAAAAGAAGGCACAGATTCCATAGGAGGCCATAGCAAGACTTCGGAGTTTGCCTAAAACATAATAGGAGGTAGTGGTGAGACAGGTCTCATGTAGCCCAGGCTGGCCTCGAGCTTGTCTTGTAGCCAAGGATAGCCTTGACTTCATAGTCCTGCTTCTGCCTCCTGAGTACTGGGACTACAAGCATGTACTCTACCAGACCTGGTTCCAGTTAGCAATTTATTACTGCCGCTGCTGCTGCTGCTTCTATTATGATGATGATGGTGATGGTGATGGTGATGGTGATGGTGATGGTGATGGTGATGATGATGATGTGTGTGTGTGTGTGTGTGTGTGTGTGTGTGTGTGTATGTGTGCACGCGCACATACCTCGGCATACATGTGGAGGTCAGAGAGCAACTTTAGGGAGTCAGATCTTTCTACCATGTGGGTTCCAGGAATTGGTCTCAGGTTGTTAACCTTGGCAGCAAGCACCTTTACCCAGTGAGTCATCTTGCTGGCCCCACTTGGGAATGTCTTAAGCAGGAAAAAAAATTTTTAATTCCTCTTTTTGGAACCGGGTTAAGACAGGGTTTCTTTGTGTAGCGTTGGCTGTTCTGAAACTCACTCTGTAGACTAGACTGGCCTCAGACTCACAGAGATCCACCTGCCTCTGCTCCCAAGTGCTGTCTGCATCGTCAGCCTGTAAAGCTCTTTCTTTTCTTTTTTTAAATTTACTTTACATCCTTACCACAGTTCCCCTCCTTCCTCTCCTCCCAGCCCTGACCTCTCATGTCCCCCTCCCCCTCCTCTCTTCTCCACTCCTCCTTTTCACTTCAGAAAAAGGGGGGGACCTTCCGTGGATATCACCCAGCCTCGGCATATCATTATAGTAAGACTAGGCCTATCTTCTGCCATTGGGGTAGCCCGGTAGGGGAAAGGGTCCCACAGGCAGGCAACAGAGTCAGAGACAGCTTATGCTACCTCTGTTAGGGGTCCCACATGACACATGAGGATCAACTGTACTGTGTGTACGAAGGGCCTAGGTCCGTCCCACACGTGCTCTTTGGTTGGTCTCTGTGAGTCCCCTCTGGGCCCAGGCTAGTTGATTCTGTGCATTTTCTTAGTGTCCTTGATTCCTCTGGCCCCTTCAATTCTTCCTCCCTGTCTTACCCAGGATTCCCCAAGCTCCGCTTAATGTTTGGCTATGGGTCTCCGCCTCTCTTTCCATCATCAAGTGCTGGGTGCAGCCTCTCTGATGATGGTTATGCTAGGCTCCTATCTGCAGGTATAGCAGAGTATCATTAGCAGTGCCAGGGGTGGGCTCCCTGTCATGGCCTGGGTCTCAGGCTGGACCAGACATCGTTCATTCCCTCAGCTTCTGCTCCATCTTTACCCCTACACATATTATAGGGGTATAATTGTAGGTGGAAGGATTTGTGGTGGGCTTGGTGTCCCAGTCTCTCCATTGGAAGTTTTGCCTGGTTACAGGAAATGGCTGGTTCAGACACCATATCCGCCATTGCGAGTCTTAGGTAGGGTCACGACCATAGAGTCCTGGGAGTTTCCACTGTACTAAGTTTCTAGCTCATTCTAGAGATGCCCCTCCCACCCTCCCACCCCAGTTGTTCCAGTTGTTTCTCCCAGTGCTCTCTCCCTCTGTCCTCTCCCACCTGATCCCTCCTGTCCTCATCCCCGCTCCCATCAGGTCATCCCCCAGGATGTCTGTTTTATCTCCTCTTCTCAGGGAGATTCCCATGTGCCCCCTTGAGTCCTCCTGGTCACTTAGCTTCTTTGTGTCTGGGGATTGTAGAACAGTTATTCTCTACTTTATAACTACACACCATATTTGTCTTTCTGGGTCTGGGTTACCTCACTCAGGATGATTTTTTTCTTATTCCATCCATTTGTCTGCAGATTTCATGATGTCCTTGTTTTTAATAGCTGAGTAGTATTCCATTATGTAAATGTACCACATTTTCTTTATCTATTCTTTGGTCGAGGAACATCTGGGTTGTTTCCAGTTTCTAGCTATTAAGAATAGAGCTGCTATGAATATAGTTGAGCAACTGTCCTTGTGATATGGTGGAGAATCTTTTGGGTACAGCTGTGTCTTGAGGTAGAACTATTCTCAGTTTTCTGAGAAACTGCCAAATTGTTTTCCAAAGTGACTGTATAGTAATAATATTGTTTTATAATAATAATATTGTTTTCATAAGTGACTGTAACCAGCAGTGGAGGGGTGTTCCCTCTGCTCCACAGCCTCGCCAGCAAGAGCTGGCGTCACTTGAGTTTTTGATCTTAACTATTCTGGCAGTGTTAAGATGGGATGTGAGTCATTTTCGTTTGAATTTCCCTGATGGCTAAAGATGTTGAACATTTCCTCAAGTGTTCCTCAGCCATTAGACATTTCTCTGTTCAGAATTCTCTGTTTAGATCTGTACATGACAACCCCCCCCCCATCCTTTTTTGTTTTGTTTTGTTTGGGGAGGCAGTCGTTGAGACAGGGTTTCTCTGTGTACCAGAGCCCTGGTTGTCCTGGACTCAGTTTGTAGACCAGGCTGTTCTCAAACTCATAGAGATCCGCCTGCTCTGTCTTCTGAGTGCTGGGATTGAAGGTGTGTACCACCAAGCCCAGCTATGCACCCCAGTTTTAAATTGGGTTATATGGTTTGTTGATGTCTAGTTTCTTGAGGTCTTTATATATCTTAGTAGCCTTCTGTCAGATAGAGTGGGTAAAGATCTCTTCCCATTCTGTGGGCTGCCATTTTGTTCTTTTGACAGTGTCTTTTGCCTACAGAAGCTTTTCAGTTTCATGAGGTCCTGTGTATTAATTGTTGATCTTGGTGTCTGAGCTATTGGTGTTCTGTTCAGGGAGTTGTCTCCTGTGCCAGTGTGTTCGTGATTATTCCCCACTTTCTCTTCTCTCTGGTTTAGTATATCTGGTTTTATTTTGACTTGAGTTTTGTGCAGGGTGTTAGATATGGCAGATATTCGTTCTTATATGTAGTCATCCAGTTAGCCCAGCACCATTCACTGAAGATGCTTTCATTTTTCCACTGTATGGTTCTGGCTTCTTTGTCAAAAATCAAGTGTCCATAGGTGTGTGGATTTACATCTGGGTCTTTGATTCGATTCCATTGATCAACCTGTCTGTTTTTATTCCAATATCATCTGGGTTTTATTATTATGACTCTTTTATTGTTCAGGATTGTTTTAGGTAGCCTGTGTGGTTTTTTTGGGGTTTTTTTGTTTGTTTATTTGTTTTATTTTCCATATGAAGTTGGGAATTGCTCTTTCGAGGTCTGTAAAGAGCTATGTTGGAATTTTGGTGGGAATTGCATTGAATCTGTATGTAGGTTGCTTTTGTTAGATGGCCATTTTTACTATGTTGATCCTACCAATCCACAAGCATGGGAGATCTTTCCAACTTCAGATATAGTCTTTAGTTTCTTTGTTCTTGAAGTCCTTGTCACATAGGTCTTTCATTTGGTTGGTTAGAGTTACACTAAGGTATTTTCTGTTATTTGCAGCTGTTGTGAAGGGTATTCTTTCCCTAATTTCTTTCTCAGCCCATTTATCATTTCTATATAGGAGGACTACAAAATTAATTGATTAATTAATTTATATCCAACCACTTTGCTGAAGGTGTTTATTAGCTATAGGAGTTCTCTGGTAGAATTTTTTGGGTCACTTACGTATACTGTCATATCATCTGCAAATTGCAATACTTGGACTTTTTCCTTTCCATTCTGTCCCCTTGATCTCCTTTAGTTGTCTTATTGCTTTAGGTAAAACTTCAAGTATTATATTGAATAGATATGGAGAGAGTGGACGGCCTTTTCTTAGTCTTGATTTTAGTGGAATTGCTTTGAGATTCTCTCCATTTAATTTGATGTTGGCTATTGGATTGCTGTATATTGCTTTACTTATGTTATGAATGTGATTTTTATCCAAGACTTTTATCATGAGGGGTTTCATCCATCCCTGCATCTCTGGAATGAAACCTACTTGATCATGGTGGATGATGTTTTTGATGTGTTCTTGGATTTGGTTTGAGAATCTTTTATTGATGCTCATATGAAAAATTGGTCTGAAATTTTCTTTCTTTTTGAGTCTTTGTGTGGTTTAAGTATCAGGGTGACTCTAGCCCCACAAAATGAATTTAGCAATGTTCTGTTTCTCTTTTGAGGAGTATTAGTATTAGCATGTCTTTGAAAGTCTAATAGAGTTTCTACTAAAACCATCTGGCCCTGTGCTCTTTTTGGTTGGGAAACTTTTAATAATTGCTTCTGTTTCCTTAGGAGTTATACATCTATGTGGATTATTTATCTGGTCTTGACTTAACTTTGGCAAATGGTATCTTTCAAGAAAATTGTCCATTTCTTTTAGATTTTCCAATTTTGTGGAGTACAGGTTTTTGAAGTAAGGCCTAATGATTTTTTGAATTTCCAGGGTGTCTATTGTTATGTCCCCCTTTTCATTTCTGATTTTGTTAATTTGAATATTCTCTCTCTCTCTCTCTGCCTTTTAGTTAGTTTAACTATGGGTTTGTCTTTCTTACTGATTTTTGCAAAGAACCAATTCTTTGTTTCATTGATTATTTGTTTTTCTTTGTTTCTATTTTATTGATTTTAGCCCTGAGTTTGTTTGTTTCCTTCGTCTACCCCTCTTGGGTGTCTTTGGCTTCTTGTCCTGGAGCTTTCAGGTGTGCTACTAAGTCACTAGTATGTGATCTCATTAGGTCCCTTTCTAAGGCACCTAGTGCTATGAATGTTCCTCTTAGCACTGCTTTCATTATGTCCCATTAGTTTGGGTATGTTGTGACTTCATTTTCATTGAAATCTAGAAAGTCTTTCATTTCTTTCTTTCTTTTTCCTTGACCTAGTCATTGAGTAGAAAGTTGTTCAGTTTCCATGAGTTTGTAAGCTTCTGTTGTTTCTGAAGTCTATACCTTCATGGTGGTCTGATAAGATACAGGTGGTTATTTCAGTTTTCTTGTATCTGTTGAGGCTTGTTTTGTGACTGACTATATGGTCAGTTTTGGAGACAGTACCATGGGGTGCTGAGAAGAAGTTATAGTTTGTGTTTGGGTAAAATGTTCTGTAGATATCTGTTAGGTCCATTTGATTCATAATATCTGTTAGTTTCATTATTTCTCTGTTTAGTTTCCATCTGGATGACCTTGGGATGTTGACGTCTCCCACTATTAATGTGTGAGGTTCAATGTGTGCTTTGAGCTTTAGTAAAGTTTCTTTGCCAATGTGGGTGCCCGTGGTACATTTGGGGCATAGATACTCAGAATTGAGACATTATCTTGGTAAATTTTTCCTTTGATGGGTATGAAATATCTTTCCCCATCTCTTTTGATTACTTAATTTAGGTCTGTTTTGTTAATTATTATAATGGCTACTGTAAGGGGAGGTTCTGATGCTAATGCTGTTCCCCAGTTGGCTCTTGATTTGTCAATAAAGAAGGCCAGGGGCCAATTGCTGGGCTGAAGGTACAGGCAGGACTTCCAGATCCCAGGAGGGAAAAGACAGACACAGGGAAGGAGAGGGGCTTTTCAGCTATGCTTTGGAGGAAGAAGAACGCAACAACAATGTAAGACTTCCTGCGGCCTCCGAAACAGGCAGGTAGCCAAGGGTGTTTGGCAGGGCCTAGGTGGGACTAGCCACTAAGATTAGGGCAGGTGGAGAGACGGAGGTAATAAATTGGTGAGGGCAAACTTTTCCAGCTGTGAGATATCTGCACCCAGCAGTTGTGCCTAGAAAGCAAGCTGTCAAGTAAGAGCCTGTGTGTGTGTGTCTTTCATCCTCGGATTCAAGGTTCTTGGGTGGGAGCTGGTGGCGTGGAAACCTCCCGGAGCTAAAGGTGGGTAACACAAAGGGGATGCCAGAAGGGGCTTGTAGCATGGCCATCCGAGCAAAGATTTTAAGACTACACCCTAACAGGCTACACCTGCTTGCTTCTGAGTCCATTTGCTTGGAAAATCTTTATATTGCTTTACTCTGGGGTAGTGTCTATCTTTGATGTTGAGTTGTGTTTATGCAGCAAAAGGATGGATCTTGTTTTGGAGTCCATTCTGTTAGTTTGTGTCTTTTTATTGGGGAATTGAGTTCATTAGTATAATCTCACTGATATTGAAATACACTAATGACCCATGATTCCTGTTATTTCGATGGTGGTAGTGGTTTTGTGTGGTGTGTGTGTGTGTGTGTTGCTTCCCTTCATTTGTTTTTGCTGATGTAAAATTAGTTCCTGTGTTTTCTTGGATGTAGTTAGCCTTGGGTTGGAGTTTTCCTTCTAGTATGTACTGTAGAGCTGATTTATGGATAAGCATTGTTTAAATTTTGTTTTGTCATGGAATATCTTGTTTTCTCCACCTATGGTAATTGAAGTTTTGTTGCATATAGTAGTCTAGATTGACATCTGTGGTCTCTTAGAGTCAGCAAGACATCTGCCCAGGCCCTTCTGGCTTTTAGAGTCTCTATTGAGAAGTGTTGTGTAATTCTAATAGGTCTGCATTTATATGTTATTTGGCCTTTTCCCCTTGCAGCTTTTAATATTCTTTGTTCTGTACATTTAGTGTTTTGGTTATTATGTGGTGTGGGGATTTTCTTTTCTCGTCCAATCTATTTGCTGTGCTATAAGCTTCTTATATGTTTATAGACACCTCTTTCTTTAGGTTAAGAAAGTTTTTGTTTGTTTGTTTTGTTTTTTCGAGACAGAGTTTCTCTGTGTAGCCCTGGCTGTCTTGGAATTCACTCTGTACATCAGGCTGGCCTAGAACTCAGAAATCCACCTGACTTCCAAGTGCTGGGTTTAAAGGCGTGCACCACCTCTTCCCGGCTGGAAAGTTTTCTTCTATGATTTTGTTGAAAATATTTTTTTGGGCCTTAGAGCTGGAACTCTTCTTCTTCTCTTCCTATTATTCTTAGGTTTGGTCTTTTCATGGTATCCCAGGTTTCCTGGATGTTTTGTGTTAGGAAGTTTTTAGATTTAACACCACCACCACCCCCCTTCCCTTCTCCCTCTTGCCCTGGCCCCGCTCCCTCCGGCCCAAAGTTTTTTTTTATGTTTTTTTTTAAATTATTATTATTATATGTAAGTATACTGTAGCTGTCTTCAGACACCCCATAATAGGGCATCAGATCTCATTACGGATGGTTGTCAGCCACCATGTGGTTGCTGGGATTTGAACTCACGACCTCCAGAAGAGCAGTCAGTGCTCTTAACTGCTGAGCCAACTCACCAGCCTGATTGAACATTTTCTTTGACTGACATATCGATTTCTTCTATCACGTATCTTCTACACCTGAGATTCTCTTTTCCATCTCTTGTATTCCACTGGTGATGCTTGTGTTTGTAATTCCTGTTTGCTTACCTAGGTTTTCTAACTCCAGTGTTGCCTCAGTGTGTGTGTGTGATTCTGTTTCCATTTTCAGGTCATGAAAATGACCTGGAACAGTTTTATTCATTTTCCTTACCTGTTTGACTGTATTTTCCTATATTTTATAAAGCGATTTAGTCACTTCCTCTTTAACAGCCTGCATCATCTTCATAAGATTAGAATTCAGGTCATTTCCTTGTGTTTCATCAGCTGTATTGGGATATCCAGGGCATGCTGCAATAGGATGGTTGTCATAGGTGGTACCCTGGCTGTTTCTGACGTTCTGACACTCGCCTCTGTTTGTATGGGTTTGCCGTTATTGGAGGTTTAGGTGCTAATTTCTGAGTTTACCTTTGTTAGATGGGTATTTTTTTTTTTTTTTTGGATGTTTTCCCCCTTGGTTTCTGTTTCCTTTCTGGTCTTCTGACCTGAGTGGCCTGGGCTTCTGATGACCACACAAGACTTCAGGTTCAGTAGGTTGTCTCTGGTGTTTTGTGGTCTGTTTGACTTCTGGGTTTTGGGTGCCAAAGTTGTCTCTATGGTCCCTAGAACCTGGGATCTGGGAAAGTAGAGGTCTTCTACTGAAGTCATATGCCAGAATGTGGAGCCCAGGTGGTAGGGTACAATTTACAGCAGTTTGGTGTGCTTTAAGGGGAGTTGGCAGGCATAGAGCAGGGTCTTACCTGGGGTCCCTCCATATTCTTTATTTCTAATATGATCTTTTCCAGTCACAGTTGGCAGCTTCTGACAGTGTTTCCCTTTTTGCCAGGCATCTTGAGTAGTGTGAACTATGACGAGGAGCCTGACAAGGAGGAAGATGGGGACAACCCCAGCTCCCCATCAGCTCGTTCAGAGAAGGAGAGTGCTGCAGCCAGCCAGAAAGCAGCCTCGGTATGTTGTGCTGAAGCAGCAGCTAGTGGGACTGTCCCCAGACACCGAGAAGTGTTTACCTCGGGACTCCTGATTCCGTTTGACCCGTCAGGTCACCCCTTGCCAAAAGGTCAAGGTCACCCCTGACTGAAGACAGGGTCGGGGAGAACCAGAGGGTTTTGTCCACCCAGTGTCTGTTGCAGGGGTGATGTTTGTGCCCAATTCTGGCTGCTCACACTGAACTCTGTTTTCAGGAGACAGGAGCTTCCGGTGTGACAGCCCAGCAGGGTGATGCCCAGCTCGGAGAAGTAGAGAATTTAGAGGACTTTGCGTATAGTCCTGCCCCTCGGGGTGTCACAGTAAAGTGCAGAGTAACCAGGGATAAGAAGGGCATGGACCGCGGCCTCTTCCCCACCTACTACATGCACCTGGAGAAAGAGGAGAACCGCAAGGTACGGGGTCCATCCTAGGCCATTTCCTTCCAGAGCTAGGGATAAAACGTCACGTATGCTAAGCAGGTACCTCTCCATCAAGCCACTTCCTAAGCCTAAGCTGCTCCCAAAAGGACAAGGCTGTTGTAGAATTGATTATGTCCAGGAAGTCCCTCTGGTTAGACCACACAGCACCTGACAGTGGGTCGTGTGCCCAGAAGTCCTGTGCTTAGTGTCATCGTGGGCATGGGCAGGCTCTCTAGTCCCTCACCCCTGCCCACCTTCAAGTGGAGAAGTGTTTCCCTGTGTTAGGGTAGAGCTCAACCTCCTGCCTTGGTGGAGCTGACCCACTAAGTGCTGGCTGGCTTTCATTTGTATATTTACTTATTTTTATGGGATTTTTTGGTTTTTTTTTTTTTTTTTTTTTTTTGTTGGTTGGGTTTTTTTGTTTTTGGTTTTTAGGACAGGGTCTCTTTATGTAGCCCTGGCTGTCCTGGAACTCACTCTGTAGAATCTCAGATTCACAGAGATCCTCCTGCCTCTGCCTCCTGAGTGCCAGGATTACAAGTCCACCATACTGGGCCCCAAGATTGATTTCTTTGTATATGGTAGGGTACTGATAAAGTCTGTAGACTCACTGGACTGGTACTTGCTTGACTGGCCTTTTTCTTTCCTCAGATATTTCTTCTAGCTGGTAGGAAGCGGAAAAAGAGCAAAACATCAAACTACCTGGTCTCCACAGACCCGACAGACTTGTCTCGTGAAGGGGAAAGTTACATCGGCAAACTCAGGTGACAGAGCCTCAGATCACTGGCCTGGTCCTTCTGTAGTTCTGTGATTTCAGAGTAATGGTTGTTGTATCCTTCCTCCTCCCGCCCCAGCCCCTCTTCCAATGCCCTGCCTCCAGCCTGGTCATCTTGTACCCTTCTTTGTTACTAGGGGTTAAACCCGAGGCCTTACACTTGGTATGCAGCTGCTCTACCACTGAATGACATCTCTAGCTTTTGCTATTTCTTTTCATGATTCAAATACATAGCTGTGTTAATCTTAAAAAGAAAAAAAATAAGCAGGGTGGTGGTGGCACACACCTTTAATCCCAGCCCTGGGGAGGCAGAGGCAGGTGGACCTCAGTTCAAGGCCAGCCTGGTCTACAGAGTGAGTTCCAGGCCAGCCATGGCTACACAGATCTTGAAAAACCAAAAGGCAAAATGTTACAAGAAAATCTTGAGACATAGTGGTGCACACCTTTGACCCAGAGCTTGGAAGCACGTGGACCACGAGTTCCAGGCCAGCTAGGGCCACACAGAGAGAACTTGTCTCGAAAACTAAAAGAATAATGTAACTTATTTTATTAAATTATTTAATGTTAATAAATCATTAATAAAATTAGTTATTTGTATTAAATTCTTTAAAATAAATATGTTTAAAAAAGAAAATATCAAATTGTGGCCGTGCTGGCATCTGGCAAGCAGGCAGACAGGTCCCCCCTCCACTTCCGTCCTCAAAAGTCAGACTGCGGGTCATCATGGCAGGTTTCTCTCCCGATACTAGATCCAATCTCATGGGGACCAAGTTCACAGTGTATGACCATGGTGTCAACCCAGTCAAGGCCCAGGGTCTGGTGGAGAAGGCCCACACCCGACAGGAGCTGGCTGCCATTTGCTATGTAAGTGCTCCTCTTGCCTCCACTGGTGCTCCCCGCTGTGCCCTCCTGCATGCCCGCCAGGCCCCAAGCCAGCTCTTCTCCCTCCGCCTCCCTTGTTTCCTTGACCCCCTTCTAGGGGCTGACATCATTTCAAGTGGATTTAGATCACCAGGTTCAGTTACGATCCACTCTGCATTAGCCTCCCTTTCCTGATGCTCACACTTTGGTCAGAGGCTACAATAAAACATAAATTAAGATTAAAGCCATCTCTTTGCATTTAATCTTTCCCTCCTTCCCTCTGCTCCTCCTTCTTTCTTTCTCTCTTTCTTCCTTTTTTTTTTTTTTTTTCGTTGTTGTTTTTTGTTTTGTTTTTTCTTTCTAGACAGGGTCTCCTTGTCTGCCCTAGCCTTCCTGCATTTTCCAGGCTGGCCTCAAACTCTCAACCTTCCTGCTTCAACCTGCTGAATTCTGGGATTAAAGGTGTGTACCACCACGACTGGCTTTCTTTTCTTTCCTTTTTTCCTTCCTCCCGTGACCAGGGCTCACTACTTTGCCTAGGCTAGCCCCAAACTCCTGGCCTTAAGCAGTCTTCTCACGTCAGCCTTCCATGTCCTAAGACACGCGTGCGCAGGCGTGTGCCACCACGCCTGACTTCCTGTGTCCAGTTCTCGGTCTCTGGAAACGGAACTGGTTTTGGTGCTCTTGGTGCAGAGGTTTCTGTGCCAGAGGAAATTGCCTGTAAAAGTAGAACAGTTTCTTTTTCCCTTCTGTTTCCAAATTCTGCCTTCCTTTACTGTCTTTCAGGAAACAAATGTTCTCGGTTTCAAAGGCCCTAGGAAAATGTCTGTGATCATTCCAGGGATGAATATGAATCATGAACGCATCCCATTTCGACCACGAAATGTAAGTAAAAACATATTCCCAATGAAACCAGGTCTCAAAGACAGAAGAGAAATTATATTCCACCATCAAAGGTCTCTAAGACTCAGTAATACACTTTTAATGCAGTAATACAATGCAGCAGAGAGCAGTTTAAGACACTGCTTTCTGGAAACGGAAGGGAAAAGCAGGCTGGACCGCTTCTCTTACCGTTCATCAGGAAAGCCGCTACTCCCGATCCCCAGAGTAGGATCCAGAGATGCTGATTTAAGAAATGCTAGAACATCAGAACCTCAAGGCTGGGTCTACAGAGATGGCTCAGTGGTTAAGAGCACTGGTTCCTCTCCCAGAGGATCCAGGTTCAATTCCCAGGTCCAGTTCCCACGTGGTGGCTCACAATTACATGTAACTTCAAATTAAAACAAAAATCAGTGATTAAAAAAAAAAAAATTCGATGGGCGGTGGTGGCGCACGCCTTTAATCCCAGCACTTGGGAGGCAGAGGCAGGCGGATTTCTGAGTTCGAGGCCAGCCTGGTCTACAGAGTGAGTTCCAGGACAGCCCGGACTACACAGAGAAACCCTGTCTCAAAAAACCAAACAACAACAAAAAAATCCTTAAAAAGGAATCCCACAGTGACCAAGAGGAGAGCCATGAGTGGGATGTAAGTAAATAAGTAAAAAATAAAATTAAATTAAAAAAAAATGACTCCCGTAGCTTGTGCTGCCTTTGGTCCTCTGATGAGTATCAACCTTTCTGAGGTGAAGAGGTGGGCGGGCCTTTTCTCTGACTCTCAGGATTGTGGGTAAATGACAAAGCAGTTGTTTTCCTTCCACATAGGAGCAGGAGAGCTTGCTTTCAAAATGGCAGAACAAATCCATGGAGAACCTGATCGAACTGCACAACAAGGCCCCGGTGTGGAACGATGACACCCAGTCCTACGTCCTGAACTTTCACGGCAGAGTCACCCAGGCGTCTGTGAAGAACTTCCAGATAGTCCACGGGAATGACCGTAAGTGCTGGGAAGAGCTGGGTGGGACTGGGAGATGTACCCTGCGCAGGCTCGGAAGCGACCGCATCCACGGTGGCCTGGAAGCCATCCAGGAGGGAGTGATTGAAAAATGATCTCTTGGGAAGAGAGGTGGGTGAGCGCCTTTCCGTGGTACATCAAAGGACTGTTTGTTGGGTGAGGCCATTAGGACCCAGGTGCAAGTGACCTCATGAAAGCCAGCCGGGTGACTGCAGCCTGTCCTCTGAGCCCACCAGCTTCCCCAGGCTTTCTTCCTGCGCCCCCCGCCCCATGGTAGTCAGGAATGATTTCCCAGTCTGTAGGGAGAACAGACATAGAAAATGAGTGGCTTTACGTTTCTGAGACGAGGTCACACCTTGTAGTCCCAGTGGGTTGAACTGTGATCCTCCTGCCTCAGCCTTCTAAGTGCTAAGATGACAAGTATGCACCACCACACCTAGAGGCAAGCTCTCTACTTTCTTTATTCCTTTATTATTTTCTGCGTGAAGCTAAGGCTAGAACTTAGTGCCTCCCACATCCCTGGCAGGTGCTATACCACTGAGCCACTTCCCCCGACCCTCCATTGCCTATATTTAAAGAGAACTTGTGGTTCCCCACACCCCCACCTCCCAGTACGACCACATTAACCTCCAACACAGTGTGGTTCTCAACTTCCCTGACGCTGCGATCCTGTCATCGGTCCCTCGCATCGTGGTGACCCCCCCAACCATACGGTCATTTTCACTGCTGCGTCATAACTGTAATGTTGCTACTGTCTCGAATCGTAGCGTGGGTATCTGACACGTGAGCCCTGTGAAAGGGTTGCTCGACCCACGGAGAAATCTTGGCGCAAAGGTCAGGAACGACGGCTCTAACGGGTTCTTTCTGTTTCCAGCCGACTACATAGTCATGCAGTTCGGCCGCGTGGCTGACGACGTCTTCACGCTGGACTATAACTACCCACTGTGTGCACTCCAAGCCTTCGCCATCGGGCTGTCCAGCTTTGACAGCAAGCTGGCGTGTGAATGAGAAGCAGCAAGCAGGGGATTCCTTCACCACAGAGCCTTCAGGAGCAGAAAGCTGCTGCCCCTGCCCCTGCCCCTGCCCCTGCCCCTGCCCCTGCCCCTGCCCCTGCCCCTGCCCCTGCCCCTGCCCCTGCCCCTGCCCCTGCCCCTGCCCCTGCCCCTGCCCCTGCCCCTGCCCCTGCCCCTGCCCCTGCCCCTGCCCCTGCCCCAGCACAAGAAGAGTGACATTCTGCCCCCCCCCCCCCCCGGGAATGATCGAGTGTGTGTGTGAATGTGCATGTGTGTGTTTATACATTCATACACATACACACGTGAATGCATGTGTCCACACACTCGTTCATGCCTTCTCTGAACTTGAGAGACCTGGTCATAGATTACAGCTTCTCATGGGTGAGAGATCAGAGTGTAAGATATGGGAGATATAGACACCCGGGCACACTGGTGTCTCCTGACTGTACCACAGATTCTGTGTGGTGACTGTAGCTTCCATGTGCTTGAGCACTTCCAACAGAATCAGGTTCTAATGATTAAATACTTGGGCCTCCTTTTTTTGAAGACCCATTCAAAAGGGGGCTATTCCCTCAGATGCCTTTAGCCCGGGAGCCTGCAGACTTTCTCAGCCAGTGATCTCATAGTGTCTCTTGCACTGACTTCAGTCAGCTTCTTTAGCACAAAAACAGCCATAACTAGTTGGTGCACAAAGAGTGTAGCTGTGTCCCAGTAAAACTTTATTTACAAAGAGGGCATTGGCCTACTTTGGCCTGTGACTCTGCTTTGCAGGCCTGCCTTGGGTCATGTCCCTGTCCTCCAAGGCTGGAGCATCTTCCAGAACACAAGTGGAGAGAGGGCGTGGTTTACTTTTCAGTAGCCATAGACTGACTTTATTTTTATTTTTTTTATTTTTCCCATGGATCTCTGTGTAGCCCTGGCTGTCCTGAAACTTGTTCTGTAGACCAGGCTGGCCTCAGAGATCCACCTGCCTCTGCCTCCCAAGTGCTGGGATTAAAGGGGTGTGCTACTGTGCCTGGCAACAGACTGACTCTTAAGAGGAATTCTTGCTGGATCTACTCTTGGTAGCTTTTGCCTCACTGAGATTATGGCTGTAGAGTGTCATCTGCCATCACGGGGCATATGACACTAACTTGTTTGTGGGTCTGAAAGGCTCTGCTGTCCCAGCCTCCCTCTTGCTTGTCCTCAGAGTGGGTTGGTAGGCAGCCATCTCAGAATCATGACTGTGGCCAGGTCTCTGGAATCCTCACTCTCCAGCATCTTAATCTAGTGTCTTGTCAGAGGCAGCAAGAGTCTTGGTGAGAAGGCCGCCTGGCTGACACTCCACAGGCCTTTGCTGTCAGCTTTGTCCTCCAGCCTCGAAGCCTGGGCCCACATCAGTGCAGACACTGCCCGGCACACTGAGGCTTTGAGATCATGAACGTCTGCCAGCAAATTATGACAAATTCCTCAAGCTCCCCAGCCTACCATGTACCTGAACTTGAGAAGTCAAAAACTTTAGGTATACCCTCAGTGGTCCCCCACTCCCAAACCGCTTCCCAGAATGGGTGAAGGGTCGCTGGCGACCGCTCCATGGTTTTGCCTGTGTGGAGGAGGTCCCTTCATCCCTGCGTCCCCTTGCTCCCTGCTCAGCATCACACAGCTGCGTGATGATGGCGTGAGATCTGGAAGGTCAGGCCTGTGCTAACCCAGTGTCTTGCCTGTCCTTTCAGAAGTCATTGTTCTGCCTCAGGCATGCTTCCCATTAAGTGCCTTGTTCATAGATGTGCTCCGAAACCTGACACACCTCTGCTGCCCACTTTCCCTGGCAAAGCCACCCTTGTTGAGCTGAAAGCTGCTCATTCCTTTCCACTTAAAGGGGGTGGGGCTACGGGCCACCGGGTCTGACCTTTCTGTCCAGCTTAGAGAGCTGTATGATCCCATTTCACGGACTCTGAGCTTGAGTGTGCAGGTTTTACATGAATCCTGTTTATACCTTTTGTATGGCATATAAATAAAGATAATTTATATAAAGATGTCGCTTTCCCAGAATCCAGTCCCTTGGGGTTCCTCCTCTTGTGTGTTCTTTGAGCCAAGTAGCAGCAGAATAAGGTCTGGGGTGGGGGCGGGCACCACAGACTAAGAAACCTGTTTAGGAGGCAGTGTAGATGTGCATACTCAAGGTCTCGGAGCTCTGCATGGATCATGGAACTGAGCAGAATGTGCCAGGGGCCCTGGATCGCCAGGCTGCTGCATCTTGGACGCCCACACTGGTCAGCCTCCTGGATCTTCTGTTGGCTTTTGTTCACTGGTACATCAAAAGAAGTCAAATATCTAACAGTAAAACAGATCTACGTGTGTGTGTGTGTGTGTGTGTGTGTGTGTGTGTGTGTGTGTGTGCGCGCGCACGCACGCACGCGCTTAGATAGGATCTTGTATATTCAAGGCTACACTGGAACGTATAGCCCAGGCTGCCTTGCAACTCATTTCCCTCCTACCTCAGCCTCTCCAGCGCTGAAACTAAGCTCTGTCCACATTTAATGAACCGTGTGTCACCTGATACTGACACGTGGAGAGAAAGCTTGCACCTACAGACTTTATGAGTTTTTACTCCCCCCCATTAACAATAAAGACAGAAAAAGTCAAAAGCCCCAGCTGAGAATTTAGTTCCTAATAGCCTGATGTTTTTCTTTTGCATAATTTTATGTGACTAAGGTGTATTATGACCCCTGGGGTGTTTTTTGATGGGATGGAGGCAAGTCTCAGTAATTTTTTTTTTTTTGGTGTATAGTTTTTTTTTTTCTTTCTGCACATATTTGTGCACATGTGTGCCTGGTGCCCACAGAGAGGGTAACGGCACTGAAACCACTTTAACTGGAGTTACAAGTGGTCACGAGTTACTGTGTGAGCACCAAGAATTGAACCCTGGTCCTCTGGAAGAACAGCAAGTGCTCTTAACCACTGAGCCATCTGTCCAGCCTCTGCCTCAAGTGCTAAGGTCCAAATCTCTTTGTTAACACTTTTATCCAACACTTAGAGATATTTTTCTCTTTCAGTGCTGGGGATGGAGTCCAGGGCCTTACACATGCTCCGTCACAGTCTTAAGAAAAGGTCATTGAGCATGGTGACGTGCCTGTAATTCAAGGACTTGGGCTTCTGAGTGAGGAGGGTTTTGAGACCAACTTTGGCTACGTACTGAGTGAGGCCCTGTATGAATATTTCTTCCTTTTTAAAAACAAGGTCTTTATATGGCACATAGCTAGTCCTAGCTGGCTTGGAACTCACTGTATAGACTAGGCTGGTCCTGAACTCAGAGATCCGTCGACACTGCCTCTTGGGTACTGGGATCAGAGGTGTGCCCCACTCTGTTCAGCCTCTGATTTTTTTTTTTTTTTAAGACAAAAATTTCATGTTGCCCTAGGCTAGCCTGTACCTATGTAGTTGAGGATATATCTGACAAGTAGCCTGATTTGTAGGTAGCTGGGTTGTATACACCTGTTCATGGGCATGTGTGTGAAGGTACACATGCATGTGGAGACCCGAGGTTAGCCTTAAGGGTCATTCTTAGGTGATCTCATTTTCTGAGAAAAGGTCTGTGTGCAGAGGTTAGGCTAGGCTGGGTGGCCAGTGACACCAAGGACTAAGATGGCTGGCTGGTATCACCAGGGATTAGGGATTAGGGATTAGTCTGTTTTTCTTTTCTTTTCTGGTTATAGCCTTGGCTGTCCTGGAACTTACTCTGTAGACCAGGCTGGCCTCGAACTCAGAAATCCGCCTGCCTCTGCCTCCCATGTGCTGGGATTAAAGGCGTGCGCCACCACTGCCCTAGTTTAGTCTGTTTTTCTACCAGAGCTGGGATTGCAAACTTCAAACCAGACTGGACAGGTCTTCTCGAGTTTCAGGCCAGCCTGATCTATATAATGAGTTCTAGAACAGCCAGAGCTATGTAGCAAGATTCTGACTCAAAAACAAACAAACAAAACAGGAATTTTCCTTCTCTCATAGGTAAATTTTATAAACCGAGCCATCTTCTGGTCCCTGTGCCCTAAAGTAAGTGTCTTTTAATAGTTATGTCATCAGTTAGGTTGACACTTGTCAATTCTTTTGTCCTGTATGTAATTTCCTAAGGATGTAAAGACATCTTGATCCATGGAGGAGATACTGGGACACAGAAGGCCTTGACCCCAGATTGATTCCTTCAGACAGAATGGCCCCTTTCTGGTTTCCCTTTATCTAAGGTTTGCTGTTGTAATTTTTTTTTTTTAAGCCTCAGTCTTGAGGAGCAACAAGCTCCCAGCACTTGGGAGGCAGAGGCAGGTGGATTTCTGAGTTCGAGGCTAGCCTGGTCTACAGAGTGAGTTCCAGGACAGCCAGGACTACACAGAGAAACCCTGTCTCGAAAAACCAAAAAAAAAAAAAAAAAAAAGAGGAGCAACAAGGTATAACATGCTTGTAAGTCCGGCACTCCAGTGGCCGAGGCCAGAAACCTTTAAGGCCAATCCGGTCTACACAGCCAAAGTAGTAAAAGACTCGAGAGTAAGATGTGTTTTGGCGCCACCTTGTGACCAATGATGAACATTACATGTTCTTAGGAACTTTGTGACTTCCACACCACCCTATATTACAGAGCAATTCTCTCAAGTGTGAAAACTCTTGTGTGATGGTTTGTATGTGCTTGGCCCAGGGAGTATCACTATTTGGAGGTGTGGCATTGTTGGAATAGGTGTGGCACTGCGGGTGTGGGCTTTAAGACCCTTGCTTAGCTGCCTGGAAGTGAGTCTTCCACAACCAGACTTCAGATGAAGATGTAGAACTCTCAGCTCCTCCTGCACCATGCCTGCCCGGATGCTGCTGTGCTCCCACCTTGATGATAATGGACTGAACCTCAGAACCTGTAAGCCAGTCACAGTTAAATGTTTTCCTTTATAAGAGTTGCCTTGGTCATGGTGTCTCTTCACAGCAGTAAAACCCTAACTAAGACAACTAGTAAAAGAAAAAAATTTGTGTGTGTGTGTGTGTGTGTGTGTGTGTGTGTGTGTGTGTGTGTGTGTATGGCTCAGAGGCTAAGAGCACTTGTGGCTCTTCCGGAGGATGTGAGTTTAACCTCCAGTACTCACACGACAGTTCATAACCATCTGTAAGTAACTTCAGTTCCAGGGATCCACACCCTCTTCTGACTTCAGCAGGCACCAGGAACACACTCGGTACACAGGCAAATTGATGAACCAGCCTGCCTCCATCTTAGACTTGAAAGCTATCTTATAGTAAACACAAACTGGGCTCATCCTATTTGTAATTAAACATGTTTCTCAAGGATTAGGCTATGTCCCACTTGTGACCTTAACTACAAATGGTTCTGTACTGCCTGTCTCAGGACACAGTAACCATGTCTTTGTTTCCAAAAAAAAATTTTTATAACCAATTTACAACCCTACCTTTGTTTGAAAAGGTTGTTATAAGGACCTGTTGTTAGGTCTACCTTGTTACAGGACCTTGCGATCATGGCTGTGTTTCAGATGGTTATTATGACTAACTTGTTATGCTTGAGTTCTGCTCCTACAACCTTGTCTATTTTGCCCCCCATATGCCCCACTTGGGAACCCCTACCCCTGATCTATAAAAATCTATCTTCTTCATATCTAATGCTGACCTCTGGAATCCTGCCTTAGGGGCTAGCAGCCTGTGTACACCAATAAAAATGTTTGCTTTAATTATTTACTTGCTTTAATTAGTGAATTTAGCCATGATTTGTGTCAGTGGTCTTTCTCCTCTGATTTTGGGGATTAAAATATATGCGAGCAAAACACTCATACACCACCTTTTGTTTTGTACTTCAAGACAGGGTTTCTCTGTGTAGCCCTGGCTGTCCTAGAACTGGATCTGTAGACCAGGCTGGCCTCAGACTCAGAGATCTCCCTGTCTCTGCTCCTGAGTGCTGGAATTAAAGGTGAGCCCAGCACCTCCTGGCTTCATATACCTTTTCTTAAAAATTAGATCTTATGCCGCATGGTGGTGCAGGGCTTTCATCCCAGCATTTGGGAGCCAGAGACAGACATATCTCTGTGAGTTCAAGGCTAGATTGACCTAAATAGTGATCCCAGGACAAATAGTACTACATAGAAAGACACTATTACAAAACACATGCACATGCGCGTGTGCACACACACACAGAGAGAGAGAGAGAGAGGGAGAGAGAGAGAGAGAGAGAGAGAGAGAGAGAGAGAGAGAGAGAGAGAGAGAGAATAGAGGAGAGAGGAGAGAGGAGAGAAAAAGTGGTTTTCTGGGTATCTTCACAAAAAAGAAGCTGGGCAACTGGAAGTGAGTCCTAACCTTACCTACTGTGTGCCTGCATCTCTTCTTTTACTAAAAGTAACCAGGCATCTAAGAAAATAGCCCTGACCTTAACTGACAATTGTGTTGTTTTGTCTCACTATGGAGTCCTGGCTGGTCTGAAAGTCACTATGCAGACCAGGCTAGACCCAACTCATGAAGATGTGTCTGCCTCTACTTCTTGAGTTCTGAGTTTTAAAAGTGTGTACCACCATGCCCAGCTTAATGGACAATATTTAAAAAAAAAAAAAACACTTTAAAAGTATGTGACCCGGGATATGGTGTCCAGCTCTGCCTGGCCTTTCTGTCCATTAGCCCTGGGGTCCTTCCATGCCGCCTTCCCACACAGTTGGCCTGAGCAGGAAAACTGGCAGGTATGGAGACTGGTTTTGTTTTCTTTTTAAAATCTGTGGTGTCAGGGTAGAGCCCAGAGCCTCAGAAATGGAAGGCAGATGCCCGCCCTTCAACTAAACTACATTCCCAGGTCTTTGGCACCTGGGTTTGGGATCTCAACCCTTTGGTTAGGTGGGATCTAGGCTAGGGGGTCAGAGAGCAAATGACAGGAGTTGGAGGGAAGAAAACTCACCTCCAGCCCAGGAAGCAAAAGCGAGGAGGGTAGGCCAGATCCTCCATTGCCCTGGAAGGTGTACCCCAATGGCCTAAGGATCTCCTGTCAGACTCCACCTCCTAAGGTGCCTATTCACGTCCTAATGCCCAAGCTGGCACTAGCCTTTTCTATACAAGGGTCTTTGTGTACCATTCCGCATCTGAGCTACAGCAGTGCACGGGAGTCTTCCTGGCCTGTGACCACCTTTTAGACTCATCTGTAATTTTAAAACAGGACAATCTGCATACTTACATTTTTTCTTCCCATGGGTTGGATGTTCACCAGGCCACAGAGATCTCAACTTTTGGTTTCCGAGTTGACATGTCCTCTGGCCAAGTATCCTGTGTGGAGGTTGGAGGGTGTCACTTGTCCAGCTCCAGAGTCAGGGAAGATCAACTTTGTTTCTGTGTCTCTCTAGTTCTCAGCTACCACAGGGCTCCAGAAAGTCATATATGTTCAAGGAGCCTGGTAAGGCAAGGTTGTATTCTCAGAACTTAGAATGCAGAGGTAGAAAATTAGACTCCAAGGGTAATCTTATCCATATGAGGGATCAGCCTTAGTGACCTAGGGAACAGAGCTAGCCTGAAGTAGGTTAAATCCTGTCTCAAAGTCAGGAGGTAGCTGGAGAGGTGGCTCAGCAGTTAGGACTACCTGCTGATCAAACATGAGGTCAAGAGTTCAAATCCAAACCTAGCACCAGGGCCGAGTGGGTAACAAATCCCTGTAACTCCGACTCCATGGTGCTCTCTCTTGGCATCTGAGGGTAGCCCAGCCCCACACAGATGAACACACACTCACACAGACATAGACATATCACAGGAAAATAAGTAATTCTTTAGAAACAAAAACAGGGCTGGTGAGTGAATAAAGGGGCTTCCAGCCATAGGACAGTATGCCTGACAACAGGAGAGGGAGGAGAGGAGAGGAGAGGAGAGGAGAGGAGAGGAGAGGAGAGGAGAGGAGAGGAGAGGAGAGGAGAAAGGTGACTCCTGGAAGCTGTCTTCCAGCCTGCATGTACACAATAAACAAATACATGTAATTTTAAAATGTTTAAAGGCGCTAGGCAATAGAGCTGCCTGCCTTTAATCCCAGCATTCAGGAGGCAGAGGCAGGAGGATCTCTGAGTTCAAGGCCAGTCAGATCTACAGAGCCAATTCTAGGACCGCTAGGGATACATGGAGAAACCTTGTTTTGAAAAACAAAGCAAAACAACGCATAACAAATAAATGAATAAATGAATAAATAAATACGTTGTGCATGTCTGTGCACCATGTGCCTGCAGTGCCTAAGAGAGCCAGAAGAGGGCGCATGGAACTCCTTCCTGGAACTGAGGTTTCACACAGTCCTCTGCAGTAGCAACAAGTGCTCTTGGCTGCTGAGCCATCTCTCCAGACCTGTGCTGTTTCTCTTTCTGAAACAGAGTCTCACTCTATAGCCTGGGCTGGTCTAGAATTCATTATATAGTCCAAGCTGACCTCAGACTCATGGCAATCCACCTGCCTCAGCCTCGAGTACTTGAGATCACAGGTGCAAGTCATTATGACTGGTGTTTAATCACTTCTTTAAAGAACTTTACCTTCAAGCACCATCACCTTGTGAAGTATGGGAGGTCAGCTTTTCCAAACACAGGGAAGGAATATAATTCAACCATTAGGACCTGAGGTGGCAGAGGTAATTTGCCCAGAGTTTATTAATTTTATTTCCTTATTTTCAGTTCTGGGGATGGCACTCATATCCTTAAGCAAGCTAGGCTTACCCAAGACCACTGGCCTGAACCTTCTACTGAGTGTGACCCTCACCCTTGCGGTGCGTGTGTTGGAACCCAGGGCTTTGTGTGTGCTAGGCAAGTCCTCTATCACCAAGATAAACCCCCAGCTGCATCTTCTTTGCAGACTACAGGGCTGGTGAGATGACCAGAACTCTCTAGTCATCAGGCTTGGTGGCAATCACCATTATCCCTGTGCCATCTTGCCAGCCCTCATTTTGGAGAAATGGTTTGGATCACTTGGGGCTTTCTTTTTCTTTTCTTCTTCTTCTTTTTTTGTTTTGTTTTGTTTTTGTTTTTTGAGACAGGGCTTCTCTGTATAGCCCTGGCTGTCCTGGAACTCACTCTGTAGACCAGGCTGGCCTCGAACTCAGAAATCCGCCTGCCTCTGCCTCCCAAGTGCCACTTAGGGCTTTCAAATGTCTATGTTTCCCAAAGATTCATTTATTGAATTCTTTTAACTTTCTTTTCCAAGAGAGAGAGAGAGAGAGAGAGAGAGAGAGAGAGAGAGAGAGAGAGGGAGAGATCTAGAAGCATCAGATTCCTTGGAGCTGGAGTTACAGGTAGTTGTGAGTTGCCTGTCTACGGCCATGAAAGGAAATTGTCAGCACGAGAGAGATGGCTCAGTTGGTGGTGACGGCTATTCTTGGCTGTCAACTTGACTATATCTGGAATTAGCTAAAATCCAAAAATGGAGCCCACCTGTGAGGGATTGTTATTTCATTTGAAGTGGGAAGATCCACTTCCTCTTTGTTTGTTTTGTTTTTCAAGAGAGGGTTTCTCTGGGTAGCTCTGGCTGACCTGGAACTTAACTGTGTAAACCAGGATGGCCTTGAATTTACAGAGATCTGCCTGTGCCTCAGTCTCTCAAGTGCTAGGATTAAAGGTGTGCACCTCCACCACTCAATGGAACTGTGGCTATTTGTCTTAGTTAGGGATGCATCGCTGTGAGCAGGCACCATGACCAAGGCAAGTCTTATAAAGGACAACATTTAATTGGGGCTGGCTTACAGGTTAAGGTTCAGCCCATTATCATCAAAGAACACGGCAGCATCCAGGCAGGCATGGTGCAGGGGAAGCTGAGAGTTCTACATCTTCATCTGAAGGCTGCTAGCAGAATACTGGCTTCCAGGCAGCTAGGATGTGGGTCTCAAAGTCCACACCCACAGTGCCACGCCTACTCTGACAGGGCCACACCTTCTAATAGTGCCACTCCCGGAGCCAAGCATATACAAACCCTCACACTATTTAAATGAAAATTCAGCCCTTGATTGGCTGTCCACCAGGCCACAGTCGTCTCACTACCTCCTTCACCTCAGCTGGAGGAGCTACTCCTAATCTGGATCTCTGAGATAGGAAGAAACATTTCTAATCTGGGCCATGCCTTCTGCTGGAGGCCTATATAAGTACATTGAAGAGGAAAGTTTTTCTTTGCCTGCTTACTTCGTCTCCCTAGCAAGACTACTTCTTCAGGATTCTAGCATATACCAAAAACCAGCCAATACCTCCAGCCTTGTGGACTGAACTATTGGATTGTTGGACTTTCCGTTCATAGGCAGCCATTGTTGGATTAGCTGGACAGCAGCCTGTAAGTCATCTTAGTAAATGCTCCGTCTCATCTCTCTAACTTATTCTCTAAGTTTTCTAGAGAACCCTCACTAATACAGTGATTAAGATTACTGGCTGTTCATTCAGAGGACCTGGGTTCAATTCCCAGCATCCACATGATAGATACCTCATAATTGCCTGTATCTCCAGTCCCAAGGGTATTCAACGCCCTCTTCTGGACTGAAGGTAGCAGGCAGGCATGTGGTGCACAAACGTGTAGGCTAAACAACATATAATAAAAAAAAATTAAATTTAAAAAGAAATTTTAAAGAATTATTGGGCAAGGTTTGCTCATACACTCAGGAGGCTGAGGCAGGAGGATTGTTTTACGTTTGTGATCACACTGGATGACAGTGAGGCGTTGTTTCAAAAAATGCAAATCCTTAAAAAACGAAACAATAACAGCAGCAGCGGCAGTTGTGGTTTTGTGTTTAGCCCAGCCGCTTAGTAAGGCAGAATGCAGAGATGTAGACTGCTTTTACCCTGCACCACCGCTGCTGTCCAGTGCTGGGCTCAGGGGAAACTGCCGCTCAGGGGAAACTGCCACTCAGGGGATGGGAAAACGCAGCCTAGGATGTGGGAGGCGGAAGCTGAGGTTCCCTGACTCCCGGGTGTCTAGTCGCCGCTGGAAACAGCATGGAGTCTGGAATGAAGGGTTGGGGGTCCACAGGCCTGCGATTGGGAACCTGGGGCTGGTGACTCCCAAAACTGCTGGACGTCCAGATGCCACTGGGTCACAGGGAGTTGGGAACGGAGTGGGCCTGCAGGCTGAGGATGAGCCCGGGGCTGGGGGTTCTCAGACTCCTGGACATCCAGATGCCACTGGAAGTTGTGTTGAGGAAGAGCAGAGATCAGAGGAGGCCCTTGGGCTGAGGAGGAGCTCAGGGTGGGACTGGGGAGTTACGGTGGGGGAACTCCAGTTTAGCTCTTAGGCGAAGTCCTTAGCTTAGCAGAGGTTGTCTGGGATCGCAGAGGGACTTTCTGCAGGAGGCTTAGGCAGCTTGGCTCTGTAGACTAAGGCCTTCTCCATGCTCCCCAATGGTTCTTGATGGTTTATTGATTGTTCATTGTGGAAAATGGATGCATACTACCTCCTCAGGGTGGACCAGAGATTAAATACCTTTTGCAGGGAAGAATGTCCATGAAGGGAAGCTCATTGGCTAAACTCAGGATCTCTAGATACCTCATTAGCATGTAGAACTCTGTTCTGGGCTACGTGACCACAGGTCACATTTCCTGTGTGGGAAGTGTGACATGTGTTCCAGGCCAGGAGTCTGGCAGGGAGCAGGGAGCCGCCTACTGTCTCAGGTGGGTGCCTGGGTGCCAGGGACTCTGAACCCCCGCTCAATCTTACCAAGTTTCCTGGCATGGTCCACTGTCCCACAGAAACACCAACAAGCCCCAAACCTTCTAGAATCAATTGTGCACACTGTTTAGAGAATCTGGCCAGGTGGTTGTAGCACACACGTTTAATCCCTGCACTGGGGGGGTGGGGTGGGGTGGGGCAGAGGCAGATGGATCTCTATGAGTTTGAGGCCAGCCTGGTCTATGGAGCAAGTTCTAGGATAGCCAGGGCTGTTACACAGAAAAAAACTTGTCTCGAAAATCAGAGAGAGAGGAGAGAGAGAGAAAAGGAGAAATTTTAAACAATCCTTTGTTACTTGCAGCTTTGACCGGTCCCATAGTTACAGACGTGAGTGAACGTGTGTAATGAAGGTTCCTATGAATACTTTGATTATGATCCACATGGACTAGAAAGACAAAGTTCACTACAGAAATGGAAATAATACCTAACAGCATATGTTAACACTAATTAACATGGTTTTCAAGTTTAACTTGGCCCTAATCAACACAAATACCCTTCCCACATCAAAACCAGCTCTGACCACAACCATCTTGACTTTGGCCTTCACATGCTTGTTGGACTGGAGCGGTTTGGAATGCAAGGAAACGAACCAGTCATGGGCCACGTGGTGTTAAGTGGAGGGACTCTGTGTCTTCCAGCGGATGTAAGTAGCTAGAACGTCCCCAGCAGCAGATTCATTCCTGAGGGTCGGCGAACGCAGGTCCTGTTCCTGCATTCTGAACACATCTGGGCAGGGACAGACAGCCTCGGTGAAGATACTGTCTGGGCATGGAAAGATGGCCCAGTGGTTATTGAGTGCTCTTTTGAGGACTGGGGGTTGGCTCCCAGCACCTACCATCACTTGTAACTCTAGCCCCAGACGATCTGACATCCTCTGGCCTAGTGTAGTACCTGTGTGCATGTAGGCATACAACAATACACATCAATCAAAAAAAAATCACTGTCAGCCATCAGCCTCTCAGAACGGGTGCGATGCACCTACCTGATTAGTTTTCTGTTGCAGGCGGTCTTTTGAGATGATCTTCATCTGCTCAGAAAATGGAATGCCCAAAGACCTAGAACTCTCTAGAAACTTATAAGGGTACAATCCAGGATGTGACAAGACGCACTTTCCAGCTTGGATCCCCAGTGGTCTTGAAGAGAAGTAAGCAGGCAGGCAGGCAGGCAGGCAGGCAGGCAGGCAGGCAAGCAGAGGGATTTTCAACCATCTTCTGTTGTATGTGAAGGGCTATCCTCTTGTCTATATCCACACTGGCATGGCCAGAGTCTTCTTCCACATTATTTTAATTCCCTGTAGTTCAAATTCATTAATTATATTTATCATTTAATTAATTTATTTATTTTGTACCCTGTTCTGCCTGCATATATGCCTGCCGTCCAGAAGAGGGCGCCAGATCCCATTATAGATGGTTGCGAACTACAATGTGGTTGTCGGGAATTGAACTCAGGACCTCTGGAAGTGTTCTCAACTTCTGAGCCATCTCTCCAGCCCCTATATTTATTTTTAAGGCAGAGTTTTGCAGCATAGTCCAGGCTAGCCGTGAATGCTTGATCTTCCTGCTTTAATTTTCTCTGGCCCTTGCCACCAGGCCACCAGGCCACAGCTGGCCAGAGTTTTTACTTCAGTTGAGACATGGTCAGCTATCCTGCTGTAAATGCTTTCTGACTCAGCCGCATAGGCAATCTCTATCTTCAGATTGCACAGGACTTTACCTTCATTTCCAGATCCTGAGCCTCTGATCAGTCACAGGGTCACTACTTGTATTTAATTTAGGACAAGACAGGAGTCTCCACATGACATTTAAGACTGTCATCAGAGGGTCTAATGATAGCATCAAGAAAGTGAGCCCTGAGTGTAAGTGGCCTTGATGACGGCCACATCGTCTACAGCTTGTATGAGCCTACCTCTCTTTCCCTTTGGGGCACACTGGTTTTAAGCTCCTGCTAGATTTCAGGTGTGTGCCACCACAGGTGTGTAACACCTACTAGTTGTTTGGCTCTTTTTCACATCAAACCTTCCTGAAACACCATTGGTAAACTCACGCTGGATCAAGGTCACCCCTCAGACCTGGCAGCAAAGACCTGTACGTTCTATTCCTAAGGCCGAGGCAGATGCAGCTGACAGAGTTCAAGGTCAGCCCGAGTAGCTCAACAGATGGGGCTCAGAAACCAAAAGGAAGTAAGGCTGGGGCCACAGCACCGTGGTAGAGCTTTGCCTAGCACACACAGGGCTGGGAGTAGACATCAAACTGCCTTGAATTTATTGGTTTTGTTCTTGGATTCATGTGGATTTGCATTAACGAATAATTATTTTCTTTCCTCGACAGTGAACTTCTTGAAGGCAGGGGCCTGTTTCTGCACTTAGCTTAGTATCAGAGTTAATGAAGGACGGTTGAATTAGGTGGTGGGACAGTTTGTACTTCACAGATATGCTCGCTGCCTTGCGATGTTCTTTTCATGTGAATGGGATGTGACCAAGCTTTGATATGACTCACTATTTAATAAGCATACCAGAATTTATACATCCAAATGAGGGAGGGCTGCATCCTTCAAAGTCTTCACTTTGTAAGGCTGGATACTCAATCCCATGATGCTGGCACTTCCGCAGACTCTTTAGATCACCTCTCTTGGGTACAACCCTGGCATTTATAATACTTTCTTTCAACCTCTCCCGTGCTACCCTACTCCTCATTTATTATGTATATCTCCATCTTGTGTTGTTAGTGTTGGGCAAACGATAAGATAAATCTGGAAATTTACTGCCTTCCAGAATTTGTTTCACCAGATCAGACTGGGGAAGCCACAGCAATAAAAATTTAATGATAGTGCTTCAGAGATTGTTTGATTTTGGGGAATAGCAAAGGCTTTTTTTTTTTTTTTACTTTGATTTTAAGTTTCCCAAGTGACAAGGCGAGTACTGGACCTCGGTAGTAACTAATTGCTTTAGCCAAATGGTTCTAAAGACTCCCAGCTCGAGCCCACGTGTTTCTCCTAGATTGATCTGTCATGCTTCTTTGAAACTCAGACTTCTAACTTCATGGAGACGCTGTCCTGTACACTGGGTCACCAGCTAAGTCCCAGCTCTCTGTGAACCACTGCTGGGACCTAATCTTTCTTTATTATTTCTCCCAGCATCCGGTGGACCGATTAACAGGATAAAGATTTACAGAGTTAACAACAGAGCTCATGACGGGTCTCCCTTTTCTTCCCTGCTCTCTGAGAAGTGACAATTCTGCAGATCCCAAGGGACAAGGAAAGAACTGAAAGGCTGATGTTGGGGAGGACTGGCGAGGGAAAGCGGTGGCGGATCTGGGAGCAGAGCCGGGAGTTCCTGCTTCCTGCTCCCGGAGCGAGTGTCCTCCGTAGCAGCCTCGGGGAAGGGAACGGCCCTTCCTGCTCCCGTCTGCGTACTCCAGGAGCGCAGCGAGGCGCGCCCCACCCTGGCGGAGGGGACGGTTTTCAGCTGGTGGTGGTGGAGGGACAGCCTGGATTCAACGCCACCCGGCGGTGTGGGGAGCTGGATGAGAGCGGGAAATCCTTAGATCAGAGTCAAGGCGTGTGGGTGCGAGCAGCGGGAGGCGCAGAGGGATCCACGGGCTTCCCGGGTGTCTTCGGCGTGCCTTGTCCCGTGGCCGCCCGCGGTCCCCCTGGCCCCGCCCAACCGCGGAGCCCAGCCTCTCTCCGACCGGGTCTCCTCCCTAAGGTGAGGGTGGCAGCGCCACTCCCTCCGCTCCCTCCCCAGCCGCGCGCGTCTCATTCCAGCGCCCATTCCGCGCATTCCTGCCGGGCTCCTCTGCAAACTCCGGCCCCGGGGGTGGGGACCGCCTCTGCTACGCTCTCGGGCCCCGCTGCAGTGGCCGTGGCTGGAAGACTTGGCACCCCGCGTGGTCCTGCTGCAGCCGGCCGAGCGCTCCCACCCCGCCTCCCGAACCCTGGGACCGGTAAGGCTGCTGAGTTCGGACGACATCCGCGTCCCGCGTGGTCCCGGGCAGCACTAGAGGACCAGTGGGGCACGTGCGGGTGGCGGAGTCCAGGGGCTGGGCAGAGCAGGGTCGCCTGGCTGAAGTTTTAGAAGCTGGAGACTAACGAGCCAGAGCCAGGCCCTTTTCTACTTTTCAGCCTGGAGAGCCCATAAGGGAGGTGTGTTGCCTGGACCTTTTGCAGAGGTCACCGGGGTTTGAGACGCCGTTGCTCCCCATGGTTAGAAGTGATGGACCAGAGCTCCCAAACTCCAAGGCTCTGTACCCTAGCCGGCAGTCCAGGGGCGCGCCGCGGTGCACACACGTGTCAGGGGGCTCCAGGCACACCCACGCTCCGTCCGATTCAGTGAGTGAGTTCAAGCGAGGTATTACTGAGCCAGCATCCTTAAGTTTTTGGGTGTACCTGAGGAAGGGATATCTGTGTGCTGTGACTCACCTTGCTCTCAGGAGGTGTATTTGTTTGTGCTAAACGCGGCAGTGGGTGCATTGCTACTTGAAGAGGGTGCTATCTGAAACCCTGAGTGGATGTGTGATGCCTCCACTCCCAAGACCGTCGTCGCTCTGAGGATGTGTTGGTTCTGGCTCTGACTTCTTCCTGAAGAACCGGAGCAGGGGACAATGTCTCCCAAGTTCTTTGTGTTCAGGGAGAATTTGACAGTAGTAGTTGGAGGTGTCCCCCCCCCTCCCCACTCCATCCCCGCTGGGTTGAGCATTGCTGGCAGGAAGCTGCCTACACCTGCCCCCCTTCCAGGCAGCTGTCGTTCTGAGGGAGTGTGGATCCTGTTCTGGCGGAATCCTTTAGGGAACTGCTGGTAGGCTAAGCAAAGCTGAGATCTTTGCCCTTAGGGGCTACGGTGGGTTGTTGATAATGTTTATGGGGGTGGACCTCCTAAAAGGAAAAGAGCTTATTAGGTTGTTTTCTTTTGAGACAGAAGTCTCCTGTAGTCTAGGCTGGCCTGGTACTACTGCCTTAGCAGAGGTGGCATTCATTCTGCCTCAATTTTTTTCTTTTCTCTCTCTCTCTCTCTCTCTCTCTCTCTCTCTCTCTCTCTCTCTCTCTCCCTCCCTCCCTCCCTCCCTCCCTCCCTCCCTTCTTTCCTTCCTTTTGAGACAGATTCAAAAGATCAAGCAGGCCTTGAACTCAGCAGTCTCACCTCAGCCTTCCAAGTGTTGGAATTACAGGCCTGAGTCACCGGGCTTAGTTGACCGCTTTGGATGTTGGATAGTGTTTGTTAGGCGGTTGATAGTGTTTCTAAGTTGGCTTCCAGGAAAGGGGTGTCAGTGTTACTGTGGGAACCTTGAAGCAAGCACAAGCAACAAGGGAGAGAAAATCTCTCATTCCTCAATAGCCAGGGTCTTGCTCTGGAACACAGGGTGAGTTCAAAGTGGATGATCCTCTGCCTCAGCTTCCCCCCCTCATTCTTCACAGTTAGCCAGGCTACCTTGTTTGTTTGTTTTTTGAGACAGGGTTTCTCTGTGTAGCCCTGACTGTCCTGGAACTCACTCTGTAGACCAGGCTGGCCTCGAACTCAGAAATCCGCCTGTCACTGCCTTCCAAGTGCTGGGATTAAAGGCATGTGCCACCACTTTTACCTTGTTTCTGTGTGGAAACTTGAGTAGTCTCTGTAGGAGTGCTTCAGTGACAGTTGGGAAGGTGAAGGCTCCTCGGACTAGGTAGCTGAGGCCAGGATATTGACAGGAGAGTGCAGACTTGGCATCAGAGTTGTCTGTCATTAACACAAGTCAGAGGTGATGGCTAGGGTTTCTTGGAAGGAAGGAACAGAGAACCTGTCAGGAGTTGGGGGCGGGGCGGGGTTCTTGTGTTTATCCTTCCTTCTATCCTGCTGATGTAGATTAGATAGCTGGCTGGGACGTACCTCATATTCGGTACTGCTCAGGCCTTGTCTACTAGAGCAGCTCTCACGGGGTAGGAAACACACAGCTGTAGGGCCAGACAGACCCAAGCGTGAATCTTGATACTCGCTACCTTTAAGGAAGGCTCCGTTTCCTGATGAGTAACACTGGGGGTGGGGATGGGACTGAGTAACTAAAACCTGTGCAGAATGCTGGCTGTGGAAACTCCTAAAGAATCTGTTAGCACATCCCCAGGGCCCCTGGAGATGGTGCAGCCTGTTTACCTAAGCTTGCTTTGGTAACCCCCCAACCCCCACCTTCCCCTTTCCAGGTCGAGGGTTGGACCCAGGGTCTTGTAACACGTGAGACTAGAGGAGTTTTCGTGATTGTTCTCTGGCCACCCTTTGGGATACCTCACGGTGTATCCTACTTATTTTGCCAATGTGAATTGGGCACTTGCTGTGGGTGCTGTGCCCTGGGGAGGCTTCCCTTCTGAATTATGCCCCCAGGTAACATAAATCTCCAGCTCCCATGTTCTCAGTTCCATTTTTGTCTGCCCTCAGGACATGTTTGGTGAGCACTGTTGGAGCCTCTGTCAGTGTCCAGCCCCTTTGTGGGGAAACTGAGATCCGGGGGAGGGACCATAACGTGTTTAGAAGCGCACAAGGTCTGAGTGGCAGAGTTGGGTCTGGAGCCCAAGTTCTTCACTTTGGATTATGTCTCCTGCTTTGTGGAGCCCAATATCTGGGTCCTGAGACCCTATTCCCACTTTCTTCTAATGGGTGTGGAGACTGTAACAGTCTGAGTCAACCTGGTGTCTATCATCCGATGATATAGATAGATGTTTCAGGCAGGCATTTTCTCTTGCATCCCAGCAGAATGTATATAGCTAACTACCCTATGATAGGATATAAGCATGGCCGTCTGGGAGGATATCAGGACAGCTTTCAAATCTACTCTCCTTCGTCTAAAGGTCTAGGCATTACTCTGCCAGGTGTGTGGGGAGGTATGCAATATATGTACATATGTGTGCATGCATGCATGTATGTATATATGTATGTATGATGTATCTATCTATCTATCTATCTATCTATCTATCTATCTATCTATCTATCTATCATCTATGTATCAATGTATCCATCTACTCTGTCGGTCATTTTGCTTTTTTGTTCTAGGGATGAACCCAGAGTTTCAGGTTTGAGCTCTATCTTCAGGTTCCCAGCTCTATCTTTTCCATCTCCCAGGATGCAAATGTCACAGCCTCCTTTGGCCTCCATTCTGTGGTCTTGTGCTGGTGACTATCACAAAGCAATACCTATTGCCAAACTTGTGTCTCTTCCTTCTCAGGGGAGGTAGAAGACATTAGTCCCTGACTTTGGACCTCACCCTTCCCGGAGTTGAGGCCAGTCTCCGTGGCAGTTGGAAATTCAGGGCTCCTGAGGGTGGCTTTACCTCTTTGCCCCCTTGACCCCTTGTTGGCAGAAGCAGGAACAACGGCTCTGTTTAAAGCTCTGAAATTGGAGCTGAACAGCTGCTCCCCGGCACCCTGAGGGCGGGGGTGTCACTAGCTCAGGGGCCCAGGTGGAGACTGGGGCAGGGCAGGCTACTGCCTGACTGGGAGCATGGAGTCTTCATCTCCAGTGTAACCCTGAAGGGGCAGTTTTTCCTTCCTGTGCGGTCTTTAAGGTTGTATGCTGAGGAGAGTCTAATCGCACCTGTGTGGTTGATCCTGGGGCTCTCAGCTGGTGGGCCAGGATCCCTGGGAAATTTCCCACCAGAACTTCAGGCCAAGATCTATGCCCATCTGTTTGCTTGTCATACAGGCCAGTTTTCAGAAAGGTAGGAGGATGGGCCAGCTCCTTGGTGTGGGCTGGCTTGGTGGCCAGGGTGGGCAGGCTGGTCCCTGTGGGTGGGGACCCAGCTTCCTTTGACCCAAACTCAATGTGAACAATAGACTTCAGAGGAGTCACCAGGGGCAGGAAATGGGAGCTGTGTTAAGGCCAGGGTGACCCTCCTGGGGGGATGGGATTGTGTATCCGGTTGAGTGTTAGGGCCAGTGCAGAGGGCACTGGGGAGGGGCTGATGACACACAGGGTGGGCCCTGGGGTGGGGCTCTCTGCCTAAGGGGGCTGTTGACTCACAGTGAAACCTGAGCAGGAGGACCCATCATCTGACTGAGCACCCTGGTCTGTTCTTACCAGCAAAGATCTTGTGTCTGGCAGCCTCTTCTGCCAGGTTCCTGCCAGGCTCATCAACCAGGCCAGAACCGTGCCTTTCCCTTCTCCTAGAGCCCCCAGGATGGCTTCAGGAGTTGCCTTGGCCAGGATGAAAGACTAGTGTTGTTTCTTCCTGGCTGCCCTCCAACCTGGTTACCCTCCACTTTGGCAGTGAGCCCCAAATAATAGTTGATGGGCAGGTAATGTTGGGCAGAGCTCTGGGTAGGGAGTCAGCAGCCTTGGGTCACTTGAACAACCGGGAAGAGATTTCTTCAGTCACAGTCAGAGCAAGACAGGCAGGGGGAGATTCCTGCCTGAGGCAGGTGGTGGAATGTTCTAACAGCCTGGACACTTATCTTGCCACCATCTGTGGAAGGGTGGGACAGACTCTGGAGAGCTAAAGTACACTTAGCTTTGGGAGAGCAGGTCAGCCTTTGGGGTTCGGAGGTTGCCTCAGAGAGGACATAGGACCGTTGCTGGGATCCAAGAGGGGGTGGGGCAGAGAAAACACATGCTAGCTTGGATTGATTTCTCCAAGGGAGAAGATGAGGGTCCTGGAAATGGAGCTGCTTCTTCATCCTTTGCCCAGGTTTTGATTGTTTTATTCTCTTTATTGGTTTGTTTGTTTGTTTGCCGAGCTGAGACTGGATCCTAGGATCTCAAACGAGCTAGGCTGGTGATCTGATCCCAGCCTTCTGTCAGAGTTTTACACAAAACCTCTATGCAAAAATTGAGCTCAAAGTAACAAGTCTGTAGCCTGGATTCACTCTGTGTCGTCTTTGGATGGAGAAATAGTCGTTTCCTTTCTTTTTTTGTTGGTGGTGCTGGGATTGGAACTCAGGACCTTGTGTGTGCTTAGGGGAGCTTTACTACTGAGCAACACTGTAACCTTTCAGTAAGGCTTTTCCTGGTAACAGAAGTGACTGTGGTGTGGGGGTGTGTCTGGCTGAAGGACTAGCCCTGTCAATCATCCCCCCCTCCACCCCTCAAAGGAGATATCAAATGCAAGAGACACCACAGCTCTCTCTAGCTTCATTCTGTCAGCCCTGTGTTGCTGAGGATAGTAAGCTCTAGCTGGCAGAACCAGGTCTCCGTTTTTCTCACTTGGCTAGAATTTTCTAGGAGGTTGGAGATTAAGCAAAAAGAAAACTTTTTTGTTTGTTTTGTTTTTGGAGACAGAGTTTCTTTGTGTAACAGCCCTGGCTGACCTGGAATTCACTCTGTAGACCAGGCTGGCCTTGAACTCAGGAGATTCACCTGCCTCTGCTTCCCAGGTGCTGGAATTAAAGGTGTGCTTCTCCATTGTCTGGTGACATGTGATTTTCATTTGTCTGGAAAACCAGTTTTCCTCCAGTGGTAGAGACTGAAGTCTGGGACTTGGCAAGTGCTTTCCTACAGAGCAATATCCTGAGCCTTTTCAACTTTGGCTGTATTGTTTTCTGAGGCACTATCTCAAGCTGGCTTCAAATCCATTGTGTAGCTGACAAGGACCTTGAACCGAGGACTCCCGAAGGCCTCTACCTCCCTGGGCTGGTTACAGGCACGTGCCACCTTCACCTGGTTAGGTGGTACTGGGGGTAGAACCCAGGGCTTTGTGGCTGTCTGGCAAGCATTCTGCCAAGTAAGCTACATTCCCAACTCTTTTACTTTTTTGACACAGAGGCTTAGGTAGCCCGGGTGGACCTCAGCCTTGATATATAGTTATGGATTAATTCTAAATTTAAATTTCTTATCTCCCTCCCTCTGGCCTTCGAGTGCTGTGAGCACCCGCCACTGTGTCTTAGTCCCTTGTTTTCAGACAGGGTCACACACACACACACACACACACACACACACACACACACACACAGTACCCCTGATTATTGAGATTAGAAGGTGTGAGCCACCTTTTTTTTTTTTAATTTATTGTTTTATTTATCTTTTATTTATTGTTAAAATTTTTTATTTATTGTTAAAATGAATAGAGACTCATAGTAGAGAACCTGGAAAATAAGGAAACTGAGAAGAATCCCCCCTCCCTCCCGAAATGGCTTGTAATAGCATAACTTAGGAACGAGGCAGTGGAATTATAAGGTCTTTTCTGAGCTCTATGACATTCTACCCACATCGAGAGCCATGTCTGGTATTTAAAGGAGAAATCTATTCTATCAGGAAGTGTGTTTGCTAGCCCAGTGTGTTTGCCCAGATAGCTCGATAGAGCCCTGGATTTCATTCCCAGGACCACTAAAAGAAAAAAAAAAAAAAAACACAAAATTAAGTCTTCTATTTTTGTATCTTCTTTGTATGTGTGTATGTGTGACAGTTTTTGTGGCTTTAAGCACAATTAGAATGCCTTCGTCTTCTTTGCTGTGTGGTGACTGATGGGCAGCTCTGCTGCTCTGTTCGTGACAGCTTTGTGGCTCTTGAAGAACTGAGCCATCTCAGCACCTGCCTCAGCACAGCAGGATTTGTGATATACAAGGAGCACTTAGCTCCTTGGCTTTGTGGACCAGGAACTCCCAGAAGCCACTGAGCAGTGTGTGTTCCGTTTTCTTGTTGCTCTCGTAACCAGTGCTGGGTATCAGGATCTGGTCTTCCAATCTCCTCTGCACAGTGTAGTTTATACCTCTGAGCTCCCACCAGGTCCACTTCATTGACTGACTGGCTTGTGTCAGATGAACATCTCGGTCTGTGTGTGAATTTGTGCTTCATTGGAGATGGAAGGGCAAGGCCGAGCAGGAGTGGGCATGGGGGCAGGTGGGGCTTCTGTGTCTCTTTCAAACTTGTAGAAATTGTATTGCGTGTATGTGTGGTTTACTTGCACTTGTCTTTGTGTACCATGTGTGTGCATTGCCCTTAGACGACAGAAGAGGGTGCTGGATGGTGTGGGACTAGAGCTACAGATGGTTGTGAGCCACTGTGTGGGTGCTGGGGATCCAACCCAGGTCTCTGCATCTTCGGAAAAGCAGCCAGTGCTCTTAACTGTTGAACCATCACTCCAGGCCCTGTGGGTTTTATTTTTTATTTATTTATTTATTGTCTGAGTCAAAGTCTCACTAAGGAGCTTAGGTTGGCCTCGAATTTATTAGACTCACAAGGTTCCAGATGGCCTGGGACTTTGGATCCCCCACTTCTTTGACTTTGGCATGCTGGATGACATTCCAGGCCTTGGCCACCATGCTTGCCCAGTGTTTGACTGTCTTCCCTGAGGCTGGTGGAGGGATCGGGAGCTGTGGTCCCCTTTGCTATCATTCCTCACTGTGGAAGGCAAGCAGCCCCTCTTTGTGGTTACAGCAGAGGAGGTTCATCGGGTCTGAGGTTACTTCCTCATGCAGAGCCCAACGCCTCACCCCTCAACCCTTGGAGCTCCATCTTAGAGCCTGTAGGTGTTGTCTGGGATCTTGTGGTGGAGGTCTGTGCTCTCTGCCCTTTTGAGAAACTAGCAGGGACGACCTGTGTACCGGCTTCAGCCTTTCAGCAGCACTGGCCTTGAGTTTTCATGTTAGCTTGGGAGGTCCCACTAGTGAATTTTCCCACCCACTAGTGATGTCAAGGGAATTTTCCCTCCTGACCTTCCTGCTAGAGGTGCCTTCCAAACTGGAGGTGAGCGTTTGAGAGGGGAATGTCCGGGCTGGTCAAGAAAGAAAGCAGGGGAATGTGACAGTTGCTGTGTGGGCCCCCCCCCATCTTTGTGTTAGAGTCAAGCCACACCTTGGCCCCACCCTGAAACTAAGGTATAGGGAAGGTGACCCCAGAATGTAGTAGTAATCCAGATGGCCGAAAAGCGCTACCCAACAGAAATAAGATCTAAATCAGAAGGCTGTGGAGTGGCTCAACAGTGGAACATTTCGTTAGTGTGCTTAAGGACCAGTGTCATCTTGAGGCTGAGGCAGGAGGATTGTAAATGTAAAGACAGCTTAGGATGTATAGTAAGACTCAGTCAGAAAATGTTAAGGGCTGGGGTAGGACCAGTGGGATGCTTGCCTAGCATGTGAAAAGCTCAGGTTTGGCCAGGCAAGATGCTTGCTGCGAAGCCTGGTAACCTGAACTCAGTCCTTGGGACCCCCATGATAGAAGGAGAGACTCAACTTCCAAAAGCCGTCTTTGGCCTCCACACTCCCACAGTGGGATGTGTGCGGCTTCTCCCCCACCAAACAGGTAAAATAAAATGTAATTTTTTATTTGTGGTGTACACTTTTCATCCCAGCACATAGTGGGCAGAGGCATGCAGATCTCTGTGAGGACGGAGGCTACAGTGTCTCTGTGTGTACTCATGCCAAACACACACATAACATTACAAAATACTTTTTTTTGAGACAGGGTTTCTCTATAGCCCCGGCTGTCCTGGAACTCACTCTGTAGACCAGGCTGGCCTTGAACTCAGAAATCCGCCTGCCTCTGCCTCCCAAGTGCTGGGATTAAAGGCGTGCACCACCACAGCCCAGACAAAATACTTTAAAAGTAATATATTTAAAAAAACCTCTATGCTACCTTCTGAGAAACCCCTAAAATTTTATAATGTTTTGACTTGCTATAATAGTATATCTTAATATGCAGCAGATGGGAAAGGTCAGTGGTAGAGAACTTATTCAAGTATTGAAAATCACACTAAAGCCGGGCGTTGGTGGCGCACGCCTTTAATCCCAGCACTTGGGAGGCAGAGGCAGGTGGATTTCTGAGTTCCAGGACAGCCAGGACTACAGGACTACACAGAGAAACCCTGTCTCCAAAAAGAAAAAAAAAAAAAAAAAAAAAAAAAAAAAAAGAAAAATAAAAGCAAACCCCACACTAAACAGGGTGTCTCAGTTCAGATCAGCTGTATCTCAGTGTAGCCTGCCACGTGGTCTCAATGGATACTGACAGGCTAGTGTAGCTTTCCAGCCAGCCTGCCTGAGTCTAAGCCCCTGTCCTGTCACATAATAGCAGTGGGACCCAGGAAGGTTTTCCTAGGGCAGGTTATTTAACTGTATGGCGTCTTTCCGTTTCCCCTATGCAGAATGGAGGTGAAAATGCTTCTAGAAACCCACATTCAGCTGCTCAAACCTGTAATTCCAGCCTTCTGGATGGAGGCTGAGTCAGGGGAATCTCAGAGTTCAAGA